>NW_027187391.1:38595230-38609402 GCF_028583685.1 Petaurus breviceps papuanus
TGTGTGTGTGTGTGTGTGTGTGTGTGTGTGTGTGTGTGTGTGTGTGTTGTGTGTATTTTTACTTGGAACATGGGATTTTTTCTATGATGTTTCTGGGAGTTTTCGTTTTATATTTTCTTTCAGGAGATGACCAATGGACTCTATTTCTACTTTGTCCTCTGGCTATAAGAGATATAAGCAGTTTTCTTTTAAGATTTCTTGAAATAGAATGCTTAGGCTACTTTTTGGGCAGTGGTGCTCAGAGAGTCTAATGATTCTGAATTTTTTTCTCCTCAATCTGTTTTACAGGCTGTTTTTGTTGTTGTGAAAATCACATATTTTCTTCCATGTTTTTTTCTCGTCTCCTGTCTTTGTTTTAATATTTTTTGTTTTCTCATGGAATCATTGGCTTCTACTTGGTCCATTCAAATTTTTCAGGGAGTTTGATGCTTGGGTAAAGTTTTGTACCTCTTTGTGCCAACCTGTTAATTTCCTTTCCAATTCTTTCTATCATACCGCTTATTTGTCTTCCAATTTTTTTTTCCTCAAGCACTCTCACTTCATTTAAAAAACATTTTAAATGCTTGCTTTATTTCTCCCAGAAATCTATGTTACTTTTCATCCCAAGATGTGCTCTTTTTCTCCTCTAAAGTTTTGCTTGAAGATATTTTGGAATAATTCTTTTCTTCTGTGTTTGTGTCTTGAGCTTCCCTGCCACCATGATAGGTTTGGGCCGGTTCTGTTCCGGTTTTTTGGGGGGTAATGTGTTTAGTTATTCTAGGATCTCAGGGCCAGTTTAAGATAGGGACCTGCAAGCTTTCAGTGCTCCCAAAGTGGTCTGATACAAGGCAAAATCTAACTGTTACCTCTCCCCTGGTCTGAGCCCTAGAAGTTACTGACTTGGGTTTCAGTATGAGTAGCAGTAGAATGCTGTTGAACTCCACCCCTATCAACTACCTGTATCTAAGTGATAGAACTGTACACTCCTCTTTGGTCTGGGTCTCCTTCCCTGTTTATTACTCTTCAGGTTTGGCTAGAAGCTGCAAATGAAATTGTGTTTGCCTTTGGAGGTCTTAGCTACACCAGTGCTACCTGCTTCTGAACTTCCTTCTCTCTTAATTCACAGCCCAAATCCTCCCTGCTTGGTAACATCACCCTCCTCCCTCCCTCAGGTAAAGGTCTCCTTTTCAGTCTATCCTGAACTGTGACCAGAAACTGGGTATGGGCTAATAAAGCCATCACAGAACCTCAGCACAGGGGTGTGGGAACTCTTCTTGCTCAGGTGCACAGCCTCTCACTAGGCACTGGAGTCCTTTGTACGTGGTATGCTCCTGGCCTGACCCATCCTCAAGTGTCCAAAGACCTTCATGTCTGTTTCCCTCTTCAAATCCTGGATTGGATAAATGACTAAGTTATTCTTTGTTGTAAGACTCTACCTTTTTTTCTTAAACCCTTACAATTAAGCTTCTTACCTAATTATTCCACTGAAACTGCTCTCTCCAAAGTTACTATTGATCTCTTAGTTCCAAAATCCAATGGCCTTTTCTCAATCCTCTTTCTCCTTGACCTCTGGGCAGCCTTTGACACTGTGAATCGCTTTCTCCTACTGGCTACTCTTCCCCCTCGGTCTGGGATACCATTCTCTCCTGGCTTCTTCCTACCTATTTCAGTGCTCCTTTTCTATCTCCTTTGCTGCATCCAGATTACAACCTCTAATCATAGCTATTCCCCAGGGTTCTTTCCTAGGCCCTCTTCTCTTCTGTCTCTATACTATTTCACTCAGTGATCAATTCCCATGGATTTATTACGTCTATACAGATGATTCTTAAATCTGCCTTTGTTCCCTCAATTTCTCTGCAGACCTGCCATCTCACATCTCCAACTGCTTTTCAGACATCCCAAAGTAGATGTCCAGTAGACATCTTAAACTCAATATGTCCAAAACAGAATTCATTAACTTACTCCCTAACCTCCCCACACCCACCACTTCCACTATTACTGCAGAAGGCAACAAAAAACCTCCCAGTCCTTCAGGGTCATAACTTAGGAGTCATTCTGAACTTCAGTATCTCTTACTGGACCATTTTTTCCCCCATATCCGAGGTCTGTCCATTTTACTTTTGCACTATATCTCCAATAAACTCCCTTCTCTCCTTTGACACTGCCACCACCAGTCTATTACAGGCCCTCCTCACCACATGCCTTGATTATTACAATAGCTTGCAGGTGAGTTTGCCTGAATTAACTCTCCCCTTTCCAATCCATTTTCCATTCAGCCACTAAAGTAATTTTCCTAAAACATGGCTCCAATCATGGCACCACCTCTCCCTCTACTGAAATAAACTTCATTGGTTTCCTACTGCCACCAAGAACAAATACAAAATGCTTCATTCCCCATTCAAAGCCCTTCATAACCTAGTCTCTCCTATCTTTCCAGTCTTCTCACATTTTATTTCTTCAAAGATACAATGATTCAGTGACACTGGCCTTTGGGCTCCATTTCTCAGCTCCAGACTGGGCTGACCCATTTTCTCGGACTGTTTCCCATGCCTGGATCACTTTCCCTCCTCTGCTCCCACTACTGACCTTTCTGGCTTCCTTTTTAAGAACACACTAAAATCCCATCTTCTACAGGAAGCAGGAAGCCTCCCTCAACCCCTCTTAATTACAGTACTTTCCCACTATTAATGATTATCTTATAGATAGCTTGCTTTGTATAGTTTGTTTGAATGTTGTATATTTGGTTAGAATGAAAGCTGCTTGAGGCCTGGGACTATTTGGGGGGTTTTGTTGTTGTTCTTTTTTTTTCTATTTCCAGGATTTAGCACAGTGCCTGGCACATAGTAGGTACTTAATAAATGTTGGATTGATTAATTGATTCTGCTTTTTGGAATATTGTATTTATGATTTCCTCTGGTTTTAGTAGAATCTGTCAGGTCTTCTGTGACTAGTTTCTTGAATTGCTTTGTTGAACACTTTTCTAGATGCAGCATTTTTCTTTGACGTGAATTCTGGATTTTGACTGTGATATTCCTGGTCCTTTTCCTTTTGGGTTCCATTTTAGGAGATGATTGGTAGATTCTTTTTTTCTTTACTTGACCCTCTGGTCCTACACAGTGGCCTGGTAGCCCTGCAAGAAGCACTCCATGGCAGACCTTGAACCTAACATATCTTAACATGATCAATTTCACTTTTACTTTTAAGTTGTTTTTCTTTTGTTCACTACTAATCTACAAAGACCTGCCAAACTCAATTTTCTATGCCCACATCTAAATGTGACTAGTGAATTTTTACAAGACATTAATTCTATGTGTTTATTAAGTTTTTTTTGACACATATTCCATTCTTCCAACTTTTTTTTTTAAAGCAATTGGGGTCAAGTAACTTGCTCAAGGTTACACGGCCAGTTATTTTTGGGTGGGTGCTAAATGTCTGAGCCTGATTCGATCCCCAGGTCATCCCGACACTGGGGCCGGTGCTCTTACTCACTGTGCTACCTGGCTGCCCCCATTCTTCCAACTTTTATGTAAAAAAGCATAGAAAAATTGTAATTCATTAATTCCTCAGCAGATTTTTTCTTAAAAAATGGATTTGTCTATTGTTTTCATTAAAACCATGAGCTATATTCAACACAAATTATGTTCGTGTGATTTCCAAATCTTTTTTTTGAATTGTAAGTATGTTCTGATTTAGATAGTAATAGCAATATAATAACATCTTTGTCTATGCTTATGTAGGCCTTTAAGAATCTAGTTTCAATATTCCCAGATAGTTTTGCCATTCATAACAAGGCAGAGGGTAAAGTCTTTACCAAATGCAAATATATGAAATCTTGTTTATATCCTCTTATATAGGAAGTTGAATAAGTGGTACAGTCAGAGTTGCCCTCGAAAACTCAAGTAAAGTCATATTGAAAGATTGAATGCAAGAGTATGTATACCCTTGAAGTAGTCCTCCAAGTACCCCAGGAGTGTTTGCATTTTGATGATTGTACCCTTTCAAAGAAGAGCCATTAATCTTTTTGCCTTGGGCAGCAACATGTATCTATGACCAGTGTCACTTGTTTCCCCAAGCACGCTACCATCAACAATGTGCTTTTAAAAATAATGGAAATTATTTAGTTTTATATACATTAATCATATTCAGGAGAACTAGCCAACAAAAGCTTTTACACCCTCCTTTTAAAAATTATTTTACCCTTTCATTTTTTATTACATGAATATATATTTATTGAATAAAACAAGCATTTACCTAACACAATACAATAAAAAGAGGATTATCCATGAAGCTGCAAATCTACTGTGCAAAAATAACTATTCTTTTCAAATATACAACAAAAGTATCATATAAATTTCTACCCTCCTCCACCTCACCCTAAATATGGCTACCATTAGACATAAATATGTATATATAATGTGTGTGTGTGTACACACACACACACATGTAAAATTATTCTGTAGATGTTTCTATTTTTTAGTTCTTTCTCTGGATGCAGATAGCATCTTTTTTTCTATGTCCTTTATAGTTAATTTGGGTATTTATAATAATCAAAATAACATTCACTGAAAGTCATTCTTAACAAATATTGCTCTTATAGAATGGTCTCTTGGTTCTTTTCATTCTGTTCTTCATTATTTCATGTAAGTCTTTCCATGTTTTTTCCTAAGATAATTGAGCTCATCATTTCTTATAGCACAGTAATATTCCATCACAATCATATACCACCACTTGTTCACTCATTCGCCAATAGATGTGTGTCACTGCAATTTCCAGATTCTTTGCCACCACAAAGAGAGTTACTATAAACATTTTATAACATATAAGTTCTTTTCTTTTTCCCCTAATCACCTTTGGATATAGACCTAGTAATGGTATTCCTGGGTCAAAGGGTAAAATGTAGTTTAATTACTCTTTGGGCACAATTCCAGATTGTTCTCCAAAATGGTTTTATTAGTTCAGTGTCCCATCAACAGTAAATTAGTGTCTCAATTTTTCCTTATTCCCCTCCAACATTTGTCACTTTCACATTCAATCATTTTAGACAATCTGGTAGGTGTAAAATGATTTCTTTAAGTTGTTTCAATTTGCATTTCTCTAATCAATAATGATTTAAAGCTTTATTTCATATGACTATGAATTCTTTTGATTTCTTCATTGGAAAACTGTAGGTCCAAGTCCTTTGACCATTAATCAATTGGGGAATTACTCATATTTTATACATTTGAAAAAATGTTTTATGTATTTTTGATGAGACATTTATCTGATAAACTATCTATATAACCCCCCCTACATTTTCTGCTTTCCTTCTTATCTTGTCTACATTTGTTTGTTTTTGTACAAATTACTTTTTAATTTAATGTAATTGAAATTATGCATTAGCTTTTAAGATGTTCTTGTGTTTAGATGCATGTGAAAGATAATTGGTCATTACAAAACTAGCTCAAGGTCTTCTTTCAGTTTAGTAATAAGAAGTAATAGGAAAATAATAGGAAAAGACCTGGGCTAGCAGTTTGTCTTTTTATTTACTTGTTTATCCCAGAGACAGATAAAGACTTTTAAGTAATATGCAACAAAGTCTGAATAATGAAGAACTTTCTTTAATAAAGTTCAATTTCTTTGATGTAATAATGATATCTTATTACCCATTCCAGCAACCAGAAAAAATGTATCTTCTACACAAAGGCAGTCATACATTTAAAACCACCTCTTTTGGGGTTAAGAGGTAAGTTTATAATCTGTATAGTCAGCTTGGACAGGTGCTTCTCAGACAGTGAGTTTCCCTAGTAGAAAGACCATTAAGTTTGGAATAAAATTAAATTTCAATTTCAGCCTAACAGTTATTTTAAATATAAACTTGTATAAGCCATTTTTACAAGGAACTGGTATTTATCTTTTTACCTTTGAGGAATTTCCTGGATTCTATCAGCAATAAATAAGCATAAATGTAGGGATGGATTATGTGGTATATGATTTCATTAGTTTAGAGAAACTTAAGATGAAGAAATGATACCTACAGAAATCCAGAGCAGCTATCTACCTTTGCAATTTTTAGTCTTTGAGATTTTCTCAGGCCATTGTATATTTTATTAACTGTAAGACGTGGAAGAGGTGTCATATGATGCTGTCTAGTCATTATGCATATAGAGTTTCTATATTCTCAATTCGATTAAATTCTACAAGGGTTTATTTTCTCCTATGTGCTGAAAGCTACAAGCTATGGGAAATAAAAAAAAAATAGAATGCATAGTCTTTGTTATTGAAAATATTCTAATCTAATTGGAGAAATATTTATCACTATAAAACAGAAAAAAAATTCTTAGTTTTCTTACTTTTCTCTTTCTACCTTCTCCCAACCATTTCTTTAATCATTTCTCTTCTCCATTAGCCTCTTCATAACTTATTTTCTTGACTAGATGTTAATGGGCAATTATTTTTTCAACAAGATCATGCTCATTTACCCAATAGATTTTCATCAGTTTCTCCTTTCAAGGCATCTGTGCTCTTGCCTATCAAACAAGGTAAAAGTATTGTGACTGTTATAAATATAAAGTATTATTACTACTTGTACCTGAATTTTCTCATTTATAGTCTGTTGGTATACTTCCTATTAGTCAACTTTACAAGGTACAAAGAGAAAACTATAAGAAAGACTAGTTCCTTGCTATCACTAAGTAGGTTTATGAGTTTTGGCTTTATTTCACTAGCATATCAGAACTTAAGTATGTGAATATTATCACTTTCAAAGAAGTCCTCCATGGTCAGTACAGGGATGATTCATTCCTTGAGGGCTGGGGATATTTCAACTTCTGTGGAATTATGTTTTTGTTTTTTTTAATCTCTAGCACATAGCATTTTTCTTGGTACTTAGTAAAAGTTTAGTTGTTGATTGATTATTAAATCCATTTGATGTCCATGAATCCCAGAAGAAAGTAAGGATCTCAAAGGCAGGGACTGTTTTATTTCTGTCTGTATATTCCACATGCTTACCGTAGTACAGTCCCTGGTATATAATAGGTCCTGTAATAAATAAATGCTTATTGAATAAGTGAAAAGGTAATTGAGTAGGGTCAGTGATACATGTCTGGGCCTAAAATAGGGCCATGAGAACAATGATAAATATGTATTTTTATGTACCTCTGAATAATTCTGAAAGCAGTTCCAAAAGTGAAGGGTGTTTTTTATTTTAGAATTTCGCTCCATAATAATTTGGCATGTAATAACTGAGACAAGAATTAATAGACTGCAGGATTTCTATATAAATGCTATTCAGGCTAGATCAGTCAGGTAATATGAAGAGTAGGACCTTATATTATGGCATTCATTCATTCATTCATTCATTTGTTATTTTTTTAATTTCTTTTGATTTTTGGAGGACAACTGGGGTTAAGTGACTTGCCCAAGGTCACATGGCCAGTTTTTGTGTTAAGTGTCTGAGGCCAGATTTGAACTCAGGTCCTCCTGACTCCAGGTCTGGTGCTCTACTCACTGTGATGGCATTTATTTTTTAACTCTATTTCCTTTCTGGTCACTTTAGCTTTGGTCACCCTGATGATCCTGTAGAGAAGAGCTCCTAGGAGGTAGGAAGTCTGTTAACCTTTCTATGACTTTTTGGATTGTAGTACAGTTACAAATATGGGGGAAAATAAAGAAGATATGATAATGCTAGAGACATCTTACTCTCCTTTGAACACAGTTTGATTCTGAGTCTAGCTTTTTTGAGGCAGTGGTCCTGCAACCACTAGGCTGCATGAGCACTTCATCCACAAGTAGTTAAGATAGTTCAATGACCTATCTCAAATCTGTGTTAAAAATTCTTTCCCCTCCCAAAGTGTTGTCCTCCCTTACAGTGACCTCCAGCATCCCTTCCTTTTCCTAAGCCAAATGATTTTAAACAAGCTCAGGAAGGAGCTCACTGAAGCTATGTTTTTCATGGCAAGGTTTCCTGGGCTAATGCTTCCTGAGTGTATTACATATGTGGCTTCTTTCCAAAGAATCAAAAATGTAAAATAATATGATTTATAAAATGTTATATATGATCCTTATTGAAAACAAGAGGGTTGTTAATATATAATGCAAATGAGAATTTTTTTTTTGGTGGGGAGGGGAATTAGGGAGAGTGTCATAAAGTGCCATTTGCAGGGAAATTATAGACGTGTGATAGGGGTGGCCAGGTGGCTCAGCAAGTAAGAGCACCAGCTCTAGTGTAGGGACGATCTGGTGATCAAATCCGGGCTCTGACACTTAGCACCACACCCAGAAATAACTGGCTGTGTAACCTTGAGCAAGTTACTTAACCCCGATTGTTCATTAAAAATAATAATAATAATAAAAAGTGTGATAAACATGGGACTCTGTATCCTGGAATCCACAATTCATTTATTAATAAATTAGGAAGAATATAAAACCTATGTGAAGGAAATCACTTGCACTTTTCCCCCATTGTTTGTATGAAAATGGTAGAATCAGGTGTTCAATGAGGTGGACACATATAGACTCATGGGATTTGGCCTTTAGTTTGGACTTCTCTAGCTTAATTCCTGCTACTGTCTAGTACTACAAACTTACCTTGGGCATGATGATTCCGTCTTTGTAACTTCTCAAAGCTATAATTTGTGGTTATTTACAAAACAAAAAGAAACACTTTACATGAAGAAAGCTAATATAGTTCATATTAGTCTCCTAATTCTAGAGTTGGAAGTAACACCTGTGTTCATCTAGATAAATAATTGGATTCAAAAGACTCCCAACTATAACAAAAAAGGTAAGTGGTCGCTCATTCTCTGAGTGAAGGCATCCAACAAGATGAGAATACTACCTCTTTTTCAGAAAAAAAATACATATTTTTCAATTCCATTTAAAAACAATTTTAATGTTCATTTTTTAAACTTCTGAGTTCCAAATTTTCTCCCATCTTCCCTAATTTCGCCCCTCCTTGAGAAGGCATGCAATTTAATATAGTTAATACATATACACTCACACAAAACATATTTCCATATTAGCCATGTTGTGAGAGAAAACAGAGATTAAAAAAAAAAGAAAGAATTTTTTAAAGTATGCTTCAATCTATCCTTAGGAACTGTTTTGGATAATTGTGTTGTTGAGAATAGCTAAATCATTCACAGTTGATCATTACATAATGTTGTTATCATGGACAATGTTTTCCTGGTTCTATTCACTTTATTTTGCATCATCTCATATTAGTCTTTCCAGGTTTTTTTCTGAAACCATTCTGCTTGTCATTTCATATAGCACAAGAGTACACAACCATACCACAACTTGTTGAGCCATTCTTTAAATGATGGGCATCACTCAATTTGCAATTGTTTGCCACCACATAAAGACCTATCCTATGTGTAAATATATTTCCATATAGGTGGTCTTTTGGGCTATTTTTTAAAAAATCTCTTCGGGTGACCTAATAGTGATGTTGCTGGGTCAAAGATTATGCACATTTTGATTGCCCTTAGGACATAGTTCAAAATTGGTCTCCAGAATTATTGGATCAATTTATGCCTCCACCAAAAGTGAATTAGTGAGCCAATTTTTGCATAGCCCTCCAACATTTGGCATTTTCCTTTTATGTAACATAAGCCTATTTGATATATGGTGTGGGGTGATATGTCAGAGTTGTTTTAATTCGAATTTCTCTAATAAATAGTGATTTAGAGCATTTTTTCAAGTTTTTGGATAACCTCAATTTCTTTTTCTAAAATCTACCTGTTCATATCCTTTGATCATTTATCAATTGCAGAATGACAAATGTTCTTTTAAAAATATATTTATTTATTTTTAGTTTTCAACATTCATTTCCACAAGATTTTGAGTTACAATTTTTCTCCCCATCTTTCCCCTAAATACACCCTAAAATAGCATGCCTACTGAACACCCCTTCCACCAATCTGTTCTCTCTTATATAATCCCCCATCACCCCCTAACTTTCTAGTAGGGCAAGATGAATTTCCATAGTGCAGTGTCTATATATCTTATTTCCCAGTTGCATGTAAAAAACAATTTTTCAAAACATTTGTTTTTAAAACTTTTAGTTCCTGATTTTTTCCCTTCTTCCCTCCTTACCTACCCCCCAGTGGGAAGATAAGCAATTCAATATAGGTTGTACATATGTATTTACATAAATCATTTCCATAGTTGTTATATTGTGAAAAATTAATTATATTTCCCTCCATCCTATCCTACCACCCACTTATTCTGTTTTCTCCTTTGATACTATCCCTTTTCAAAAATGTTTGCTTCTAACTACTCTCTCCCCCAATCTCCCTTCCCTTCTATCATCCCACCTCTTATCCCATATCCCCTTACTTTCCTGTAGGGTAAGATACCCAAATGAATGTGTATGTTATTCCCTCCTTAACCCAAATTCAATAAGAATAAGGTTGTCCCATTCCCTTTCACCTTCCTGCTTTTCACTTCCATTGTAAGTTTTCTTACCTCTTTTATGAGATAATTTACACTAGTCTATCTCTCCCTTTCTCCTCTCAATAAATTCCTCTCTCACCTCTTAATTAAATTTTCTTAGATATCATCCCTGAATATTCAACTCATTTTGTGCCCTCTGTCTATGTATACATGAACATACATATGCCCACTCTTACATATATATTTATATACACATACACCTTCCTATACATATGTATATATGTGTGTGTATACACACACACACACACACATATATATATATATATACATATTCCTTTCACTATCCTAATACTGAGAAAAGTCTTATGAGTTACAATAATAATTTTTTCACGTTGAAATGTAAATAGTTCAACTTTAATAAGTTGCTTATGATTCTTTTTCCTGTTTACCTTCTCATGCTTCTCTTTCTTCTTGCATTTGAAAGTTGTTTTCTTTTCAGCTCTGGTTTTATCATCAAGAATGTTTGAAAATCCTCTATGTCATTGAATGACCATATTTTCCCCTGTAGCAATATACTCAGTTTTGCTGGGTGATTCTTGATTTTAGTCCTAACTCTTTTGACCTCTGGAATATCACATTCCAAGCCCTTTGATCCCTTAATGTAGAAGCTACTAGGTCTTGTGTTATGCTGATTGTGTTTCAATAATACTCAAATTGCTTCTTCCTGCCTACTTGCAGTACTTTCTCCTAGACCTGGGAACTCTGGAATTTGGCTATAATATTCCTAGTAGTTTTCTTTTTTGGATCTTTTTTCAAGAAGCAGTCTATAAATTCTCTCAATTTCTATTCTACCCCCTGGTTCTAGAACATCAGGGCAATTTTGCTTGATAATTTCTTGAAAGATGGTGCCTAGGCTCTTTTTTTGATCATGGCTTTCAGGTAGTCCAGTAATTTTTAAATGATCTCTCCTGGATCAATTTTCAAGGCCAGTAATTTTTTCAATGACACATTTCACAATAACTTCTATTTTCTCATTTGTTTGGATGTTATCTGGATTTCTCATAAAGTCATTAGCTTCCAATGACTCCAATATAATTTTGAAGGAGTTATTCTCTTCAGTGAGTTTTTGAAATTCCTGTTCCATCTGGCAAATGAGTATTTTGGGGGACCTTTTCCAGGAAGTGACTGGTTCATTCTTTCAATCTCTATTTTGACTGCTGGTTCTAAGACTTCAGGGAAATTTTCCTTAAGAATTTCTTGAAGAATGATTTCTAGGTTCTTTTTTTGATCATGGATTTCAGGTAGTCCAATAATTTTTAAATTATCTCTCCTGTATCTATTTTTCAGGTCGGTGGTTTTCCCAATGAGATATTTCACATTGCCTTCTGTTTTTTTTTTTTTTCATTTGTTTGGATCTGTTTAATAGTATCTTGATTTCTCATAAAGTCATTAGCTTCCATTTGCTCCAATCTAATTCTAAAGCAATGATTCTCCTCATTGAGCTTTTGAGATTCTTTTTCCATCTGGCAAATTTGGCTTTTAAAGGCATTCTTCTCCTCATTACCTTTTTGAGCCTCTTTTGCCATTTGAATTAGTCTATTTTTAAGGTGTTATTTTCTTCAGTCAGATTGTTGACTCTCTTTTCATGATTTTCTTGCATCATTCTCATTTCTCTTCCCAATTTTTCCTCCACTTCTCTTATTTGGTTTTCCAAATCCTTCTTAAGCTCCTCTATGGCTTGTAAGCAGCTTATTGCTTTCTTGAGGAAGCTTCTGGTGCAGGAGTTCTGACTTCTCTGTCTTCCTCCTGTTCCATGCCCCTAGCCTTCTTGTCCCCAAAAAAGAAATCCAGAGTCAGACCATTGTGCTTTCTTTGCTTCCTTTGCCTTGTCATGTTGCCACTCAATTACTTGACTTTTGAGCTTTTTGCCACAGTAGAACTCTGCTACCAGAGTGGGGGAGCTTTGTCCCAGTCTCTGGGCTTTTCTCCACTGCTATAGCTATTAGTTGGCTGCCCTCTCAGAAGCCTCCACACGCTCTGGCAAACTGGTCATGCACTCCAGAATCTCCACCCCAGAGAGTGATCCAGATCCAAGCAGGTTAAAGCAAGAGCAATTACCCCTCAGACTGGATGCTGGGTTCCCCTACAATCTGCAGGCCCAGAGCTCTGAAGCAGCCATGTGGCAGTGGCTGCAAGTCCACCATGCCTTAGCCGCTTCTCACCTGGGAGCAAAGGCCAGACCCACTGAAGGCAGCCGGGTAGGCTGACAGGAGAGGTCTATAACATTGAACAGAACTGAGCACAGTACTACATGAATCTTGATGGCCCAGAACCAGGGTGGCCCCAACTAGCCAGAACAGAGTTCAGGAGACTGAATCACCATCAGCTGTGGTGGTTTCCAAACTTCTCAATCCATAAATGCCAAAGACAAAGTCAGTGGGGAACTTTGTTGGAATCTGGTGATGGAAGACCATGGTCTGGCTCCTGCACCCAGGGTGAAAGGTAGCACAGGCACAGCAGCTGCAACTGCTACCATGTTGCTGACTTCTGAGCTCTTGGCCTGCAGTTCATAAGGGGACCAAGTGATCATTCTGTTGCTTTGACCTGCTTGGATATGGATCACAGTCCTGGGATGTGTGGCCAGTGTGCCAGAGTTTGGCATGTCTGTAGAGAGGGCACCCTCCTCATAGTTCTGACAACATTTGAGAAAACCCCAGTGATTTGGGGCACAGCTCTCTCTACTCTGGAAGCAGAGTTTTACAGTGGCAAAGGGCTCAAAAGACAAGTAATTAATTGGCAAGATTAGCAAGCAGAGGAAACACAATCAGACAACATAATCCTTTTATGGGGACAAAAAGGATAAAAAATAGAAGCAGAAGAAGTCAACTAAGTCAAAACTCCTGCATCAAAAGCCTCCAAGAAAAATATGAATTAGTTACAGGTCATGGAGGAGCTCAAGAAGGATTTTGAAACTCGAGTAAGAGAAATAGAGGAAAAATTGGGAAGAGAATTGAGAATGATGCAAGAAAATAATGAAAAGCTAGTCAATAGCCTGCTAAAGGGGACCCCAAAAATACTGAAAAAAATAACAATTTAAAAAATAGACTAACACAAATGGCAAGAGGCCCAAAAAACCAATGAGGAGACGAATGCCTTTAAAAGTTGAATTTGCCAGATGGGAAAGGAATTTCAAAAACTCACTAAAGAGAATAATTCCTTCTAAATTAGTTTGGAACAAATGGAAGCTAATGAGTTTAGAGAAATCAGGATACTATAAAACAGATCCAAATAAAAGAAAAAAAAATAGAAGGCAATGTGAAATCTCTAGTTGGAAAAACCACTGACCTGGAAAATAGATCCAGGAGAGATGATTTAAAAATTATTGGACTGCTGAAAGCCATGATCAAAAAAAGAGCCTAGACACAATCTTTTAAGTAATTATCAAGCAAAATTGCCCTGATATTTTAGAACCAGAGGGAAAAATAGATATTGATAGGATTCACAGATTACCTCTTGAAAAAGATCCCAAAAAGAAAACTCCCAGGAATATTTTAGCCAAATTCCAGAGTTCCCAGGTCTAGGAGAAAATACTACAAGCACTCTGGAAGAAACTTGAGCATTGTGGAAACACAATCAGCATAACATAAGACCTAGCAGCTTCTCCATAAGGGATCAAAAGTCTTGGAATATGATATTCCATAGGTCAAAGGAGTTAGGAGTAAAACCAAGAATCACCTACCCCCCAAAAAACTAAGTATAATGCTAGAGGGGAATATATATATATATATATATATATATATATATATATATATATATATA
>NW_027187391.1:38609412-38647130 GCF_028583685.1 Petaurus breviceps papuanus
TATATATATATATATATATATATATATATATATATATATATATATATTCAATGAAATAGAGGATTTTCAAGCATTCTTGAGGATAAAACCAAAGCTGAACAGAAAATTTGACTTTCAAATACAAGAAGCAAGAGAAGCATGAGAAAGCAAACAGGAAATAAATCATGTGGAACTTAATAAAGTTGCACTATTTACATTCCTACATGAAAAGTGACAATTGTAACTCATAAGACTTTTCTCAGTATGAGAATAGTTGAAGGGAATATATATGTATACATATATATATATGCATACATATATGTATGTATAGGAGATTGTATGTGTGCATAAATATATATTATATATATGAGAGTGTGGATATGTATGTACATGTATACATAGAGAGAGGGCACAGGATGAGTTGAATATGAAGGGGTGATATCCAAAAAACATTAAAATAAAATGAAGAGGTGAGAGAGAAATATATTGGGAGAAGGAAAAAGGGAGAGATGGATTAGGGTAAATTATCTTATATAAAGAGGCAAGAGAAAACTTATAATTGAGGGGAAGAGGAGGAAGGTGAAAGGGAATGGGCCAACTTTACTCTTATTGAATTTGCCTTAAGGAGGGAATAATATACACACTTAATGGAGTATCTTACCCTACAGGAAAATTGGGGGGAAGGGGGTAAGAGGGGAAGATGATAGAAGGGAGGGCAGAATGGGAGAGAGGATAGTTAGAAGTAAACACTTTAGTAAAGGACAGGGTCAAAGGAGAAAATTAGAATAAGTGGGGGGTGGGATAGGATGGAGGGAAATATAGTTAGTCTTTCACAATATAACTACTATGGAAATGTTTGTTGTAACTATACATGTCTAACTTATAGTGAATTACTTATCTTCCCAGTGGGGGTAGATGAGGAAGATAGAAAGGAAAAAGTATGGAAATCAAAGTTTTAAAAATAAATCATTAAAAAATTGCTTTTTGCATACACCTGGGAAATAAGATATACATGCACTGGGGTATAGAAATCCATCTTTCCCTACTGGAATGTTAGGGGGAGGGATGAATGAGGACATAAGGGAGAACAGATTGGGGAAAGGGGTATTCAGTAGGCTTGCTATTTTGGGGTGGGGAGTAGGGGAAAGATGGGGAGAAAAATTTGTAACTCAAAATCTTGTGGACATGAATGTTGAAAATTAAAAAAAATTGGGGAAAAATTAAAATTAAAAAAATAAAATATGAGACCTCTTTTATTGATGAAAGCACACTTGTATTAATAAGTTTAAAATATGTTCTTCCTTGAACTTTCTTACCCATTGTATCAGCAATGCCATATTCACAATGCCTATGGAGATTACAAATATGCTGATATAATTATCCATTACAAAATACATCATGCTTGCCATATGGGGAAATAAACTAGAAAATTTATTAAGATACCAAAAGACTGAGTCCCAAAACCAGAAAGTGAAAGCCATCAGAGTAGTTATGATATTGGCACAGGTAGATAAAGTAGAAAGCACCCACATTTTCAAGCCTTTAAAACAGAACAGGCTACCTCAGGCAAAGGTCCTCCTCTCCCCACTCACAGCAACCACCCAGCATCCAGGAAGCGCGCTCCCAGCAGCTCCGGCCCCTGGCAGTCCTCAGCAGGAGTCCTTAGCAGAAATTCTGGCTAAGTCAAAAAGGGCTTTGCGCTGCCGCTGCCGCTGCCTCTGCTGCTGCTGCCGCCATCACCATCACCGCCAGCCACCGCAGGAACGCTAGCTTGGCTTCCGCTTCCTCTTGCTCCGCTCCTTCCTGCTACATCAGCAAGTCCAACGGGGCATGGAAGATCTTTAAATCCCATAATCCTTACACCCATCAGATGCTAAAAGACAAAGCTAGACTCTCAAAGGTATCTTTGCTGGCTGTGAATCTCATCAAAACTGTCCCAAAAGGGAAAAAAAAAATTAAAAGTTTTGAAAATGCAAGGAGGGATTTGATGCCACCATCCAAATAAGATATGACTATGGT
Organism: Petaurus breviceps papuanus; assembly: GCF_028583685.1. Taxonomy (NCBI): domain Eukaryota; kingdom Metazoa; phylum Chordata; class Mammalia; order Diprotodontia; family Petauridae; genus Petaurus; species Petaurus breviceps. The sequence continues at coordinate 38,611,411 of NW_027187391.1, forward strand.
TCCAGTGAAGTTTCCCAACATATCCTCAGATTTATAAGCATGAACATGATTGATGGCTTGGTTTTATTCTAATTTTCAGTGAACTAATATGACATTAAACCTTACATGTCTCCTTTTCCAGAAAGAAGAGAAAAAGGAAATGAGATAAGATTCATCCATAACGAATGAAACACGTGAACATTTAGTGATGCAAATGGCTGATTGTCCATATTAATATTATTCTGAAGCTGGATTAAAATATAAGATAGAATTTCCAAAATCCTACTAAAAAGAAAACATTGGTGGGGGGAGAAGTATATGTCATTGTCTAGGCCTTGAAACCTACCTCTCAAAAGGCTGCAGGCCAAATTCCATTTTAACAAATTACCTGTTCTTTTTTTGTGGCCCATGAATTTCTTATCAGAGAATAATTTTTTTTAATCAAGGGTTTTGTTTCAGTAGAGATTTTGATAGTAATTTAATTTCCTATGCAAGTATAGTCTCCCTAGTACCTCAAATTGCTTCTGTACAGACATAATGATGGGCAAAACAACTGTATGGGTGAAAGTTTGTCCAATTGTTAGGGAAAATGGATCTGGAATTAAAAGCTGAATAACTTTGTGCCAAGAGTTGATCAAGTTACATTATAATTACAGCTATTATAATTACTTATATTATTATACATTATTATAATATGTTTTGTTTATTATAATTACAAGTAATTTTAATAGTAATATGTAGTGATATATCTAAATAGTTTTGTTATGAAATTATATTACAAAATGTTAATGATAATTTTTTCGAAGCTTTATTTTTTTCTTGGGAAAAGATCTGAACTATATTATATGAATCATGATACAGCCAAGAAGCATGGAAGGAAATTGCCTTTATATACTTCTTAAATGTAGGAGCTTTAAGGTCCCATTGCCTAAACTTAGATAATGAAAGGGTCCTTACTTTTCATCCCTTTAAAAAAAGCCCCAAACTAAGCTAAGAAGTAGCATGGTGCTTTGTAAAGGGCATGAGATTTTGATTCAGAGGACCTGGGTTCAAATGTTGTCTACTACATATTACCTATGTGATGTTGTACCAGTTACCTCTCTATGCTTCCTTATCCGCAATCCTAAAATGAAGGACCCTGCATAAAACCATAAGGTAGAATTACCTGGTGCTATCCTATCTTCCCCTATCTCTTCATGGGACAGTCTCTCCTCAGTCCACTTATTCTCTAGGCACCTGCCATCTGGCTAATCAAGGATCCCAATTTAACATATACTCCAAAATTTCTCCTCTTCTTCTTCTCCTTCTTCCTAGCATTTCCTCCTTCCCTTTTTCAACCTCCTCTGCCTCTTTCCCCTCATCCTACTCTCCAGTCAATCTCCCATTTCCTATATCTAGCTCATCTCAACTTGGTAAAATTCTACACACTTAGAAATGTATAATGTGATTTGATTAAAATAAATCACCATAAAAAATTAATTACTTTGGGATTGGCTTTCCCAGAGAGTAATTGCATTTTTAGAAAGATGATTTTTTTTTCTTTTTGAGCAACAGACTTGTCCATTGCCACTCCAAGCTTCTATCTTCTCATCACCTCTTTATCATTCTCTATATCCATTTCTTTCCCCACTGTCCCATTCAACAGAGGAATAGAAATCAAGAACTTGGTCCTCTCCTTCAATAGTTTATCACGTGCTGCCATGTATAGTAGTTATCTGCTTACTTCTTATATCTGAAACTAGTTTGTTAGAGTTTGATCTATAGACTTATGAAAAAAAAACAAATTTCTAGATGAATTACTCATTTATATCCTCTCTGTTCATTCCTTTTCAAAGATGAGCAACCATTTTCATTCCAAATTCTCAGCCAGCCTATGATGCATCTCAGAAGTATTTACTTTTATCAGACTCTAATCTTGATCTCTTATTCTGTATTTAATTTATAAAAGTTAATTATTATACCCCCTTGAGACCATTACTTCTTCTCTAAGTATTTTCCAGGGTTATTTGTTTGCTCAGCTAATTACTTTCCTAGACTCACAAGGAAACAAATGAATTTTAATCATATTTTATGTATAAATGACATTAATATGTTATATTTTCTATTTAACATTCATTAAATATACAGAGCACTTAAGAGCTCCAAAATCATATAATGGACACAAAGTACCTGGTATTTCTTCAATTCAGTTCGACATATATTAAACACCTACAATTTCCAAAGCAGTAAAGTATATATTAAGGGAAATACCAAAAGAATTAAGCCTGTAAGGCTATACAATATAGTAAGGAGAAATTAGGTAGTTGTAATGGAAATGCAAATTTAAAGATCTTCCCTGCCCCTAGGCTAAAGTGCACCTGGAGCCTGGGGTGGGAGGCTTGTTTTTCAGTAGATACTTCTTGATTGACCAGTGGGTCAATAAGGTTGTTACATTCTCTGAGCCAAGAGAAGGCTATATAAGCCCTGATGTGTAGCTTTGTTTTGGGGCTCACTTTTGAGAAGTGTTCTGTGATTTGATATTTTGATATGGATTCTGGGAAGCCGTTATCCGGAGCGGTCACCCCCCCCCCACCCCACCCCACCCCGGCTTTGAAAAACCCAGATGTTGAAACCCAGATGTTGATTGGGTATGGATCTAATGGCTGGACAGTTTGGAAAGCTGTCTACTTGATCTGTTTCTGTCTTGATAATTCTGTCTGTGTATTCTGAAGTTCGGGGTGCTGACCTTTTTCCCCTGAACTAGATAAACGATAGATATATGTTTGATTGATTAAAGTAAGCTTGTTAACCCATTTTGAGTTGCTTTCCTTTATCAAAGCAGATCCAAGAACCTGTATTGGCAGCAAACCCTGAGGACGCTTGGGGTGCCGGCTGCTACAGTAGTCAAAAATAGAGTATGATAAGTACACAAGAACTGAATAAAAGTAATGCTTTAGAAAAAAATAATTGAGTTTTAAAATAAATATTAAATCATTTTATCAATATACTTATAACTACAAATAATTTTTTTAAGCTTTCTAGATTTCCATGGAGACAAATATTTCTTTGCACAATTAATACCAATGTTTCTAGTTATATGTTCATCTTCTATAGAAATTTATGGCAGTTTTTATAACAGAAGTTTAACTACTGCATAAATTCCAAAGGGAATACTTGACCTCCTTTTCCTTGTGTTATTTGTAATTCATAATTTGACCTCACCCTGCACTTCTAGCTTTAACTATCAACACTCCCCACTTCAGATACTTAAAGCATGGGATTAAGAGTTAGTCATTTAAACTCATGTCTTTTTCTTTATCTATAAAATGGAATTAATAACATATAGCACCTACTCCACTGGTTCTATTGTGACTTAAATAAAACCAAAGGCTCTTAGATTTAGTTTGAGATTCAATAAGGAGGGAGAAAATCCCACATATTTTCATAAGCACACAAGCTATAGAGAAAACATATTTCAAATATAGAAAAAAAAAGGCATGGGGATATTCTCAGGAACAATATTCTAAAGCTACAAATGCGCATTCTTAGAATTAGAAAAGAGAGAGAGAGAGAGAGAGAGGTCTATTGAAAGTAGATGCCTAGATAATTCATTACCAATTCAAAGTTTTATAAAGACATGCAAAATCAACCAATCAACAAGTCTTTATTAAGTCTCTACTGTATATCAATCACTGTGCAGATGATAAGAGCAGGTTGTGGTTGTTGAGTTTGTCCTTCATTTTTGAAGAGGACCTTGACATCAGGGAAATGATGACATGACTTGCAGTTGACTTTGATTTGAGTGAGGGAGAACTGTGTAAGGTCAGCAGTCTCACTTTCTCCTTCAGAACTATCTCGGTCCATTGGTCAGATATTCATTGGGACAAATGGAGATGGCCCAGGATGCAATGGGGGACCCTGGCCCTTTTAGGCTAAGGCCTTTTCATGTACTCACTTAGAGTGAGGTAAAGCCCATTCAGTAAATAAGCCTCTTTAAGAAGTGAATCAACGGATGCACCCTTTAATTAAAAAAAAATTAGACTGGGAGATGACTCTCAGGATTTCCGGTCAAAAGAGATATAGCTACCATTGGCATTCACTCTAAGCCAGGAGGTCCCAAAATATAACCATTGAGGGGGGCTTGGGCAGGGACCTATTGTGGTACAATCTATGAGATCCAGAAAGAAATGGGCTAAAGGTTTGATCTTTGAGAATAGGAAGGAAGCTAGGAAACTATACAGTAAACATCAGTTAACTGGGCAACTTACGGCCATCAAAATTTACCTTCTTTTGGAGAGGGAGAATGCAATATGAGTTACCCAACTAGCTGGGTTCACATTCAGGCAGCTCAGTCTACTCACAGGTTGTGTCTGCCCTTCATTTTCCAAGACGACCATGGCATCAGGGAAATCATGACATGAATTGCATTTGACTTTGATTTGAGTGAGGGAGGGCTTTGCAAATTCGGTTTCTCCTCCAGAGATAATAAGAGCAAGTTCAAGCAAGAAGGGATGACTTCAAAAGAATAGCAAGGTCGTGTAGGAACACCATCATAAAATAGCAGAATTGGACTAGATCTCAGAGATCATCAACCCCATACAAAAGAATTCTGTCCATGGCATACTCAAAACTGGTCATTTTGTTTTCCAGACTACTTTCATTCCACTGTGTTGATGCAAGAGAAAGCAAATAGATTATAAACTCCTAGAGGGCAGAGATAGTATTTGTCTCATCTTTGTAACCCTAACACCTAGCAGTGTGCATTATATATGACAGGAGCTTAGCTGATGACCTTTGAATTGAATTGAATTGAGTTAAAAATGTTTTCATTTATGCATATTTAGTTACCGTGGGATTGAAAAGACCACCACCAAATTTTCTGGAATGGCTTGGAAAATGAAAATGTTCCCAAAGGTCTCCAGTACTATGAGGCAAAAATTACCCGTTATGTCTATTTTCATTTATTTATTAATGATTCATTTCTAATGTTGTTTTAGAAGGTGGAATTAAAAAACGATGAAAACTACATCAAGATCTTTCTATTTTTTCTTTTTAATTTCTAATGTACAACCCCTCCTCCACCTTTCCCCTTGACACTCAATTTGTCAGAATGATTATATTATAATCACTAAGCCACTATGTAGCATGGTATTCTCACATGTGTCTTCATCTTTCTCTCTCTCTCTCTCTCTCTTTCATCAAGCTCCCAAAGTTCAAAACTTTATCTGGCTGCCTGCCATCTTTGTGATGAAATTAACAATGATTTTCTTCCTTTTCAAAAATAAATATTTGAAGCAGTTAAATGGAAACAAAAATTATTTAAGCAGCAAGAAAGATTAGTACACTCCTAATTACATGCAAACTAACATGCTTTAAATGAGGAAGATGAAGGAAACAATCTTCTTGGTTGCAATTTTCCTAACCTTGAAAGGTACCATTCACGATGAGGTTTTTCTATCCCAAATATACCTAGGGCAGGAAAAAAAAAAAAACAATTGAGATATCTATATACTTTGGACTGCAAAATGTTATGAGTGCCTCTAGTAGTAATAAGCTTCACCAGTTCCACCACTTACCAACTGTGCCATATTGGGCAAATCACTTTACTCTTTTGGATCTCATTTTCTCTAGCTGTAAAATAAATGGTTTGAAATAGTTGAGTCTTGAGGTCTTTTCCAGTTCTATTACTATGCTCCTATGAAGATAAAATAACTAGAATCCTACAAAAAACCCAACAAGGCAAACATGGGAAGGGTCACTATAATTAGACAGACAGATAGGTAGATGTCTTATCTATGTTTTATATATGACTATATATGATATAGCTCATATGTGAATTCATATAAGATATAACATATATGTTACTTTATGTCTAATATATATGACTATATATATGTAAATATCAAGGTAGATAACACTTTGAAATTTGCAAAGTGTCTCTTTACAAATAGTGTTTCATTTTATCCTCACAATAACTCTCTGAGGTTGATATAATCATCATTTCCATTTTACAGGTAAGGAAATTAAGGCAAACAGAGGGTAAGTTACTTGCCCAGGGTCATACAGCTAGTCATTATCTTAGGCAGAATTGGAACTCAGGCCTTCTTCACTTCAAGTCTAATGCTCTATATATTGCCTAACCTAGTTGTCTCTAATGTATTGGTCTAATGATGAGAGTTCATATGGTAGGCAGGAAAAGGGGGGTGGGAAATGCAGGCAAAGAAAGGTTAATACATATCAGGCCACAAGGAAGGGAAACAGGCTTATTTCAATTTGACAAACATTTATTACATACTACCTACTATACACAAAGTATGATATGTAGGCTTTCTATAACAGAGCAGCTGTAATCACTTTTCTCTGTGCTTCTCTCTATGATGCCAATTACAGGCCAGAGTATGAAAGACCTGACCCAGCAGGGACTCCAAATGGCTGATCTTTGGTGATTGATGATCCACTCCTGTTGCCATGCTAAAGAGGTTACTTTGCAATTTGACAAATATTTCTATAATAGAGTCCTAAGTCTTTAGTTCTGTGGCCCTCTGGGTACACCTTTCCCTGGTTTTCCTTTTAGGGAACTTCTCTATGTCCTGTGTCCCTGTGTCCAGGGCTCCCTTAGCATTGTTCTCTAAAAGCAATGGTTTGGGATTTTCTTCTTCCTATTGAAAGTCTGCCCCTGTGTGTCACCTAACAAAGGGGAGTAGGGAAACACTGCCTCCCCTGACCTCCAGCTTGAACAATCCATGGTTCCTTTTGACAAAGGCAATGTGGAAACTTGTTACTGAGTCCACTAGTAAACTAGTCAGTGACTGGCGATATGCTTTGTGGTTTCCTGATTTCCTTGTTAGTGTTTTATTTACTGGTAAAGAGAAATCTGGGTTAAAATTTAGTATGGAAAAGAGAAGACATGACAGATAAGACAAAATGTCTTAAAATAAAAACAACTGACATCCATAGTGAATTCTTAAGTTTAGAAATTATTTTATATATTTAAAAACTTTATTATGGCTTAGGCTGGCCACAAAGGCTCTGATGTTTCATTTCTTCTAAACTTGAGAAGAACATATGACAACGTGAGATCAGAACTGAGGATCTTTAGAGAGGTAGAGGAAAAGAGGGAGGTTTTAAGGACTCCTAACATAAGGAATCAAAGTGTAACCTCACTGTTCAGGAGTTATAACACCCATGTTTCCTTCTTCAAAAACAAGCCTCCGTAAGATCCTGAGAAGACACATCTAAATGGAGAAGTGGAGATGTATGTGACTGCTTTTTCATTACAAGTATTTTGATTTTGGTAGTTGGGCTGAGACAAAAATAGGTCAACTCTACCCCTTTCCTTATTTCATCTAAGTTTCTATTTATATCCATTTAAAAAAAACGTATTTTGTTAAAGACTGATTTTGGCATATGTAATATTTATTCTCTTAAAAAATATCTACAATTGACCATATCTTTAAGTTTGCTGGTGTCCCTTTTTTCATGGCATGAGATCATAAAGCAGTTCTCAGAGACACACAAGAGAAAGTAACCTTGGGGCGGCTGGGTGGTGCAGTGAATAGAGCACTGGCCCTGGAATCAGGAGGACCTGAGTTCAAATGTGGCCTCAGACACATAACACAAATACTAGCCGTGTGACCTTGGACAAGTCACTTAACCCCAATTGCTCTCCAAAAAAGCAAAAAAAATAAAAAAAGAGAAAGTAACCTTTCCATCATGACAAAACAGGAATATTATAAATGTTGGAGAAGATGTTGGAAAATTGGAACACCAAAGCGTTGTTGGTGGAGTTGTGAACTGATCCAACCATTTCGGAGAGTAATTTGGAACTATAAGCTAAAGGGATCATGAAAAGGGGAAAAGGACCCACATATACAAAATATCTATGGCAGGTCATTTTATGGCCAAGAATTGGTAATTGAGGGGATGTCCATCAATTGGGGAATGGCTGAACAAGTTGTGATATATGAATGCAATTTGATACTATTGTTCCATGAGAAATGATGAGCATGCAGACTTTAGGAAAACCTAGAAAGACTTGATGAACTGATACTAAGTGAAATGAATAGAAACTGGAGAACACTGTACACAGTAAGAACCACGTTGTGCAATGACTAACTTTGATAGACTTAGCTCTTTTTAGCAATGCAAGGATCTTAAGACCACACCAAAAGACTCAGGATGGAAAATGTTATCCACATCCAGGAAAAGAATTATGGAGTCTGAATACAGATCGAAGAATACAATTTGTTCTTTCTCTTTTTTTTTTGTTTTGCTTTTTCTTTCTCATGGTTTCTCCCATGCATTCTAATTCTTCTTTACAACATGACTAATGTGAAAATATGTTTAATAAGAATGCATGGGCGGGGGGGTGGGGGCAACCAGGTGGTACAGTAAATGGAGCACTGGTCCTGGACTCAGTAGAACCTGAGATCAAATCCAGCCTCAGACACTTGAACAAGCTATGTGACCTTGGGCAACTCACTTAACCCCAGTTGACTTGCCTCCCCCCTCAAAAAAAAAAATAATGTATATGTAGAATCTTTATCAGATTGCACACCATCTGGGGAAGGAGCAAGGGGAGGGAGGGGGAGAAAATTTAAATCTCAAAAGTGAATGTTGAAAAGTAAAATTAAACAAGTTAATTTTAAAAAGGGAATGTTGAAAACTAAAAAAAATAAATAAATATTTTTTCAAGTGATCTTCTAGCTCAGGTCTAGAATCCCAACCTCACAGTCCATTGTTAAAAAGTATTTGCTTTCTAACTAGGGCTATCATCATAAACCCTTTCATAAATATAATTCTGAACTATTTTTTATGTTACTATGAACTTGAACCATTTTAAAATGTGTCTTATCATACATGAGCTTAACATGCTACCCTAGGGTTATACATTATCTTCTTTGATCCCCGCAACAACCTTCTATTATAGATAGTACGGCTATAATCATTGAACTTTACAGATAAGTAAACTAAGGTTTGGAAAGGTTAACTGATTTGGTCATGGTCAGGCAGTGTAAGGTTGAGATAGTATTGTATGAGTATGAGATTTGATCATGGTCAGGCAGTATAAGTTTGAGATAGAATTGTATGAATATGAGATAGCATTAGAATATAGATCTTCCAGAATCCTGGTTCAGAATTCAATGCACTATACCATTTAAGCATATGAAGGCAGAAATGTACTTATTCTCTGTTTAAATAGAGGATTGATGAATGACAGTGAAAAAGAAGTAGATTTAGGGCCTATATAAGAAAGGACTTTCCAATCATTAGAGTACTTAATAATGAAATAGGATGCTTTGAAAATTAGGGAGATACCAATCATTGGATATATTTAAAAAGAAAACTTGAATAGAGATATTGTAGAAGACATTCCAAACTTTTGATGGATGATACGGTGAGGCAGAAAGAACTTCAAAGTGATGAGGATGAGAATCCCAGGAGTTAACTTGGGAAACTAAGTGGTTGTCCTAGGCCTGGAGTTAGGAAGAACTGAGTTCAAATCCATCGTTAGTCACTTTCTACCTGTGTGATTATGGTCCATCACCTAGCTTGAGTTTGTATCAGTTTGTATTTACACACACACACACACACACACACACACACACACACACACACACAGAAGTTGAAGAAAATACCAAGTCTGCATTCTAAACAAATCTACTATGCACAGGTGTCTAAGTAGATAGAATGTAAGACACAGAGCCAAGAAGTCACAAGTTCTGGTCCTGCCTGTCAATTTCTAGCTGTCTGACCCTGAGTAATTCATTTAACCTCAGATTCAGTCTCAGTTTCCTCATTTCTAATACTAAGAACAGCAGCTACCTCACAAAGCTGTAGTGAAGAGCAAATGAGATTTGTAAAATATTTTGCACCCCTTAAAGTACTATATGGTATAACACTAATGTCTTAGTGAAGTCCCATATATAATTCCCAGCATCATAGTCACTTTAGGACTTTGAGAGAAGTCATCTAATCTACCCCTTTCCCATCAATTGTCCCGAACATCTCCCTGTTTGATTTATGTATTGCATGTGCAGCTTTATTTTTCTTTTCTTAACTCTCCAGGCAATCATTTCCATGAACTCTCTTGATTTTCCAATATGCTTTCCATAATTCTTGTGAGGAAGTTCTTTCTTATTTCCTAATTGAAATCCCTTCAGTGCCTGTTGAATCCTTCTGTTGAGAATTCTACCTTTGGTAAAATTAAGACTTTGCACATTCCACACCCATCCCCCAACAATGGCCTAAGATTTTTTTTTAATAAATGAAACTAAGACAACTCACACAGAGCTGGTGAGGAAAGAAAATGCTATTTCCTAATTTAGTCTTTTTTTAGGCAACTTCTTTTTTTTCATTTCTCAGTGCTAAACAATCAATCTGTAATTGTTTTCTTTGTAAATTACCTCATATTGTTGATGTGAGAATAGGCAATAAAAAGTGATGTTAACGATAAAATGCAGTGCACACATGCATGGAAATGGTAGTTCCCATTAGACTTGAGAGGTTATCAAAATAACATTAAGGAAAGTGCTACTTTACCTGTGAACATTTATGACAAGTGACCTCTTTAATTAACTCTCTGACTGCATTCCAGTTTTTCTCACAGTCTGCATCTACATAAATATTTCAGTGGCAGTCTTCTTTGAAGTGTATTTTTCCTAATACTCTGCAATACTCTTGCAAAGTCTGCAACTTCAGAAAACTTTCTGCCCAAACGTGTTGAAGCATTTTGGAAAGAATGCTTATTTTTATAGATTGGCATGTGTGCTTTGGGCAAATCATCTCCCCCTTTTTATTTTAACCAAAGAGGAGGAAAGACTGCTTATGGGGGATGGGAGTGAGGGAATACTGTGGTTGTCAGGGGGCAAGGGAACTCTCCAGTGGGTTTGACTTTTCTCCAGAAGAAATTAAAAGAAGAATTCATCAAACATTAATGTTAAGAACTCAGAAACTCTGGAATGTTTGTCCAGAGTCCCAGTCCTCAGAGCAAATGCTTTTTTCCTGCTGGGCTCCAGTTGAACCCTGGAGCCAAAGTCAACATCAGCAGAAACTCCATCTGACTGATGCTGTGGAAACAGCTGTACCCACTTAGGTGGAAAACCACCTCGGATTCCTCTCCCAGAAAACACTGATGATATGGAGATGGTGAGCAGGAAAAACTGTCAGGGTCTCTCTTCAGCTGTGGTCAGAAAAAAAAATTATTTTCTTTCCCTAAAAACTGTAAATAGACGAGTTCAGCCATGGTTACAAATAAAATGCTAACCCCAAATACACAAGTTTCCTCTTTTCCTTCAATTAGACTGAACCTCCTCCTTAATGTGACATTGATAAGCATTTTAACTAATCTTTCATGTTCATTTCACATACAAAAATATCAGCACTCATTTGGTATTCTGTCCATCTTATATCCAGTCAAGATTGATCAAGATTCAGGAAAGTATATACACATGCATGCATACATACATACACATACATACATATTTATAAATACATGTGCATACACACACACACACACACACATATATATATATATATGGTTTACCAAGTGGTCTGATAAGTATCTTGACTTTGGAAGATTTTCAGTCTGTGAAAATAGCCACATCATTTCCATTATTTCCTTTTTGTTGAGTCACTTTTTCATAATATTGGACTTCATAGAGGACTTTTGTAAAATGCCCTTTATCAAGAAAGAAGGAAATATTTCAGAAGAAATAACAAACAGATTTGAATCCAGCATACAGAAAGTGAATTTTGGCCTTGTGATTACAGCTGTCTAAACTCTAAATGGGCTTCAAAAGGAGATCTACAGGTAGAGAGAAAAAAGGAAGAGGTCTCAGGAATGGAAATTACTAGGAAAAAAATTTGTTAGTTTTTTTTCCTTCCATAATGTTCTCTTTGTCCTTCAAAGGACAAATAGCTAACAGAGGCAGGTGGTGGGCAGCCACATTGAGTTATGGGTACCGTATATGAGGGATTTTTTAAAAAAATTTACATATTTGCCACAGTTTCTATAGGCCTGCCGTTAATTTTGTCTTTGGTTTTGTTGGGGCATCTAAGTGGCAATGTGGACAGAGAACTTGGCTTGGAAACAGGAAGACTCATCTTTGTGAATTAAAATCTGACCCCAGATATTTACTTGGCTATGTTGACCCTATGCAACTCATTTAAATCTGCTTGCCTTACTTTTGTGATCTGGAGAATGAAATGATAAACCATTCCACTATCTTTTCCTAGAAAGCCCCAAATGAGGTCACAAAGTCCAAAATAACTGAACAATGGGTCTTGTTGGGTCAGCTAGGGGGCACAGTGCCTAAAGCACTGGGCCTAAAATCAGGAAGATTTGAATTCAAATCTGAACTCAAAAAATACTGTGTGACATAGGGTAAATCATTTAAACTAGTTTACCTCAGTTTCCTCATTTCTAAAGTGGAGATAATAATAGCACCTACTTCCCAAAGCTGTTGTGAGGATCAAATGAAATGATAATCTTAAAGTGCTTAACGCAATGCCTGTCATACACTAAGTTCTATGTTATTAGTATAGTAATAAGTGCTATAATATAAGTTGGGTTATTATCATGGTTCTGTGATTTAATCAGTGTAGTTAACTCCTGGTGTGAAAACTCCACCAGAATATATCAATACATCATTTGTAACCTGTAGTCTCAAAGACTTATGTGAGGGCACTGATTATTTCATATATTTGGCGATTATAATTTAGACAGACTCGAATCCAAGTTTTACTAATTCCAAAGTCTATTTTCTACCTACTAAAATATATTGCCTCAAGAATAGTATAATGAAATTATTAAACTATTATAAGGAGTATAATTAAAATATAGCTAAATTAGTTACATCAGCGTATTCAATTAAAATTAAGCATTGTGGCACTGCCAGAGGGACTCCAGATCACCAGCAGCTGTGGCCGTTTCCAGATTTATCAATACATAGATGCGAAGGACAAGGTGAGAGGCCAGTGCAGTCTGGACTTTGGGACCCAGTAAGTGGGAGTGCATGGCTTTTACCCCTGGGGCGAGAAACCACAGAGACGCGGCACAGCCAGCCAGCACCACCTGGAAGCATCAGCTCCTGGCCTACAGAGTATAGGGGGAGCAAGCACCAGTCTGAGGGGTAATTGCTCTTGCTTTAACCTGCTTGGATCTGGATTGCAGTCTAGGGTGGAGGTCCTGCGGTGTGTGTCCAGCTTGCCAGAGCTTGTGGAGACCTCAGAGAGGTCACCCTTCTAATACCTCCGGCAGCTGAGAAAACCCCAGCTTTGGGACGAAAGCTCCCCTGTCTGGTGGCAGAGTCCTACTGTGGCAAAAAGCCCAAAAGTCAAATAATTGAGTAGCAAAATGAGCAGGCAAAGGAAACAAAGCAGACAGAAGATTCCAACACTACACTCCCATTTTGGGGACAAGAAGGAGCAAGGCATGGAACAGGAGGAAAACAGTGAAGTCAGAACTACTGCACCAAAAGCTTCAAAGGAAAATACAAGCTGGTTACAGGCCATAGACGACCTTAAGAAGCAGATAAGAAAAGTGGAGGAAAAATTGGGAAGAAAAATGAGAACAATGCAAGAAAATTGTGAAATGAGAGTCAACAACCTGACTGAAGAAAATAATACGTTAAAAAACAGACTGACTCAAATAGGAAAGGAAGCTCAAAAAGGCAATGAGAAGAAGGATGCCTTAAAAAGTCGAATTTGCCAGATGGAAAAAGAATCTCAAAAGCTCAATGAGGAGAATCATTGCTTCAGAATTAGATTGGAGCAAATGGAAGCTAATGACTTTATGAGAAATCACGATGCTGTTAAACAGATCCGAACAAGTGAAAGAATAGAAGGCAATGTGAAATATCTCATGAAAACAACCACTGACCTGCAAAATAGATCCAGGAGAGATCATTTAAAAATTATTGGACTACCTGAAAGCCATGACCAAAGTAAGAACCTAGAAAGCATCCTCCAGGAAGTTCTCAAAGAAAACTGCCCCAATGTTTTAGTACCAGAAAGCAAAATAGAGGTTGAAAGAATCCACAGATCACTTCCTGAAAAGATCCCAAAAAGAAAACTCCTAGGAATATTATAGCCAGGTTCTGGAATTCCCAGATTAAGGAGAGAATATTACAAGCAGCCAGGAAGAAACAATTTGAATATTGTGGAAACACAATCAGGATAACCCAGAATCTGGCAGCTTCTACACTGAGGGATGGAAGGGCTTGGAATGTGATATTCCAGAGGTCAAGGGAGCTGGGACTAAAACCAAGAGTCATCTACCCAGCAAAACTGAGTATCATGTTTCAGGGGAAAATATGGTCATTCAGTGGAATAGAGGACTTTCAAGCATTCTTGTTGAAAAAAACAGTTGAATAAAAAATTTGACATTCAAATACAAGAAGCAAGAGAAGCATGAGAAGGTAAATAGGGAAAAGAAATCATAAGGAACTTATCAAAGTTGAACTATTAATATTCCTACATGGAAAAACAATAATTGTAATTTATGAAACTTTTCTCAGTAGTTGAAGGGATTAGAAATATATATATATATATATACATATATATATATATGAAGGTATATGGGCATATGAATACATATGTGAATGTATGTATATATGTTTACAGGTATACATAGATAGAGGGCACAGGACCAATTTAACAGGAAGGGATGATGCTTAAAAGGTGAAATTAAGAGGTGAGAGGAATATAATGAAAGGAGATGGGGAAAGACAGATTGGGGCAAACTATCCAATACAGAAGAGGCAAGGGAAAATGGTCACAATGGAGAGAAGAATAGAAAGGCAAAAGGGAATGGGTCAACCTTATTCCCATTGAATCTGCCTTGAGGAGGGAGTGAAATACACACTAAATAGGGGATCTCACCCTCCAGGAGAATGGGGGGGAAGGGGATGAGAGGGGGGATGATGGAAGGGAGGGCAGGCTGCGGGGGGGAGGGAAGTTGGAAGCACCCACTTTTGAAAAGCGACAAGATCAAAGTAGAGAATAGAACAAGTGGGAGGTGGGATAGGAGGGAGGGAAATATAGTCTGCCTTTTACAATATATCTGTTACGTTATTGTTTTGCATTAGCCACACATGTACAACCTATATTGAACTGCTTGTCTTCCTAGTGGGGATGGGTGGCAGGGGGGGGAGGGAATGAATCTGGAATTGAAAGTTTAAAAATCAAATATTCATATATATATATGTGTGTGTGTATGCATATATATAAATATACTGTTATTAATACCATCTTACATGTAATTAAGTAATAAGATATACAGGCAGTGAGGCATAGAGATCCACTGGAAAAGTTGAAATGGGTATGGGAGAAAATATGGGAGAGAGCAGATTGGAGGTGGGGATATCCTGTGGGACTGCTGTTTTGGGGGGATGGGTGGGGGAAAAACAGGGAGAAAATTTGTAACTCAAAATCTGGCGGAAACGAATGATGTAAATCAGAAGTTAATAAAGCATTTAAAAAATAATTAAGCATTGTGTGGGCCTTTCATTTCTAAAGGCCATCTCAACTCAACTGGTCAAAAAGACCATCCTCAACTCTGAATGTTTTGCTGGAGATCTTATTTAAAAAGCTTATCCATCAAATATTCTGTGTGTATATATGTATATGTATATACATACATACATACATATATATACATATACATATACATACATACATACATATATATATATATATATATATATATATATATATATATGATCTTTAAGCTCATCTGGCTAAGGAATCATCATGGAAAGATTTTTGGAGAGTGAAAATGTTTAGATCTAGGAAAGAGGGAATAAAACATAAATGAATAACCCTAGTTAGAGAATGGAGTTTAGACATAGAGCCATGAATGTTGAAGAGAGTTAACAAAGAAGAGGTAAAACACATCCAGAACAATTTAGTTAAATAAGATACTAGATTTGCTAAGACCAGCGTTACTTTTATAAGTATGGGGACTGAAGTTGCAATTTCATATTGTTTTATTTTGTTTCAAATCAATGATAATTTTTTTTAAGTCTTTAAATCATATAGATTTTTTTTTACTCCTCTCCTCATCTCCACCTCCCTCCCACAGCAGATTTGTGATTTTCTTAGCGTAATTTCCTAGGTGAGGAATATCTTTCTAAGGGTACAGGTCAGCTATTCTTCAATTTATAGTCTTAAAGAGATTCATGGAACACTGAGAGATGAAGATCAACTTTCCTCCAGTATTTCTCAGAAGTGAGACTTCCAGGTGTCAAGGCTAGTTCTTTAGGCAACTATTGAGTAATTCCATGCTAATTTTTGTTACCTAATTGTTAGGATTCCCCACCTCCACACCACACCCCTCCCCAACACTGAGCCTAAATATATCACTTTAAGACTTCAGTCCATTATTTATATTCTTCTCAATGAAGGCAAAAAAAATGTTTAGTCACTTTCTCCCATATGATAACCCCTCAAATATCAGAACATGGTTAGTACTTATGTCCTCAGTCTTTTCCAAGTTGTTGTTAAGTAATTTTTCAGTTACTCTCTATGACCGCATTTGGCAGAGATACTGGAGTGGTTTGCCATTTCCTTCTCCAGCTCATTTTACAGATGAAGAATTGAAGGTAACAGGGTAAAGTGACTTGCCCAGGGTCACAGAGCTAGTATCTGAGGCCAGATTTTAATCCATGAAAATGAGTCTTCCGGACTCCAGGCTAAGCACTTTATCCATATTCCCAATTCCCTCAAATCATCCTCATTCATAAATTCAAGGTTCTTCAACTTTACTAGCTACCGTCTTTTAGATACACTACAACTTAATAAACCAGTGATATCTTCCCTCAAGAAAATTGCGTGATTTGATCAAGTCAGAGAACTATTGAACTATCAATACTATTTATTCTGAGCACTAATAGTAATTTAGCCTAAGAAAACGCTACATAATTTGGGATGCCAATTCAAGCTGTAGGCTTTTTTCCCCTAATAAACCTTTTATTTATTTACTTTTAGTATTCAAAATTCATTTCCACAAGATTTGAGTTACAAATTTTCTCCCCCTTTTTCCCCTACTCCCCAACCCAAGATAGTGAGCCTACTGAATATCCCTTCCCCAATCTGCTCTCTCTTGTATCCTCCCCCATGCTCCCCAATCAAATTTCTAGTAGGGCAAGATGGATTTCTATACCCCAGGGCTGATATACCTTATTTCTCAGTTGCATGTAAAAAAGTAATTTTTTTAACATCTGTTTTCAAAACTTTGATGTTCAGCTTCTTTCCCTTCCTCCCTCCTCACCCACCCCAACGGCGAAGACAAGCAACTCAATATAAGTTGTACCTGTGTAGTTATACAAAATGTTTCCATAGTAGTTATATTGTGAAAGACTAATTATATGTCCCTCCATCCTATTCTGCCCCCAACTTATTCAATTTTCTCCTTTGACCCTGTCGCTTTTCAAAAGTGATTGCTACTGATTACCCTCTCCCCCAATTTTCCCTCCCTTCTATCATCCCCTGTCTTATCCCCTTCAGCCCTACTTTCCTGTAGAGTAAGTTACCTAATTGAGTGTGTATGTTATTCCATCCTTAACCCAAATTCAATGAGAGTAAGGTTGACCCATTCCCTTTCACCTTCCTCCTCTTCCCCTCCATCGTAACAGTTTTCTCTTGCTTGTTTTATATGAGATAATTTACCCTATTCTATCTCTCCCTTTCTCTTTCTCCCAACATATGACTTTCTCACCTCTTAATTTTATTTTTTAGATATCATCCCTTCATTTTCAACTGATAATGTGCCCTCTGTCTATGTATATATGTACATACATGTACACACACTCACACACACATATATATATATTTATACATACATGCACCCTCCTATATACATATGTGTAAGTGTATGTGTGCATATATATACATATTCATATACATAATATATTCCCTTCAAGTATCTGCATATTGAGAAAAGTTTCTTGAGTTACAATTATTGTTTTCCCATGTAGGAATGTAAATAGTTCAACTTTAATAAATTCCTTATGATTTTTTTTCTTGTTTACCTTCTCATGCTTCTCTTACTTCTTTTATTTGAAAGTCGAATTTTCTGTTCAGCTCTGTTTTATTTCATCAAGAATACTTGAAAGTCTTCTATTTCATTCAATGACCATATTTTCCCTGAAATATTATACACAGGCTTGGTGGGTAGGTGATTCTCAGTTTTAATCCTAGATCCTTCGACCTCCAGAATATCATAACCCAAGCCTTTTGATCCCTTAATGTAGAAGCTGCTAGGTCTTGTGTTATCCTGATTGGGTTTTCATAGCACTCAAATTGTTTCTTTCTGACTGGTTGCAGTATTTAATCCTTAACTTGGGAACTCTGGAATTTGGCTATAACATTCCTAGGAGTTTTCTTTTTGGGATCTTTTTCAAGAGGCAATCAGTGAATTCTTTCCATTTCTATTTTGCCTTCTATTTCTAGAATATCAGAGCAATTTTGCTTGAGAATTTCTTGCAAGATGGTGTCTAGGCTCTTTTTTGATCGTGGATTTCTGATTGTCAAATAATTTTTAAATTATCTCCCCTGGATCTATTTTCCACATAATTGGTTTTTCCAGTGAGAAATTTCACATTCTCTTCTATTTTTGCATTTATTTGGATCTATTTTATAGTATCTTCATTTCTCTAAACTCATTAGCTTACATTTTCTCCAATATAATTTTGTAGGAATTGTTCTCTTCAGTAAGTTTTTGAAATTCCTTTTCCATCTGGCAAATTTGGCTTTGTAAGACATTCTTCTCCTCATTGGCTTTTTGGTCTTTTTTTTGCCATTTGAGTTAGTCTATTTTTTAAGGTGCTGTTTTCTTCAGTATTGTCTTGGGTCTCCTTTAGAAGGTTATTGACTTGCTTTTCATGATTTTCTCGAATCATTCTCATTTCTCTTCCCAATTTTTACTCTACTTTTCTTATTTGATTTTCAAAATCCTTCTTGAAGTCTTCAAGGGCCTTTAACCAGTTCATATTTTTCTTGGAAGCTTTTGATGCAGGAGTTCTGACTTAATTGAATTGCTCCCATTCTATGCTTTGCTCCTTTCTGTCCCCAAAAAAGGATTCTATGGTCTGTTTGTGCTTCCTCTCCTTGCTCATTTTGCCAGCCAATTACTTGACTTTTTAGCTCTTTGCCACATTAGAACTCTGCTTCCAGAGTGGAGAGACCTTTGTTCCAAATTGCTGGGGTATTTGTAGCTGCCAGAGCTATTAGGAGGGTGCCCTACCTACAGCCCCCACAAGCACCCCATGACCACCACCCAAGGCCATGATTCAGATCCAAGCAGGTTAAAACAAACATCAATACCCTCTGAATGATTGCTTGGTCCCCCTATGATCTGCATACCAGGAACTCTGGAAGCAGCCAAGGGGCATCAACTGCAGCTGCCATGCCTATGCCACTTCTAACCCTAGCAGGCAGTGCCTGGATTGCACTCTTTTCTA
This sequence comes from Petaurus breviceps papuanus, assembly GCF_028583685.1. Lineage (NCBI taxonomy): Eukaryota > Metazoa > Chordata > Mammalia > Diprotodontia > Petauridae > Petaurus > Petaurus breviceps. The sequence goes on from NW_027187391.1 coordinate 38,630,832, forward strand.
CCCAGCTCCAGCAGAGTTCCTGACTGACCTTTTACTTTCTTTTTGGTGTTTATGGGTTCAGAAGTCTTAACACAGCCACAGCTGCTGGTGGTTCACTCTCCTGAAGTCTGCTCTGGCTGCAGCTGGTCAGGGCCACCCTAGGGCCAGAACCCAGGGGCTCATGGGGGACTATGCTTAGCTCCAAGCCCCATGTGATAGATCCTTCCTGTTGGCCTGCCAGGATGGCTTTAGGGGGGGATTTTTTCTCTCTCTCTCACTTTGTGGGTTCTGTAGATCTAAGATTTGTTTAATCATTTTTTACATGCATTATAGGTGGTCTCTCATTTTCTTAATGGGTTTTAAAGTGGGGTGTTCAGCTTAATTTGGGGGAGTAAAGGGAAAAGACGTCACGCCCCCACGAAACTAGGATAACTAACAATTCAAAAAACTTTAAGTGAAGTTGCATGATATAGGTAAGAGAAAACAATTTAACTTTTTGAAATGATCTAGTTTGGCTGTCTTATTCCATGGAAATCAAATTCAGTGAATACCTACCAAATATCTCTTGTGGATACTCCAGAAAGTAGACATTTTTCCGCATTTGTAAAACTGCTTTGTATATTGTCTGCCACCACTCGAATCTAAGCTCTATAAGAGTAGGTACTGCTTTTATATGTATCATAAGCTTAAAGCCTCCTGACTGATTTTCCTTTATGAATTTCCTTATGAGGATTTTCTCACTTTTTATTCTCAGTCTTAATTATTTTCTTCCTATTTTAAGGTGATGAAACAGAGAGTTCGTTTTTTGTTTGTTTTTGACATAACTTTTCACTCAACAAACTTACAGGAAGTCCTTATCAATCACATGCCATTGCAATTGAGTCAGTGTGACACATTCATGGTGTTTTAGGGACTGCAATCTGTCCTTTTGCAATCATTGTTTTCCTGAAACATTCCTCAGTCTGCTACAGACTAGTTTTTAATGAATCTGAAACTCATTCCAATTCTATCTATTCTTAGAGTAAAGAAGTTTGGAATTGCATCCTGCCTCTGACTCTACCTGCCTTTGAAAATTGGGCAGAGCACAACCAAGTTTCTTCTTTAGAAAAATTAATGGTTTTTATTAAGCAATCTTTATAATCTCTTCCAGATCTCTGATTCCATTTGGTTAAATAGTAGCCACAGCTCCTTTGGCTCTGGTTTAGTGGCTCCGCTAAAATCATTGTGGACACAAGATTTTCAGTGTGTCCTGTAAAACCCATATTTTTGTGGGCTTTGATTTTTTGTTGTATAATTCATCAAGCATTATATCATTTTGGTCATTGTGGATCATTTTTACAACAACAAATTTCTCCAAATTTATCGAAATTTTCAATGTGCTTAAATGATGCTCCCCAAACATCTTAATTCAGTAAGCTACATTTTGCCTGGAACACTGAATTTTCCTTGCAACTGACATGCTTTGAAGTCTTAGGAAAATATTCCTCAACACCATGGCAGCTGGCAACAATGAGAGTTACAGTCAGCAGCCCAAGGTTGCCCAAGTATACCAGCAGATGCCATGGCAACGAGGTTGAAGGCCTGTCAGAATAGCAATAATCACAATGTTCATATATAATCATGGGACATTTGTGTCTCTGAAGTTAAGGTAGACTTGAAATTTTTAGTAAGTAAAATATCATATTTTCTGCTTGTTCAAGTAGTTATTCTAAATTTAGCAATCCTAAAATAACAATATCTTATGTGAGTAAACTATAATGAATAAGCTTCAGGGGTATTTGGCACCCGTTTCTTCATATGTAAGTCTCTAAATTTGATTTGGTTCTGTAAGTAATCTATTACTTCAATGGAGTAAATATTCCCTCCATGGACAGATCAAAATTCCATTCATAACTACACATCTCATTACTGTTGTCCATATTTCATTAATAATGTCTACCCAGCACACTAGATACCTCCTTTCAGTGTTTTTGATGCTTAGCAAGATCATTTTTAACAATAATAGTAATAATAATGATACCATAAGAAGGAGGAAGAAGAGGAGGACAAGGATGAGAAGGAGGAAGAAGAAGAAGGAGGAGGAGGAGGAGCCTGTTACAATATGGGTACTGAATAGTAATGAAGAGCTGTAATGTAAGATAGTAATGAAGTGTCTCTTACTAGATCACTGAGACTCTTCTTTTTCCTTCCAGGGTCTTTAGTCTGAATTATTAGAAACCCAGACTCTTCTCTTCTGGTGGAATCACAGATGTATTCTGTCTCTCCAAAGACCCACTTCTATATTTGTCTGTTGATTTGACTTGGAAGCATTAACTCCACATACATGACTTTTTATGCTTGCCTCTTCTTCTTGTCTTTGATTGTCTCAAGTAAAGCATCTTCCCCCGAATGACTTAAATTATGCCAAACTAAGGCATTTAACTTTTAACATTTTTTGATCAGTCTGTCTCTTATGTAGAAATGTCCTGGACTCCTCCCCCAATTCATGTAAAAGGTGACTTTGAAGAAAATTTGGAGCTAGAAAACCCACAAAATGACACAGAAAAGCTAACCTCCCACTGAGGGCAGCCTGGCAGGCCAACAGGACGTGGCCAGCAAAGCCCTCTAGGAGCCAACCCAACCCCACTAGAACCAGAGGTTTTAGCCTCAGGGTAACCTTGACCAGCTACCAGCAGGAGGGACTTCAGATCACCAGCAGCTGTGGTGGTTTCCAGAATTATAAACACATAGATGTGCTAAGGACTAAGTGAGAGGTCAGTGCGGTGTGGACTTTGGGATCCAGTTGTTAAGATTGGGGTTGGCCTTGCCCCCAGGGTGAGAAGACGCTGAGGTGCCAAGGCCATGCAGCCCCAGCCATGTGGCAGCTTCAGCTCCTGGCCTGAAGATTGTAGGGGGACTAAGTGATTGGTCTGAGGGTTAATCACTCTTGCTTTAACCTGCTTGGATCTGAATTGCATTCTAGGGTGGAGGTCCTGGGGTGTGCAACTAACTTACCAGAGTGTCTGGAGGCTTCAGAGAGGGCACCTAAGACCTTCAGCATCTAAGAAAACCACAGTGATTTGGACGAAGCTCCTCTGTCTGGTATCAGAGACCTACTGTGGCAAAAAGCCCAAAAGTCAAGCAATTGAGTGACAATGTGAGTAAATGAGGGAAGCAATGCCAGCAGAGCAGCCCAATTTTATGCTCCCATTTTGGGGACAAAAAGGATCACAGCACGGAAGAGGAGTAAGACAGGCTAGTCCCAAAAGCCTCCAAGAAAAATACAAGAAATAGGAGTTGTTTACAGGCCATAGAGGAGCTTAAGAAGGGTTTCAAAAACCAAATAAGAGAAATGGAAGAAAAATTAGAACAAGAAGTGAGAACAATGAAAGAAAATTATGAAATTAGTGTCAACAACCTGACTGAAGAAAATAACACCTTAAAAAATAGACTAACTCAAATGCCAAAAGAGGCTCAAAAAGGCAATGAGGAGAAGGATGCCTTAAAAAGCCTTGAAAATGCCAGATGGAAAAAGAATCTCAAAAGCTCACTGAAGAGAATCATTCCTTAAGAATTAGATTGGAGTAAATGGAAGTTAATAGCTTTATGAGAAATCAAAATACTATTAAAGAGATCAAAACAAATAAAAAATATAGAAGGCAATGTGAAATATCTCATTGGGAAAACCACTGACCTGGAAAATAGATCCAGGAGTGATAATTTAAAAATTATTGGACTACCTGAAAGCCACAATCAAAAAAAGAACCTAGAAATCATCCTTCAAGAAATTCTCAAGGAAAATTGCCCTGATGTTTTAGAACCAGAGGACAAAATGGAGGTTGAAAGAATGCACTGCTCACCTCCTGAAAAAATCCCAAAAAGAAAACTCCTGGGAATATTATAGACAGGTTCTAGAGTTCCCAAATCAAGGGGAAAATATTACAAGCAGTCAGGAAGAAACAATTTGAATATTGTGGAAACACAATCAGCATAATACAGGATCTGGCATCTTCCACGGGATGGAAGGGCTTGGAATATGATATTCCTGAGGTCAAAGGAGCTGAGATTATAACCAAGAATCACCTACCCAGCAAAACTGAGCATCATGTTTCAGGGGAAAATATGGTCATTCAGTGGAATAGAGGACTTTCAAGCATTCGTGATGAAAAAAAGCAGAGTTGAATGGAAAATCTGAAATTCAGACACAAGAAGCAAGATAAGCATGAGAAGGTAAAAAAGGAAAAGAAAGTAAGGAACTTATCAAAATTGAAATATTTACATTCCTATATGGAAAAATGATGATTGTAATTGATTAAACTTTTCTCACATGAGAATAGTTGAAGGGAATATATATAAACACACATACATACATATATATGTCAATATAGGAGGGTATATGGGCATATGAATACATATGAGAATGTATGTATATATGTGTACTGATAGATAGATAGAGATAGATAGATTAGATAGATAGATAGATAGATAGATAGATAGATAGAGGGCACAGGACTAATTTAATAGGAAGGGATGATACTTAAAAGGTGAAATTAAGAGGTGAGAGAGGAATATGAAAGGAAATGGGGAGAGACAGAATCAGGTAAACTATCTCATATAGAAGAAGCAAGGGAAAATGGTAACGATGGAGGGGAGAGAACAGGAAGGCAAAAGGGAATAGGTCAACCTTATTCTCATTGAATTTGGCTTAGGGGAGGAATAACATACATTCTAAATAGGGTATCTCACCCTACAGGAGAGTAGGGGGGAAGAGGATGAGAGAAAGGGATGATGGAAGGCAGGGCAGGCTGGTGGGGGGAGGGTAGTTGGAAGCACTGACTTTTGAAAAGGGACAGGATCAAATTAGAGAACAGAACAAGTGTGAGGTGGGATAGGAGGGAGGAAAATATACTCAGTCTCTTACAACATATCTGCTATGGAAATGTTTGCATAGCTATACATGTGCAACCTATACTGAATTGCTTATCTTCCCAGTAAGGGTGGGTGGCACGGGAGGATATATATACTACTATCAATATTATTTTACATGTAATTGGGAAATAAGATATACAGGAACTGGGGCATAGAGATCCACCATGCCCTACTGGAAAGTCGGAGGGTGTATGGGAGAAGATATGGGAGAGCGCAGATAGGAGGAGGCAATTTCCAGTGGGATCGCTATTTTGGGGTGGCGTTTAGGGGAAAAATGGGGAGATAATTTGTAACTCAAAATCCTGCAGAAATGTATGATGTAAACTAGAAGCTAATAAAGCATTTGATTAAAAAAAAGAAATGTCCTGGCTAAACTGGGAAACCAGCTTTTTCACTATTGTCTTATAGCAACAAACATAACAATATCTGATTAACATGTATATGGTGCTTTAAGGGTTGCAAAATGCTAGACCAGTATTTCATTTGATTTTCAGAAAACCCCTAGGAGATATTATAGATCAGGAAACCAAGGCAGGAAAAGGTTAAGTGACTTGTCCAGTGTCACACTGCTAGTAAACATCTGAGGGCAAATTTGAAATTAAGCTTTCTGACTTCTGGTCCAGAACTCTAACCACTTTGCCACCTAGCTGCCTCTAATAAGATAAACAGTAGTAAAAAAAATATTTACTAGTGGGTGAGAACAAATTTTTAAGCATATGCTTTCTCTGAATTCTGTAGGATACAACATCTTTATAGGAATAATACCATAAAATAAATAAATAGAAAGCTATTACTCTAAATAACAAGAAGCAGCCAATAAAATTAAGGACCTGGCTATGTAAGAAGACAAAACTGGTTACAGAGGGGGAAAAGGTTTTAAATTTGGTTATTGGTTGGGACTGGGTATTAAGTGATTTATTTGCATGACTATTCTGGCTAAAACTAATACCGTTCAGAAGGAAAATAAAAGATAGAAATTTGAGTAACCATTACAAAGATCTTCATGTACTCACCCACTAGAAAGGACACACAAAGACATGACAGAATAGCTACAAGTTACCAAATTTTATGTGATACAATCAAATCTTTTCTATCCTGGGAAAAAGAGAGGCACCTTAGTTCAAGTACTTGGGCACCTTTAGACTCATCTTTATCCGCATTGTTCATTATCCTTTTATTACAATATTCAGGATTTCTCCGCCAACTTCATGTATGCCAGACTTCTCTCCCCCAGGACTAAACTTATCACTTCATCCTGTTTGGCTGAATTAAGTCTCTCCTAAATAGGAGTGGGGGAGGAAAGGGGTGGGGAGACAAATAAATTTAAAATCCAAAGTACCTAGAGTTCATAAATCTGCCTCATATGCTTGTCTAGCCTAAAAATGCCAAAGTAGCAGGTTCTTTCTGGATTATACATCCAAAGGGTTGAGTGCCAATCAGGAAGACACAGTGAGTCATCACCTGGGCAGTGGCCATGGCACATGCACACGTACACTGTGCGTCACCAAAGGTCCTGATCCATGGTTTCAGATGAACCCAAACACTCATTTTGGAAACACAGGAGATGACTCAATCTGCTAAGGTTTTGGTACACGTCATGTGTTTGTGTTTTGCTTTGTTTGGATTTAGTTTTCAGTGTACAGTCATTCCTTGTTCTCCCACTCTCTGGGGTAGGCTTTTTATATTTCTGCCTCAATAGGCAAGCATCAAACCTAGGCTCCTAAAACACTTTCTTAAATGGTTAAAAGTCTAAGGTGGAGGATAGGAACTTATCAATTTACCTTCGTACTTGACCTATCGAGATAGGCTGGTGTATTTTGAAATGCAAGGTTTCTATTTTCACACCACTGAATGTTGAGGAAAGATGAAAAGTTTTAACAACTTTCTTTCTTCTTTAACCTTTTTCACACAAACACACACACACACACACACAAACATCCCAAACATTCTCTCACTACCAAACAACATTATATTAACATGAATTTGCGGTCTTCTAATTATCATGTAATAGTAAGTTTTATTGATGAGTTCAGGCTCTTATCTACTACTTGGGCTACCCCCTCCTAATGGATTTTCATGCCTTAGATCTCTTCTCTCTCCAATCTATCTTCCATATAACTGCCAAAGTGATTTTCCTTGGTGTGACCATGATACTCCCCTACTCAATAACTCCCAGTTGCTTCTATCAACAAAGATAACCCTCTCTTGCTTTTTAATCCCTTCATACCTTTCCCCCCCAACATTATTATATAAAACTTCTCTGCCTATGTTCTAGTCCAGTAATTCCTTAACTTAGGACTATGGAACCATAAGTAGCCTGTGCTTAAGTTTCACAATATCTGTTAATTTTAATGGGGAAAGTAGGGGAGAGAGACAGACAAAGAGAGAGAGAATAGAGAGAGACAGACAGAGAGAGAGAGACAGAGACAGAGACAGAGACAGAGAGACAGAGACAGAGACAGAGAGACAGAGAGAGACAGAGAGACAGAAAGACAGAGACAGAGACAGAGAGACAGAGACAGAGAGACAGAGAGACAGAGACAGACAGAGACAGACAGAGAGAGACAGAGACAGAGAGAGAGACAGAGAGAGACAGAGAGAGAGAAAGAGACAGAGAGGGACAGAGAGAGAGACAGAGAGCGACAGAGAGACAGATACAGAGAAAGAGAGAGAGATAGAGACAAAGAGAGACACAGAGAGAGAGAGACAGAGAGAGACTGAGAAAGAGAGAAACATTGACAGAGACAGTGAGAGTCAGAGACAGAGAGGGAGAGAGAAAATTTAATCTTTTACTTTGCTTTTTCACTTTAACTTAAACTTAGCTTTTCCTCTAATGATTGAAAAATTATTTTGATAAGGGGTCTATGGTCTTCACCACACTGTTGCCAAAAAGGTTTATTACAAAAACAAAGGTTAAAAACCTCTGTTCTGAGGGTGGCTAGGTGGCACAATGAATAGAGTACTGGCTCTGGAGTCAGGAGGACCTGAGTTCAAATACGGCCTCAGACACATGACACTTACTAGCCATGTGACCTTAGGCAAGTCACTTAACCCCAATTTCCCTGACTTCTCCCCTCCAAAAAGCAAATAAAAATAAAAACCTCTGTTCTAATCAAATGAACCTTTATGCTATTCCTGATGTGTAATATTCCATCTGTCATCTGTAGGCCTGGGCACTGGCTGTCCCCTTTGCCCAAAATTGATTATCCTAATTTCTTTTTCTTTAAATGCCTTGCTTCCTTCCAAACTGCACAAGTGATACCTTCTAAATTAAGCTATTCCTGTTTATTACAAACACTACTGTTCTCATATCAAAATAAAGTCTATAAAATGAAGGAGTTAAGTTAAATTGCCCCCAAGGTCCCTTATAGCTTTAAATCTATGATCAAAGAAATTACTTTTTAAACTGCTCTAAGCATTTGATATTTTCTAAATTGACGGCTTTGATTTTTTTTTTGAGGAGTCCCTGGATATCTAATGTTTCTCTTTACCCTTTCATTGCAATAGAAAGTAAGACACTGTCCATTAATAGAGGATAACAGGATAGACTTCTGGGAGTCAAGTTGGTGGAGTAAACAGTAAATCTCTGTAACTCTCCAGTACTCACCTGCAAACAACCATAAAATGGATCCCCAAAGTAAATCCTAGAACAACAGAACCCGTAAAAAGGGTGGGGTGAAATAACCTTTTAGCCCAAGAAATTTAGAGGATCAGCAGGAAAATTTCATCTCATTTGGGGGAAAGGAGAGTGCAGTACAGGGGGGGATGTAACACAGCAAATCAGCAGGAAACCCCACCTCAGAAAACCAGTGGGAGATCTTGGACCCCAGGGGGGTGGAGCAGGCAAACCCCCACACCAGGACAGCCCCATGTACTGTAGCATCACCAGAAGAACTGGCAGATTCAAGCTCCAAGGACTACCATGTACTTCAGAGTAGCCTTGGGCAAGTAGGCATCCTCTACTGTCCAGACCTGCGGGTGCTACAGCACAGTCCACAGTAAACTGGTAGACACCAACCCGATGGATGTGTAAGCAAACAGACATCTGCCAGCCATCACCAGTCGTGCCATATTTCAGCATGGCCCTGGGCAAACAGGAAACATCCGGAAGCCAGACCATCACATGCTTCAGTGGAGCTACAGGAAAACACAGAAACACCCCCACTGGCTTCAGCACATGCAAGACACCACCAATAGGATCCCAAATTAGCACAAGGTAAGCTGACAGACTTCTACTGACTCCAGCAGCTCAAGCCAAACCACACCCTACCCTTTCAGCATAGAACCAGACATGAGGGTCCCTGCTGGCCTCAGGCCCACACAGCAGTAAGCACCAGATAAATAGCCAGGGCCTGAAGCCACTAAAACAAGAAGCCTGAGATAGCGCTCTTTCCATCCCAGGTACAGAGCTAAAATTAAAAAGAAAGGAAAAAAGGACCTCTCCCCTCCAAAAAGCCAAGAATCTAACCATAGAAAGTTAGACTAGGACTACAACCAAGAATAAATTACTTGGCAAAATTAAGCATGATATATCAAGGGGAAAAATGATCATTCGATGAAATAGAAAATTTGACCTCCTATATCAAAACCCAATAGAAGCATAAAGAGGCAAAAAGGGAAAACATAAGGGATTCAATGGAGCTAAACTGTTGAGAACTCTATAGGGAAAGATAAAACGTCTAAGTCTTAAAAATCGTCTCACTAACAGCACAGATAGAGGGAATATACATAGACAGCAGGTACAAACATAAGAGGAATTTGAGGGAATGGCATAAAAAATAAGGGATGAGAAAGAGAAGTATACTAGATGCAGAAGGAGGGAAGGAAAAGATAGAACTGATGTAAATCATCTCATATGAGGAGGCAAGAAAGGCCTATTTTAGTGGAGGGGAAAATGGGAGGGCGGGAAATTGGCATCACTTGAATATTACTCTCATCAGTATTGACTCAAAGAGGGAATAATATGCACAATCAATTGAATATAGAAATCTTCCTTACCCAACAGGGAAATAGGAGAGAAGGAGATAAAATAAAGGGTTGGGGCACTGATAGAAGGGAGAGCAGATCAGGAGAGGCGGTAGAATCAAAACATGGGAAGATGGGAAAGGGTGAAAGGAGAGAGAGGACAAACAGGATAAAGAACAGGATGGTGGGAAATATACAGATAGTAATCATACCTGTGAATGCAAATAGGATGGACTCTTTCATAAAATGGAAGCAGAAAACAGAGTGAGTCAAAAACCAGAATCCTACAATATGATGCTTACATGAAACACACTTGAAGCAGAGAGATACACACAGAGCAAAGGTAAGGGGCGAGAGCAGAATCTATTTTGCTTTAGCTGAAGTGAAAAACAAAAATCAGGGAAAGTGATCCTGACCTTAGACAAAGCAAAAGCTAAAGTAGACCTGATTAAAAGAGATAAGGAAGGAAACTACATCTTGCTAAAAGTTACTATAGACAATGGAGCAATCAAATCAGAAGAGCAAGGAATAGTCAGATCTATGAGTAGGGGAAGAATTTAGGATCAAACAAGAGTTAGAGAGCATTATGAATGTGGAATAGATAATTTTGATCATATTAAATTGAAAAGCTTTTGTACAAACAAAACCAATGAAAACAAGATTAGAAAGAAAGCAGAAAGCTGGGAAACAATCTTTACAGCAAGTATCTCTGATAAAGATCTCATTTCTCAAATATGAAGAGAACTAGGTCAAATTTAGAAGAATATAAATCTTCCCTAGTTGCTGAATGGTCAAATGATATGAACAGGAAGTTTTCTGATGAAGAAATTAAAGCTATCTATAAACATATGAAGAAGTGATCTAAATCACTTTTGATTGGAGAAATGCAAAATAAGACCACTTTGAAATAGCAACTCACACTAATCAAATTGATTAATATAAAAAAAAGAAAATGATTAATGTTGGAAAGGATATGGGAAAATTGGGACCCTGATGTACTGTTGGTGGAATTGTGAACTGATTCAACCATTCTGGAGAAAAATTTGGAATGATGCCCAAAGGGCAACTAAACTTTGGTGCAGCAATACCGTTACTGTGTCTATATCCCAAAGAGATCATAAAAAAGGGAAAAGAACCTACATGTGCAAACACACACACACACATATATATATATATATATATATATATATATATATATATATATATATATCAGTCCTATTAGTGGTGGCAAAATATTGGAAACTGAGGAGATGCCCATCAATTGGGGAATGGCTGAACAACCTGTGGTATATGAATGTAAGGAAATACTATTGTGCATTTAGACATAATGAACCCACATATTTCAGAAAAAAACAGGAAGAGCAAGTATGAACTGATGAAAAGTTACATGAGCAGAACCAGGAAAACATTGTACACAGTATCAACAACATTGTGTGGTGATTGAATATGAATGACTCAACTCTTCTCAGAAATGCTATGATCGGAGACAAGTAAAATGGATTCACATTTTTTTCACTTACTTTATTCTTTCTCATATTTTTTCCTTTTTGATCTGTTTCTTCTTCTACTACTGTGACAAATATGGAAATATGTTTTATCTGATAGAATACAAACTATGTCAAACTGCCCACCATTTTCAGAAGAGGGGAGGAGAGGGAGAAGCATTTGGGACTCAAAATCCTGTAAAAATGAATGCTAAAATTTTTCTTGATATATAATTCAGGAAAAAAATAAGATACTATTTGTAGTAAAAAAAGAGGATACCAGGAAGGGAAGGAGGTGATTATAGGTTAAACTGAGGAACAAAAAGAGAAAGGTGTGAGTGGGTCGAGTTAAAAGCACAGTGCCAGTGTCAGGTGATCAGACACACTGAAATGGCACTAGGGCTATTTTCAGGAATGATGACTTGCAGGTTTTGATGCTAGCTACCAAGAGTTTTAAGTGGTACACTTGGCATCTCATATTTAAAGCAAATTAATGAATAAGACCCATAATTATAAGAGGCATAATGTTGTCCCAATGCTAGTACTAAGACTACCAAAATATTAATTTAAAATTAATAATCGTAATAATACATGGGATAGATATTGCCTTGGAGTCAGAAAGATCTACTTCAAGTTCCTTCTCAGTCACATATTGCCTGGGTGATCATGTATAAGTCACTTAGCCTCTTTAAGACTATTGGAGAGAGGAGATATAGACCTGCCTTTGTAGGGGGAGTCCCTTCCACAAGGATTCCACAATTACAAGCCCCTTTGTAACAGAGACAATTATACAATTCCACAATTACAAGCCCCTCACTAACAGAGACTAAATTTGTATCATTCTCCTTCCCCCTTGCTAACCATACTGGAAAAGGATCATCTACATATTGAAATTTAGCCAAGATTACAGATCAATTGTACAATAGAAAACCAAAGGATAACAAGTATTCTGTTACCATCATATAAGAATCTGATGGAGTCACAAGGAGCTTCAGAAGGCATGAAACCAAGAATTTCTAGCACTGAGTAGTGGATCAATTCCAACAAGAGGAAAACTCTACAAATTCCCTTATTTATTCTTTTATTTTCAGAGAAGCTGGGTGGACTTTATTCCACTGTAAATGTGTATGCTTTCTAGCCTATAATATTACCTCATAAGACATAGTTCATTAAGGTTACATTGATGAATCACTTTCTTTTCACTTCTGTTAATGCCTTTCTTCTTAAAAGCTTTCTCTTGTTTATTTGTGTGGGTGTGTAAGGTGGCCTTGATGATGTTGGTGAGGAAGGGATGGGTAGGTGGGAGTAGGGAGAGGAGGTATGGTCCTAGGAAAACCATTCGATTAGACCCACAAAAGAAAATATGTCCTTTTTCCACTCAAAGGTAATCATCCAGGGGCTTTGATTTAAAATAACTCAAATGCAGCTTTCATTTTGCGTTTCCCCTGCATGTTGACCCACAAAGAGAGATAATTGCTTTGAGCTTCAGATGTAAACATTTCTATGCTTGCCAATTATGGTATAAAATGGTACAACTCTAGATTATCAACAATTAATTTCTCACAGGATCCTTAGAGTATTGATACTTGAGAGATGTACATTTCTGTCTCAACTTAGTAGGTGAACACTTGAGAATTTTTAAATTTCTCTCCTTTTCTCATTGACATCAACTATATGATGGTCTAAATTAATAAAAGGGGGTAATTTAATGCCATTTTGTAAAGAGTCAATCAAATAGGGACCCACAAAGTACAAGGCACTGTGGAAGAAACAAAGTGTGAACTCTGTCTTCATCATGTAGGTCTTTCTTGTACCCTACTGTGCTCACAAATGTCTTTACTGAGTGTCCCTTTATTTATGGAAACTCCCACACAGTAGATTGCAGGAGTCATTTGAACACTATCTATACCAATGAATCAGGGCACCTATATTTAAAAGCACTGACTCTGAAGACAAAGAACATGGATTCAAACCCTGATTCTGATACTTGTTACTTGTTTGATCTTGGACAAGTAATTCAATCTTCAGAAACTTCATTACCTTAATGTGTAAAATAAAGGAATATGACTAGATACTCTATGAGGACTTTATAAGCTCTACCAGACCTATAAGCTATGTTATTATTTATAGTCTAGAGCTGGGTCTTATGTACAGTACATACTCAATCAATGTATCATAGATTGAATTAATGTTAATAAAATAACAAAGTTTGTCAATTTCTCCCTTGGTGGGAAAACTTAATGTGTTGGGAGTGGAGGGGAGGAGAATTATTGTATCAGCTTCTCTGTATATTTGTGAATGTTCATGTGAGAGTCCCCTAAAATTCTTACCATAACAAAGGCTGAAATATAAATACAGAGCTCAAAACTATCATGGTTATTCACCAGACAGTGTTACTCAGGAGCCAGGCCCTTTTTTGGTTTTGTTCGTATTTATTAAATCCTGAATAATCTTATTTATATAGTAAAAATCACTAGATAGAATAGTCTTCCTGAGTATAACTTTCCCAGTTAAATAAATCTGTTTTTCTATAAAAACAAGTAAAAGGAAATGGACAGAGGGGTAAGACCCCTGAAAACATCCCTGAATGGTAATTGTTTTTTCTTTCTCTGCCTTTCCAAAATGAGACCTTTCCTTTCTAGCTCTACTGGGACTGTCCTGCTTTGGTAACTTCCTCTTTTTGCAACTTCCTTAATAGCTCAGGCAGACTGTCTCAGTCCAAAATAAATTCACCAAAATAACCTTCCTTTGACACTGCTATGGTCATCTCATTCATTCTTCCTCCCCAGTCTCCTTGTGGTCTCTCCTCCCTTTCACATCAAACATCATCTGCTGGTAGGGCCTTTAATATTTAAAGCTCTTTAACCACTATCCCTCCTTGATGCTTTTCTCTCAAGTAACTTCCCCTCCATTCTGGCTCCATTCCTACATAAAACATATTTTTTCTCAATCTTTCTACAAAGGCAGCATGAAGAAAGAGAGCATCTTTAGTTTAGTGAGATTCAACTAAAACTAGGTAAATAAAAGATTTAAAAAATGATTTACCTTCAAATATATATTGAAGTAAAATTAAATTTTCTATTCTCTTATCATTGCAGAGAATATGAACAGCATAACTCTTTATTTACAGGTTTGAGTAAAACTTAATGCAATGCATAGCCCCTGAAGGGGATGGGGACAGGAAGCATTTATTAAGTGCCTTCTATGTGCCAAGCACTGTGCAAAGTGCCTTACAAAGATCTCATTTGATCCTCACAGCAATCCAGACAGGAATGTGTTATTATTATCCCCATTTTACAGATCAGGGAGCTGAGACAAATAGAGATTCAGTGACTTGCCCAGGCTCACAAAACCAGTAAGTGTCCGAAGGTAGATTTGAACTCAGTATTCCGACTCAAGGTACATTATTCTTTCCACTGCGCTACCATCTATCTCAGAGGGAGACTGGGTATGTTAAAGCAATAGAAAGATCAAGATAGCTAAGGGGAATAAGGATGGGAATTAAATTTGGCAATTAAAATATTATTCATGATTTGGGAGAGAGTAATTTCAGGAATATCATGAGATAAGAAGTCAAATTACAAAGAGTTTGAAAGAAAAATGAAAGGAATGAAAAGGAGAGGTATCAAGTATAAATGACTTCCTCATGAAGCTTAACCATTAAAAGGAGGTGAGGTAGCGGACAATAGCTAGCATGTATGGTAGGATTCAAATAAGGTTTGTCAAGGATGGGGAGGACATGAGTCTATTTGTAGGCAACAGAAAAGGAGCCAATAGATATGGAGAGATTGAAAATATGAGAGAGGGAAATGATAGAAAGAGCAGTCTGCTGGAGAAGATGAGAGAGAATGTGACTAAAGAAGCATATAAAATAATTTGCCTCATCAGGAACAAGGCCCACTTCTTCATGAAAGCCAAGGATGAAGGAGAAGATGTGTAGGAATATGACTAAGTAATGTGAGAAGTAGAACTGTAGAAAACAGGGAGCTTTCAGCAAAGAGCCTCAATAATTTTCATTGAAGTACAAGGCAAGGTCCTGAACTTTGAGAGTGGGAGTACTATGGAAAGCTTGAGAAGAGATGGAAAAGTTTGGATAGCCACTGAAGAGAGTGAGAACAGAAGTAGCTATGGAGATCTAAAAGGAGTGCCTTGCTGTAGTGAGGGAATGTTGGAGATAATTTAACATAAATTTATAGTGGATCTAGTTAGCACACTACCATGGCTTTATCCAGATCCATTAAGTCACACATACATAAGATCAAAGAAGGAAGATTGTGAGATTAATCCAAGGTTTGGCTTAGGTAAAAATGTGAAAAGTGATAGGAATTATGGACAAGGAATTGAACTGTATATGATATTGTAGAGTTGAAATGACTCTACAAGGCATCAACATGGGAAAGGGCGGAGAGTGTCACCATTGTAAGAAAGATGATATGCAAAAGAATTGATTGGTAGATGAATTGGAGATCATAGTGAAGATGAAGAAAAGCTTAGGGGCCATGAGGCAGAGAGTAATTTGGAATGATAAAAGGTTATCATTAAGTGGAAGATGATGGTGATAATATAATTTTGATTATCTTGTAGGTAGTGGAAGTACAGTGGAGAAGGTCATAGTGATAGAAATTTAGCAATTATTGGGAAATGTAGGCTTGATATCAGTAAGGAAGGAGGCAGCTGACAAAATCTAAGTATAACACCTCATCATGAGATGGAAAATATACTGGATTCTAGAAGACTTTACCAGGGACTATTAGATCAAGACAAGCCTACAATATTAAAAAGGAGGACACTGAAAAAAGACTGAACTGGTTTCCCAAAGAATAGCCCAGTTAAGTTGGAAGAGCTTCATCATCAGGGTAGACTCGAAAATTGTGATTTTTCCTTCCTTCCTTCCTTCCTTCCTTCCTTCCTTCCTTCCTTCCTTCCTTCCTTCCTTCCTTCCTTCCTTCCTTCCTTCCTTCCT
>NW_027187391.1:38647140-38651623 GCF_028583685.1 Petaurus breviceps papuanus
CCTTCCTTCCTTCCTTCCTTCCTTCCTTCCTTCCTTCCTTCCTTCCTCCTTTCCTTCCTTTCTTCCTCCCTTCCTTCCTTCTTTCCTTCCTCCCTCCCTTCCTTCCTCCTTCCTTCCTTCCTTCCTTCCTTCCTTCCTCCATTCTTTTGTTCCTTCCTTTCTTTCTATGTCTTTCTGTCTGTCTTCCTTTTTCCATGGTAATGCTTAGAACAGAAAAAAAAAACACAAAATGACTTCTGTTTCTGAAGTGATAATGACCATGTGATGGAAAAGGGGTCAGGGAGTATTATGAATTAAACTCTATTTAGAGAGTCTATAAACCTTAATCAAATTAGCAAAGCTCTGAAAGTGAGATCATTGTCAAGTAGCCAACCAGTGGACATAATACTGAAGCAACTTAATCATTTCACCCTTGGCATTTGTGAAATAAATGAAGCCAAAGGAAATAAGGGAGTCGCTGCTAAATGGAAGCATTAGTCACAGATATTCCTTAGTGTAAGGAATAGGGGAGCTGCTTTTATTATATATCCAAGGGCTAAAAGAGACACTATTTCATGATATATCTAGAATTAACAGACTACTATACAGATGTTAAATGTTTGTAACAAAAGACTGCCATGAAAATATTTGAAATTTATGTGCAAATTTTAGTTGCTAAAGCTGAAGAGGTAGAAAAATTCTACAAAGAAATTGATGCACCTTCAAAATTTAATCAGTCTATAACCTTATATATTTTTTAGCTTCAATGCAAAATAAGAAAAAAAGGATTGTAAAAATAAGAAAAATAGTGGTGCAAGAAGAAAGAAGGGAAGATACCAAAGAATTCTATACTGAAGAGAAGACGTGATTTTATATCATGGATATTTTCTTACAAAAATAATTGTAAGACACTGGGCATGGATAACACAAAATAACATTACAATAAATGAAATAGATTATATTTTGTAAAGATAGGAAATAACATATTTTTTTTTCACAGTCAACTGACTTGCTAGGGTAAATTTCATAATTAAGTAAAAAAAGAAGAGAGAATAATAATGAGGAAAAATAAGGCATGCAATTGAAATAAGTCAATATGAAATACTTAAGTAATTTATAACAAAAATGGTAAATTGAAATAAAAAATGCCATTAACACCAATTATAATAATTTAAAATAGAAATTTAGTTTATTGAAATAAATTTCCTCAATAAGAAGAATTTGAAGCCAGAAAGTGCTTTGTCAACAAACATATAACTAAGTTCTAAGATAAGAAGAGACCATAGCCAAAGAGAAATGGTATTAGAATATAAATGAATTAGGAGAACTTTACATAGAAGAGATGATGGATGAGCATTCTTATCTAATAAAGCCAATAGAAAGCAATGAAAAGTAAAAACCATTTAAATGAAGCTCGATAGTGGCTCCAAACAAGCAAAGTTACCAAGGGTATTCAAGGATGAAAACAGAAAAAAGAATAACAAGTAGAAGACAAATGGAAAATATCAATAAAAATAATTTTAATTAATTCTTTTCACTATCAAGAATGGAGGAACTACCACACTTGGATCACAGCATCACAGTCCCTAGGGAGCATATAAAGTATTTAGAAGAGAACTAGATAGAATAAAGATGAGATAGACCAAGTCAATATGGATACATGTTGGAGGGGACATAACTATGAAAAGATTAAGGAATCAGTGTTCAGGGTCTCTGAAGGTAGGAAGATAGTAAAGGCATGGAAAAAAAAAAACTCATCATTTATTCGTACCAAAAAGAGGGAGAAAGAAAATATTAAAAATTACTCTATGAGTCTACTATCCCATTACACAAAATCTTTATGCAAGTCATCTATATATGAATCAAGGACATTCTTCCTGGAATTCAATTTAAACAGGATTTCATGCATGGTATAAATCAATGGACCACAATCTTCTCCAGAATCAACTTAAACATTTGAAAAATAAAGTAACATGCTTAATTCCCTAATCACTATATAGAGTAACACTGTGCCTATTTGACAGCAATGCCTACTATACTTGAAAAAGGTTGATTTGTTTGTAGGGCCTACCTGGACAACTAAATTGCATTATCTAGAGCTCCTTGTTGTCAACCAGTTATGGAAAACAAAAAGAAAAACACTGAAAAAATACAAATCTAGGGATTATATACCACCTAATGAATTAGTGAATGACTGAAATTTTTTAAAGCATTTATCAAACATTATAGAGCAAGCACTAAGGACATCAATAGAAAAGAAAGATAGTCCCTGCCCTCTAGTAGTTCATATTATAATGTGGGGAGAGGATACATATAGTAGATTTCAGCTGCAAGTCAGATGGAAAGGCCCAATGGATAAAGAAGACAGTAAAGTATCTTATTGTATGCCATTTTAATTGATGAAACCATATTTACCTGATCCATTGGATGTACCAATGACTTTGATGGCAGGAAGTTTATTTCCAGGATCTTCATTAACTATGGTTTTTGAGGAGCTGGGGTTGAAACACATTCTATCATTGTTCATTTTGGAGAGTTGGTATAGGGGGTAAAGAGCAGAATGCCTCTTTTCAACAAGGGTTGTTCCCTTTGATGAAAACTTGGGGGCCAGGATAGATGTAGTGTCCATAATATGGACATTGCTTCTATTTTCAGATCACTTTAATTCAGGGCCCCAGATTATCTCTACCAAGATCTAAAATGAAGGGACTGTTCAAATGGGACAATGATAGCTTGACCTTCCTGGAACAGGTCATCTCTTGTCCCTTCTGCAGGGTACCTTGCTGTTTCAACTTAAGGTTATCTTAAGGAAGAAAATATGTTCTAATGTACTTTCCTATAAACTTTGCACATAAAACAGATGTCTTTTCCTCTCCTGGTAGATAATAGGGACAACCCTTCTTTCCAAAGGGTAAAAAATATTCATTTAGTTATTAGAATTCCATGGACAAAATTCTGTTATCTAAATTTGTGTGTTTTATTCACAGACATATGTGAATGCAAGCTTTTTAAGGTCAGGGACTATTTGCCTTTGTATCCTTCAGAATATATATCTAGGACAGAGTGATCTGGGTCAAAAATCTCACAGGAGAAGAACAGGCTAGACTGCCTTTTGGAAAGTGTAAAGTCCCTTTAAGACAAAAGCTCATTAAAATATCAATATTCTTCTGGTGAATTATAACTGTAAATAATAAAATACTGGAATCCCAGAAGAATTGGTCCTGGGGCTCATTCAAAGTCTACCAAAATGGTAGATGGATGGCAGAAGAATTTTATGCATTATATGTAAAACAAATATGGGGGAGAAGTGGTAGAGAAATATGTCATCAGAGAAATGTTCCCCTGGAAAAGATCATTTTCTTGATCATGTTGCAAGAATGTGAAAAAAACAAGGTGTCAATAGAATTCAAGGCTGACTGCAAGCATATTGGATGGATCCCTAGTGGTAAATCTATGGGAGAGTGTGGACAAGAGTCATATAGGATAAGACAGGCCATATGCCTCATAATTGGAAGGAATGCTTGTAGGATGGAATCACAAATCCATCTGTTTATTTCCAGCTTCGAATATAGTGCCTTGCCCTGAGTAGGTACTAAATAAATGTCTATTGAACTAAATTAAGATCTGGGCTACAATAAACACTTTGTGATTCTAGTACTTTTGTAGGCCTATTGATTTTAGAGAAAAAAAAAAGTATAGATAGATAGATGTATAGATAGATATAGATATATTCAGATGACAACTTCAAGAGACCATCATCATGTTTTTAGATATTTTAAAAATAGAAAGCAGCTAAAGAATTTCAGATTTGCCAAAGCAGATGAAATTTTAAAAGAACAAATATTTGTATCTATTTTAACTGCTAAGTAAAAATTAATACCTAACTCCAAAAAACAAATACACGCATATAAATACACAACAAAACAACTCTATACTTGGCATAGATAAATAGATATATGATAGATAGATAGATAGATAGATAGATAGATAGATAGATAGATAGATAGATAGATAGATAGATAGATAGAGTATGGGATTTGGTGTGTGGTTTCTCAGACTGTTCACTAGAGTATTAAAAGCCTTAGGCCTAACTTTTGTTTTCCTAGAAATCACATGATTTAAGAAAAATGAAACTGAAGATATCCTCCTGAATAAGCTGTTTTCATCTTTACTTTACCTCTAGTCAGCCCACCACCACCCCATGTACCATATTAGGAAAAATAACCTCAAGAGCCAATCCTAAGTAAAGCTTTGCATAGATAGTAGTGTTATGGGAGGGGTGAGTGATCTTATGCTTATTTAGCCCTGTTTCTGCTTCTGTACCTGGGCCTCCTCTCTCTGGGCATATTTCCAGTGACTGGACTGCCTGCTTCTCAGGAGATTCTAATAAAACTTCCTGTCTTCACTTTCAGGTCTCCGAGTAGCCAATTTGGGTTAGGGTCTTAGTACCCCACACAATAGATAGATAGATAGATAGATAGATAGATAGATAGATAGATAGATA
>NW_027187391.1:38651633-38675550 GCF_028583685.1 Petaurus breviceps papuanus
GATAGATAGATAGATAGATAGATAGATAGATAGATAGATAGATAGATGGATGGATGGATGGATGGATGGATGGATGGATGGTTGGATGGATGGATGGATGGATGGATGGATGGATGGATGGATAGATAGATAGATAGATGGATAGATAGATAGATAGATAGATAGATAGATAGATAGATAGATAGATAGATAGATAGATAGATAGAATATAGATAGTGAGTCTCCCAGGTCATATAGTATTCATTACACTTGAATCAACACTATGGAAAGGATCCAGTGAGGGCTGCATTTGATTAGAGGAGCAAAAGAAGGTAACTTTGTATAACTTTGAATTTTCTTTAAGAACAAGTCTTCATATTATTTAGAAACTTGTGGCAGAGAGAAAAATCACTGAAAATAATTCATGGCTTTGATTGCTCCCTCTTCCATGATTTATTTGAATAGTTTATAATGGTGTGGTTTAAATTACAAGATTAAGTGAAAATAGACACATTACTACTGATGAAGAATTTTTAATACACAGAAATGTTTAAAGTCAAGGTCAGAGTAAGAGAAACATTCTTTTTCAACCTTCTCTTCCCACAGAGTGCACCAAATTACCATTTTGCAAAAAGTCTAGGGGAGCTGAGTTGTATTTTTAATTAATTCATACAGATAAATTCCTTACAAATCCAAATGGTGACTGAAGAAGTAATTAATCCTTATTGTGTAACTCCGTATTTTGTATAAACAAAAGTAATTAATTGATTCAACACTTCTTAAGCATCTACTGTGTGCAGATCTCTGTGCTATGGGAAATTTGACTTTTAGAAAAGTCACTTTCTTCCTTCAAGAACTTTGCAATCTACTAGGGGAATAAATCACAAACCCCAATAATTATAGCATACAATATTACACGCTGATCATCTGTATTAGAAACCTAAAAAGTTAAGTGTTTTATAAAGTTCATGGGGAAAGATGGTTGCTAATTATGATGGCAAGAGAAGTCTTTGTGGAATAGATGATACTTGAGTTAGGTAGTAGCATAGGAAGGAATTTGATAGACAAAAGATACAGATGGAAGGCATTCTAAGTCTAGTAGACAATTTGAGACAAAGCACGGAGACAGTGTGGTTCAGTGGGTTAGGTGCAAGACTTATGGTCATGAAGACCTGAATTTGAATCCATGCTCCCTTTATGTGGTGCCCTCCCCCAGGAGAATGTTAACTTGAGTATTGTTTGCTTATAATTGTATCCCCAGTACTTAACAAATTGTCAAGCATATAGTAAATGTTTCAGAAATTCTCTCTCTCTGTCTCTATCTATCTGTCTCTGTGTCTGTCTTCTCTTCCTCCTGTTCCTTACCCCACTAAAAGAGAAGGAAGGAAAAATGAATTTCTTGTAACAAATATGCAAAGTCAAGCAGAGCAAATTACCTCCATGGCTTTATAGAAATATAATCACTCTACAACTTCTCTGTAATGGATAGGATGTTTCTTCATCACTTCTCTGGAAATATGAATGCTTAATATTCATTAAAACATAAAAACATAAAATACATAAGTCTTAGAGCTTTCAAAGTTGTTTGTTTCAACAACATTCTTGTTATTGTACAAATTGCTCTGATTCTACTAATTCCATTCTTCATCAGTTTAAAATTGAGGTTATCTAACATCACAATTGTTCACTTTCATATTATTGATGTAATAGTACAAATTGTTCTGATTTTGCTCACTTCATTCTGCATCGATTCATACAATCTTTCCATTTTTTTAAACAATTGGAAATCTCCTTAGTTTTCATGTTTTGTGCCACCATGAAAAGAGTTATCCACTAGATCCCTCACTTTATGGAACCAATATTAGAGTTCCATAACTCTTAGTTACTCCTATGGGGTCTCATAGGTCTTTTTTCTCCTTGGAGAGTTTATGGGTTCATCTCTGATGAGGCACCTAAAATATAAAATAGAAATGGGAGGACTAGGCATTGCAGATTCTACTATGCTTATGACACATCTACTAAGGTAACTGCTTGAACCCTTAAGTTTCAGTTCTAGTAACACAAAGTTACTTCTGTTGGGGGTAAAACTCTCTTTCAAAGAATAACTATTTTAGAATTCTGGTTCATAGGTTTATAGCGTTACAGATTGAGATGAAAATTACTTTAGAGTTTATCTAGTCCAAATTCCTCATTTTACAGAACAAGCTAAGGCCCAGAAAGGTTAAATAACTTGTGTAAAGCCACACAAAAAGAAAATGGTAGCACCACGATTGGAACCCATAACTCTAAGTACAAACATATTGTACAGATGTACAAAATGTCCAAAAATTGTATAAATGAAGTCAGAGCTTCAATCTTACTTCTGATGCTTATTTGTCACATTATTTAACATCTTGTCATTTAGGTTTCCTTATCTATAAAATAAAAGAGATTTGCTACATTTTTTCCTAAATTCCTTTCCAACTCTAGATCTATGATACAATGATCCTTTCCCAGTCCTAAGGCTAGAATATATATGTACATATATGTATATGTATGTACACATGCATTTATATGTACACACTATATACATATATGTTCATTGCATACACGTGTGTGTGTTTGGGTGTACAAGTTGGTTACTCTAGGTATTCCCTTGCTATCCAATAGAAATATGCAAACAAATGCTAAGAGCCACTCTAGATATGTTCTTCAACTTTGGGATTTAGCTTAGGTTTATTTTAATTAATTACAATAGATTTCTAAAAATGTTCCTACTGATTATCCAATCATCGAAAGTGAATTCATCTGTATATCCATTGGGAGTTGTCAGAGGGTGTGTGGCAAAAAGAAAAACCTCTGTGTCTTTGCCTAATGAGCCTTGACAGGATAACAGCCAACATGTACACTGGCCTCAACAAAACTTCACCACAGTCTGACATCACTTAATTAAATTTGTCTTAGAGCTTGACTGCATGTTAAAAGATTATTTGCAGTGGGGAGGAAAGAGAAGAGAAAGAGGGAATGGGAGAAAAGATAATATCCTAACCTTGTGTTAGTAATGGAAAAATTTGTACTCATTTAATAAAAAACAAATATTGTCCCTCAAGTGACCTTTCCTTGACATGAAAAGGTCAGGGAGATTAGAACCCTAATGACACATATGTGCATCTTTCTTGAGTGTCTTGTCTATGCTATTCCAGGGATTGTTGGATGGAATTTCCCGAGAACTCATTTAAAACTGTCAGCAGAAACATACTAGTCATTATATTCTGGGTGGTAAAGTCACTTAACCTACATTTATCCTACAACATTTACAGACGGGAGAAAAGGGAAAAAAAGTGGAGAGTCAGCATGGTATAGCATATCAGAAAGAGGATTGGTCTCTGATTGAAGAAGACTTGAGTTCAAATACTGCTTTTGACATATATTATCTATGTGAACCTGCATAAAATCCTTAACTGCCTGATGTCACAGAAAATTCTATAAAACCTGAGATACAGTTTATTTGCTTTTCTAGAAGGTATTGCCCCACACCTATCTAACCTTGTAAATTCTCTGCATTAATACAGGGGAGAAGGAGAAGGAGAAGGAGGAGGAGGAAGAAGAGGAGGAAGAACAGGAGGAGGTCTTAAGAGGAGGAGGAGGAGGAGCTCAGGATTCCTCAGACCACTGCTGTCCCATGTCCTTCTTCTCAGGCTGACAATTCTTCCATCCTTATGATCTCTTCTTCCAATTTATGAGTCTCTCTCTGGACCATCTTTTGAGGAATCACCCAGCAATGGACATCATAACCTCTTTAAACCTTGCTTATGAAGGTCAATTCTCTGCCCTGCTCTTGTGTGGACACCTTTCTCACTCCCTTTCCTATAGCCTTTTCAACTACTTTTTTTTAGGAATGTCTTCTCCACTATAATGTAAATTTCTTGAGGATTATTTTTCTTTTTATTTATTTCTGTATTGCTAGCACTTACCATGATATCTAGGACATGATTGGATGCTTTATCTCTCTATCTAGCATCAATATTTCAAGTAATGAAGAATTCACTATTTCATGAGTTCAGTCACTAAAAAAATGTTTGGAAAACTCTGTTAGGAAATTTTCATTTTTTTTTATGTTGCACATAAATTGACTTCTCTGGAATTGCCAACCATTACACCTAGCTTTGTGGCCAAGTAAAATATGTCTAATTAAATGATCATGTGATTTACCATTTGACTACCATTCCCCTTTAATAAACAGTGGAATATAGGTTTTATACATAGACCAGTAAAAAGATGATACTCCATCTAAAAATGCACTGAATATAAAAAAGTCACAGTGAAATTTCTGCCCCTGACATTCTCCATTTATCTGGCACTGGACTCTCATGTCAACACTGGCTCTAGAATCAGCTCACATCTTCCACCACTCAGTCTTTTCCACTGTGCAACTTGACATTCTCTAACTCTTTGGCTTGAACCCCAGTTTCCTGCTCTTTCAGTTGCTTCCTATCCCATGGTTCCATTCTACCCCTTAACAGTATTGGTGGGGCTTTGTCTTTTCTCTTCCTTATAATATGCAGATGCTCCCATGTGCTGTATAACCCAGTAAATCCTAAAAATAGCATCATGTAATGTAAAGAAAACCACTAAATCTCAACTCAGAGAGATCACATCTTAGTTCTGGGGCAACTGGCTTCCCCTGACTGAGCCTTAGTTTCCTCATCTATAAAGTAAGTGAAAGTTTAGACTAGCACCAGGGGTTTTATGTTTGGAGTCTGTGAACTGTTTTTTTAAGAGGAAAATGCTCTGATTATTGAATTTCAATATATTTGGTTTCCTTCAAAACTCTATGTAGTTTATTTTATGCATTTAAAAACATTTTGTGCAAAAGATGTTCATATGTATCACCAGAATGTCAAAGGGATCCATGACACTAAAAAGTTTAAGAATTACATTAACTGCATCAATTTAAATGTCCATTTATAAATATTATTATCCTAACAGTAATAATAAGATATTAGGGTGGGGGGGTTAGGTGGCACAGTGAATAGAACACTGGCCCTGGAGTCAGGAGGACCTGAGTTCAAATCCGGCCTCAAACACTTAACACAAAAACTAGCCATGTGACCTTGGGCAAGTCACTTAACCCCAACTTCCCTTCAAAAAGTAAAAAAAAAAGATATTAGAAAAGGGAGAAAAGGTCTAGTAAATGTTTATCTCTTTGGAGAGATTTTTCTAGAAAGATGTGTGGGAGAGCAGAGAAAAGGATACTCCCTATACAGGAATGGAGAAATGTGGCTTCGAGGCCACTTGTGGCTGTCTAGGTTCTTGGGTGTGGTCTTTTGACTGAGTCTAAGTTTGACAGAACAAACCCTTTTATTAAGGGGATTTGTTTTGTGATATTCGGATTCAGTCAAAGGACTGCATTTGAGGACCTAGAAGGACACATATGGCCTCAAGGACACAGGTTTCCTACCTTTCCTAGTAAATGTCTTTGGAGCAGGTATAAATAGGGTTACTCATGGGAGAGAGTACTTGGAGATGCCTATAGTAGAGAGAACATTGAAGAAGAAGTAAAACAGTTTTGAAAGATGGAGCATGGTAGATGCTATTATAGCAGCCTCTCTCACTGTGAAAGTTATTCAACCCTGATATTCCAAAGAGAGTTGCCAAAGGAATAGAGAAAGATACCCATGTTGTATTCTTTTCTAAAGGACAACAAAAGTCTGATATCTAGCCCACTCTCTTCTGTGTCCACATGATCCCTCCCTAATCAGCATAATGAAAATTAAATATTTTCCTGAGGTGTTTAATTATAAAAGAGATTAGGATGCGTTGATGGGACAAAATAGGCAGTGAATGTATGATTTTTTAGAAGGTCCTGGGTTGATTTGCTTTATTTAAATGTTATATGTGAGTCATAGAACACTGTGGTCTCCAAAGATTTAAAAATTAGGCAACAGAAAAGTTCATATTGGGTGGGAGCAAACTGTATCACATAACAAAAAAAAAATGGCCAAATGAACTAGAGTAAATCATGTCCTCAGAGAAATGTATCATCCAAAAAGAACATAGACTGGACATAAAATGAGAGCAAGAGATAACCAGTGTCAGTTAGCTTGTCAATAAGTGATTATTGAGTATCTATGATATTACAGAGACTATGCTAAACATGGGGATTACAAAAAGGGGGAGATGATAGGCCTTGTTCTCAGGGAGTTCACAGTTTAATGGGGGAGACAATTTGTAGAAAACTATGCACAAATAATCTGGGAATATTCAACAGAGGGAAAATGCTAGAGTTAAGAAAGATCAGGAAAGGTTTGATATAGAAAAGAGGATTTTAACTAGGAGTTGAAGGAAGCCAGAGGAGCTAAGAGATAGAGATAAGGAGGGAGACAGTTCCAGCAATAGGTAGCATCCAGTGAAAAGTCTTAGAATCTGAAGATGTGGCATCTTGAATGAGAAATAGCAAGGATTCTAGTATCACTGGGTCATTGTTTGTTTTTTTGCTGTTGTTGATCCTTGTTCTTGAAGAGGACCAATGGTATCAGGAAGTTATATATGAGTCATAGAACACTATGGTCTCCAAAGATTTAACTTACAATGAATTGGACTTAAGTGAGGCAGAGCTGTGCAGAGCCAGACTCACTCTCTCCTCAGATGTCCTCAGAAAAATGTATCATCTATATCATCCAGTCATCTGAGTCCATTGGCAAACTATGGGTCAAGATAACTGGTGATGGCCCACTGAGTCATATATAATGGGGGAAATAGCAAGAAGTTTGGAAAGGTATCGGCGGGCCAGGTTTTGAAGAGTTTTAAAACCCATAGAGAAAATTTCATATTTGATTTTAGAGAGGCATTAGAGTTTATTGAAAACTGAGGTTGCAGAGTTGGACTTGTACTGTAACAACATTAATTTGACATCTGATTAGAAGATCAACTGGAGTGGGGAGAGACCTATTAGCAGGTCATTCCAACAGTCTAGGCATTACATGTTGAATGCCTCAACCAGTGTTGTGGTGGTATCAGAAGATACATGAGGATATATACACAACAGATTAATGTAGAACTGATAGGACTTAAATTATTGAAAGTAGAAGGGGAGAGAGAGTGAGGACTTGAGAATAAGATGCAGGTTTTGAGGCTTGGTGAGTATGAGGTGGGTGGAGCCCTCCACACTAGTAGAGAAGTTAGCGGATTGAGCTTTTCGGGAAAGATGAGTACAATTTTGGGCATACTGAGTTTAAGATGTCTCTAAGTCATTCAGTATGAAGTGTCTCATAGGCAGTTGGAGATGTGATCCTGGAGGTCAAAAAAAGAGGTTAGAATTTTACAGATAGACATGGAAATTATGTTCATGGAGATAACTGAACCCATGCAGTACAACTTGGGCAGAAATGGATGTGTTGGAATCTGCATGATTTAAGGACACATCTACATTGATGAACTCACAAAACCACTGGAGTATCTTAGGGCAGTAATTGTAGAATATTAGTAATCAAGAAATATCAAAAATCATGGCATCAACATTTCATTGTGAATAGGTTCAATGAAATCAGACATTTTCAACTGAGAGGATAAATATTGGTTAGTTGAATAAAAGAATGTTGTATCACCTGCCAAACTGGTATGGCAGTTTGGCACACAAATTAACCAGAAATTTTCTTTTGTTTCTGCATCCATGTTTCAGAAGTGGAAAGCAATTCAGATTATACTAAAATTAGAGAAAGAGACATTTTAAAAATAACTCTATGCATCTGTTATCACTGTTTATTTTTTTTTTGCTCCAATTTCTTCAGTGGGTATAAATATAGTTCCCTTATGTCAATAGAATAAAAACACAAATGGGATTGGTCAGTTGCCTCTGCCATTTCAATCTTCTTTCATCAGGAAGAGCTACCATATTCAGCATTCACATCTTGTACCAATAGTGCTCTGGTCACCAAATAAGGAATTTTCAGAAGCAATAAGATGAATGATCTTCCTCTAGATTAGGTGACCAATTCCATAATTGGTCTGTAGACTGCTTTCCCTTTCAGTTGAGAAAAACAGATCGTCCTTCCAGAGAGTGCCTAATAGCTTGTACACAAAAAGACAACTCCATTTTTCCCCTAGACTTAGTGCAGCTAGAGAGAAATTCCCAGTCTTATCGTTAATGATTAAATGATCAATTAACCCCCCTTCAGACACACAGGCAGAATGTGGCAGAGACTGTAACTTCAACTCAGAAAAGACTCTAGTCACTTTAGCCTGGATGATTTTTTAAAACTCTGGTTTTCTCCATAAGGAAGACCAAACACCATTAGCTTTTAAACAAATCTAATACCCTGATGGTGAAGAGAATGGATCTTTTGTTGTTCCTATATTACTTTCAAAATATTTTTCTGTGTGATGCTTAATAATGTGCCCTTAATAGCAGTCTTCAAATATTTGAAGGTTTGTCATGAGGAAGATGAATGGATTAATTAGACCTGTTCTGTTTTGACTCCCTAGGGCAGAAGTGAAAACCATGGGTGAAAGTTATGGAAGCAGATTTAAAATCAATGTAAGGGATAAAAATAAAACAACTTCCTAACAGAGTTTAAACAGAAAATGGAATTGACTTCCTAGTGGGTTCCTTTTCACTGAACAAGACGGAACTCTTTGAGTGGAGCCTATATGGTCATTCATTGGATATGTTATAGACAGAAGTAAGGATTTAGATAAAAGGATAAGATGGTCTCTGATCCAGTTCAAATTCCACAAACTTTTAAATATCATCTGGTTGGAAAAGTATCAATAAGTAATGCTTCCAGGGGAGGCCAGGTGGCACAGTGAGTAAGAGTGCCGGCCCTGTTATCAGGAGACTCGGGATCGGTTCTGGCCTCAGATACTTGGCACCCACACAAAATAACTGACCATACAACCTTGAGCAAGTTACTTAAACCAAATCGCTTTAAAAAAATAAGTAATGTTTCCATTTTATTATATCATGGGGATCATGAAATTAGTAGAGTTAACTTTCCTTTTGTAACATAATCCCCATAGTATAATCATTATTATACCTAGTATGGAAACAGTCCATATGTTAGTCCACAAAATATCCGAAAGAAGAAGAGTGGAGAGCACGATCTAGTGCCAAAAAACATAAAGAGAACCCCATAGAATAACTTTAGTTGTCTTCCCTGCTGGATCACCAACATTGAGCAGTTACATATGCATAAAACTTACACACACATATATTACCTGGTATATGAATCGATACACAAATATTATACACATATTTTCATTCTACTTCTCCTGGGAAAAGAGATTATAAAGCTCTTCTAGTATTTCCTTCCAATTTAATTTCTGACTGTCTTCTATAAATGATCATCTAAAAAGAAGAGTTAGTGGGACAGTAGAGTCTAGGAGACTAAGGTTTCAAGGGCCCCTCCCTCACATACTGATGTGTTATCCTACCCAAGCAACTTAACTTCCCAGTGACTGAGGCAATCTTTAAGAACGTAAATTGAAGAATACATGCTAATCTCTATTGGTAAAAGGAGGTTCTTCATAGATGCATATATACAGACTTTCATATATATATATATATATATATATATATATATATATATATATATATATGTAAATACATATAAATATATATTATGTCTTTATGTGTGTATAAATGTGGATACCTACTGTATCCTGTTGCAATGGTCTTTCCTCCTCAGAGGGAATGATTTAGATTTTTCTTTAAATTAAGACACAAATGTTTAAATGCTTGAAATTTAAAGCTCTTTCCCTATTTGGTTCCCACCTACCTTTTCCACCTGTATTTCATAGATTTTCCCCCTTCACAAATGCTATATGGTTGCAGCAAATTGAGTTGTCAATCTTTTCCTGAATTCAATATTCCTGTCTTCATTCTTTCTTCATAGCTTACAGGTGATATTTCTCTCATGATGTCTTCATTGTTATCTCCATATATTTGTTAGTAATCTCTCTATCTCTCTGTCTGTCTGTGTCTGTCTGTCTCTCCTCTCTCTCTCTCTCTCTCTCTCTCTCTCTCTCTCTCTCTCTCTCTCTCTCTCTCTCTTTCTCTCTCTCTCTCTCCCTCTCTCTCTCTTTCTCTCTCTCTCTCTTTGTTTCTCTGTCTCTGTCTATCTGTGTGTGTGCATGCATGTGTGTGCATCTTCTTCCCCTCCCTTGCCTTCTCCTTTTTATTATTCCAGTGTGCATGTCACATCACTCAATTAGAATGTGTGCTAGTTGAAATTAGTGACTATTTTTCATTGCTTTCACATATATGCCTTATATATAGTTCAATGCTTACAAGAGCATTTGTTTAATATATCATTATTTTATTCAATTTAATGTGTGTGTATATATGTATATGTACATATATATTTCTACTGCTACTACACACATTTCATTTCTCACTTATCCATTATTACCCAGAAACTTTTTTTTTCATTCTAGAATGTTATTTTAGTCTAGAAATCTATGGTCAAATAACATTTATTAAGTACCTACTATGTGCAAGGCATGGTGCTCAATTTGGGTCATACAAAAAGAGGCAAATTATATTCTCTGGCCTCAAAAAGCTCACAAACTAGTGGAGGAGCCAATAAGCAAATAAATATATACAAACAAGGATATAAAATTTAGATAGGAAATGATGAAAAAGAAGTCTCTAGAATGAAGGATTGGAAAGGTTTTCTGTAGAGGATGGAATTTTAGTTAGGGCTTAAAGAAAGCTAGGGAAAGTCAGAGGCAGAAAAGAAGGCTAGCATTACAGGGATGGAGGACAGCAAAAAAATTGAGAGATAGAGTGAATATCTTTTCATGGAACAGCTAGGAAGTCAATGTCACTGGATTGAAGAGTACATGACAAGGAATAAGGTGTAAGAAGAGTGGAAAGGTAGGAGGTAGATAAGTTATGAAAATCCAAACATAATTTTGTCTTTGATTCTGGAGGTGATAGGTATCCATTGCAGTTTTTTGAATAAGCAGAGACATGATTGAACCTGCACTTTAGGAAAAAATATGTTGATGACTGAATGGAAGATGAATTGGAGTGGGGAGAGATTTGAGACTGACAGACCCCACTGGTAGGCTCATGGAATAGTTCAAATTTAAGGTGATGAGGGCCTGTACCATAGTGGTGGCAGTGTCAAAGAAGAGAAGGGGCATGTTGGAGAGAGGCTGCAAAGGTGAGATTGGCAGTTCTTGACAGCAGATTGGATATGGGGGAAGGAGCATAAGAGACAGTGAGGCACCAAGGATGTGACCACGAGGTTTGGAGAGGAAGATCCTGACTTCTACAATAGTAAGAAATGTAGGATGTGGGGGAAAATTTTTGAGAAAGCGAATGAATTCAGTTTTGGACACATTGAATTAAAATGTCTGCTATATATTCAGTTAAAGACATATGAAAAACTGATGATATGCCATATTGAAGGATAGCAGAGAGGTAAGGTGAAGATAGTTACATTTGAGATCTCTCAGCATAGAGATTTATATAAAATTTGTGGGCATAGTGAACTCTGTCAACATTCTTGAATCATCTGTACATGCAACCTGTTTTAGACCAGATATCTAACCTAATAATGTATTTCATTAACTCACATTTCATTCACAGAGGAAATTAGTAAGTATATACATTTTTGTTTGTATGTTTGTGTTTAATAGTCCTATATTGTTCCTTCTGCAACTTAAGCCCACTTTCTTTGGTTCTATCAGAGGGCAAGGTGAACAATTACTATCTACTAAATTGTGTCTTAACTCTTTATGTGGGATGGGTAGATGGACTGGGTCTATCTTACGCTCCTTCCCCCATATCCAATCTGCTGTCAAGACCTGCCAATCTCACCTTTGCAGCCTCTCTCCAACATGCCCCTTCTCTTCTTTATTTGTATAAGGGAATTTCTAGGTTAGAAAACTTCCTCAACCAGTACAAACAGGCACCTATCCTGAAATTCAAAGTCTTCGAAAGTTGTCTATAGTACTAAGAGATCAACTGATTTGCCCAGGGTCAAACAGCAAGTATGGATCAGAGGTAAGATTTAAATCAAGATCTTCCTATCTTTAAGGCCAGCCTTCTATCTGTTTTCCAATCTTGCCTCTTTTTCATACATTTCTCCCATAAGAAATTCAATGCTTTTTAATGACTTTTTAAATTCTTTATATGCAGAATGCATCTACCTGACAAAAGGACAAAATTATGAGACCCTAAGTCCCAAATTGATAAAATGAAAACAAATTAGAAACTTTAATGGCATATTATGAGCTCAGGAACTGGAGAAAAGTTTATCTTTTCAACTTGGGAAAAATAAATAATGGGGGGAAATTTATGAATGAAGCTGTGTTAAACTTTGCTATTTGACTGTGAAAAGATACTCTCCTCTTTACAATATACTGGGTTTTAAAAAGAGACTCTACTTTTTCTTAAGAGATGATGATTCATAAATAACAATGTGTTCTTTCTACCAACGCATAGCTTGAAAATAATGGCACTTGCATTAATTGTATTATAATTGCTTTGTGTTAGAAACAATTGTAAATAATTTAAAAGGTACTTTTATGTTGATGAATGCTATCTAAAGAAGGCATGTAAATCTATTCATTACCTCACCAGTAACTCAGAAGAAGATAACCAATCCTAATAATGAAATGCAAAGTTGCTTCTTTTTAAGCCCATGTAAAAACATTAATGCGAAAAAAAAAAACTGTCTAGTATTCTCCAGGTATGCTCTGAGTATAAATGAGATGAGGGCTACAATTCAGATTTTCTAACTGTCCAACAACTAGAATCTTTGTTTCTTTTTTTCTTTCTTCATTCTTTCTTTTCCTTCCTTCCTTTTCCCTTCCTCCTCCTTCTTTCCTCCTTCTGCTCCTCCTCCTCCTCCCATTCTACCCTTGAAAAATTTTGAAAGTTATCTCACTTTCATCATTTGTATCAAGACTGACCAGGGTGAAGCCCAATCATGACTAGAGTGTTTATACTTTAGCTACGTGAGAAGGACATTGGACTTTTACATTAAGGATTTGGGCTGATGCTGCAAATTGTTGTTGGTCTCTATCATTAGAAGTTGTGATAAAGAGAATTGACCACTAATCACTATAGTAAAGGTAATCTCCTGAAGGAATTTCACTCCTCTTATCAAATATTCTACAATGGTTTACCATTTTCTTCTCCAGCTCATTTTAAAGATGAGGAACTGAGGCAAACCAGGTTAAGTAACTTACCCAGGGTCAAACAGTTAGTAAGCATTTGAGGATCAATTTAAACTCATCAAGAGGAGTCTTCCTGATCCAAAGCTTAGTATTCTATCCACCATGCCACCTAGGTGCCCTTCCCTCCTAATAGGCTATAAGTAGTAGCAGGAAAAACTCATCTAAGGAGACGTTCTGCTCTACTTCATGCATATGGCCAACCCTGACTAATATGTTACTTAGGAATTCAATTTCTTGAATAAATTCATATGGCTATTACATTCTGAAATAATAAAGAATCCCAACACAATGTGTATGTCTGGGTATGAAATTTCTAGTAACTTATTAAAAGACCACCTCATGATGGACATATTCACCATAGACTACAGAAATTATTTTCCATCTCATAGTTTATGGACAGCATAAAATGGAGAAACACCTTTTATATACATTATATTATGCGTAAATCTGTATTTTGAGTTTGCTGTGGTGCTCAGTAGGACATTATTTCTGTAAATAGAATATTTAGAATTCTAGTAGAATTCCCGCTAAATTTTTTTCTGCCCTCACACAAATGCCTCCTCTTCTTTACTAATTTTGCCAAATACGAGAGGAGAGGCTCCACAAATGTTTTTCCTGAAAGACAGAATTCTACTTTTATCATCTTGACACATGGATCCCTAGGGGTTCTGTGAAATTTAGAGAAACACATGAAGAGAAACATGGTAGCAGGTGGGCAAACAAGTTCAAATAAATAAAAATATCACTCAGTTCTTTAAGTAGACTTACAATACTGTTTCTTTGTTCCATCCTCATATTCCTCAGGTATTTAGGAATTGTTTCTGTTAAAAAACATTAAAGGGCCATGAGTTGTCTACTTTAAGTAACCAAGTTAAAATCAGATTTCTGTACATTTAAATTTTCCCTACTATCAAGCGATTTATATCATACTGCAGATAAGTGATCCAAGTATATACATAATATGAAATAAAAATATGAAAAGGTAGAGGGATAATGACTAGGGGAGAGAGATTTCCAGAAAGGCCTGGTAAAAGAAGCAGTACCTGAGCTATGCTTTACCAGGAGCTAGGGATTCTTCAAGATAGGGTGAGTGAGAAGTGTATTCCTAATGTAAAGTGCCATTTTACAAAGGAAGGGAAGCAAAAGATGTAACCTTGTTGATAGAGAACAGGTAGTAGACACATTCGAGGAGAACAGATGAATGAACCTGGATTCCATTATCATCTATATGCAAATGATTCCCAGATTTATTTATCAATTTCTGACTCCATTCTTCACCTCCAGTCTCACATTTGCAACTGACTTAGGGGCATCTAGACCTGGATATTGAGTAGACATCTTAAGCACAAATGCTAAACTGTACTGGTCTTTCTCCCCAAACCCTCCCCACTTTGGAACTTCCCTATTACTGCTGAGAATACCACCATACACACACACACACACACACACACACACACACACTAATTCTGGAATCCTTCAATTCTGGATTAGAAAAAACATCTCTTATGCTTTCCCTTCTTTTTTTAACAATCACAACTAATTTATTTTTGAGAATCAATTAACATGAAATTATACAAATAAAATTTGTATAAACACAAATCCACACTTTGTCATAACACAGATGGCAAAGGACAAAAGCAAAAACAAGAAAACTAAATTGGCCGCTATATACAATTGGACACAGTTGTGTCATGTACACTAAAAGTCTTTCACAAAATAGTCATCTCAGATCAATAGAAGACCACTCTCCATTCAATGTCGTCATCCTGCAAGATAGACTGCTGTAGCATCCACACCTGTTTTCTCCATGTCCTCCTTTAATATGGCTGGTAATTGTTTTGGTGATTACCACCCCCTCGGGATGCTTTGCCATACGTGCTTTGTTGACCTCGGCCACGACCCCTAGTCCCACCTCGGCCGCCGGCCGCAGCGCCCCTCCCTCCTTTCTGTTGCTGCTGCTGCTGCCTGTATACCTCTTTGGGCTGGGCAACTTTGATTTCACACTTCCCAGAACCAATCTGGTGATATCTGTTCTCTAACAATTTCTTTACTGGCTCCTCGTCTGTGTACGTGATAAAACAAAATCCTCTTCTCTCGTTAGTCTTCGTGTCCGTGGGAAGCTCGATGTTCTCGATCTCTCCGAACGCCCCGAAGTCCTCCTTGATCTGCAGCTCCGACGTGTCCGGGCTCAGGCCGCCCACGAACACCTTCTTGGGCGGCTCCTTGCCCTTCAGCGCCTTGGCCCGCTTCGGGTCTATCAACTTGCCGTCCAGCTTGTGCTCCTTGAGCTCCAGTACCTTGTCCACGCTGGCCGCGTCTTTGAAGAGCACGAAGCCGAAGCCCCGCGATCGGCCCGTGACCTGGTCCGTCTTGATCGTGCAGTCCACCACCTCTCCGAAGCGGGACAGGTTCTCGGTCAGGTCTTTCTTGCTCGTGTCCCAGCTCAGCCCTCCGATAAACATCTTACCGTCGTCCTGCTGGTTCTTGCTGGCGTTGATCTTGGAGCCCTCGGCGACCTCCTCCATGTTGCTGTGCTCATTCACGTCGGTGGGGCTGTCGGCCGGGGGCAGGCAGTGCGGAGAGGCAGTCGCAGCGGCGCGTTGGATGGAGCCCGATTTAAAATGGCGGTGGAAGAGGTATGCTTTCCCTTCTTTCCTCTGACATGGCTACCACCCTGGTTCAGGGCCTCAGCACCTTCTGCCTAGACTATTTCAATAGCATTGTGATTGACCTCACTGACTGAAGTCTCTTCTCACTCCAGGTCATTTTCCTTTCAGCTGCCTTAAATGGAGGTCTGACCATGTCAATTTATTACTCAGTAAACTCCACATCTCCCCATTACCTCCAGATTATAAAATTCTCTGTTTGACATTAAAATCCCTTTAAAACCCTCGTGATTTTCTTCCCTTCCAATTCTTCTTAAACTTTACTTTTCATGAGGACATTGTTATACAGTGGACTGGTGGCTATCTTGCTGTTCCTTACTTAAGACACTCTATCTTCCAAATCTAAGCATTTTCATTGATCCTCATCATTGCTTCTTAGTTTCTCCGGCACACTTCCAGCTAAGAGACAGAGAGAGAAAGAGAGGGGCAGAGAGAGACAGACAGACAGACAGAGATACAGAGAGAGACAGAGACAGAGAGATAGAGAGAGACAGAGAGACAGAGAAAGAGACAGAGACAAAGAGAGAGAAAGACACAGAGAAAGAGACTGACTGAGCCATAGCTATTGAAATACTCTCTTAAGAAAGGTGTTAGAACAAAAACAATAAATGATCCTACACGTTAAAATATATGCAAATAAGTTTGTAATGAAAGATTCAACTGTTCTTTGGTTACATTAAATAAATTCCCAACTTGTATTATTAGAGGAAATGAAGCATATCTTGAAACTAGGGGAAAAAAAACTGAGTGCAACTCCTAGCTTAGATACAAATTGTATGATTGTAAACAAGTCACTTAACTACTCAGTTCTTTGGGAAGCGTTAAAAGGCAGATTCAAAGATTTATCTGAATGTATTTGAACTCTAGCTGTGAACAAAGTGGTCACTCAGGTTCCTTTTTCCCTAGTATTTTGATTCTTCAATCGTTTTATTATTTATTATGTATTCATACAGGTGTGTGTATATGCTTTTCTGACAATTTATCCTGACATGTTTTCCTCTAAATGTATCTATCTTCCGCCTCTCTTAAAAAAACAAATGCATATGAAGGATAAGTACTTAGGCCTTTGTCTCTTCCTGATACATGAAAAACAAATCAAATAGGGAAGGACTAAATCTAGACCTTTGGTCCACATGATCAGAGCAAATTCAATGTACTTGAAGCCATTTTACTAGGTAAATTCCAATTTCTTTTTTTGACAACCTAGCTTTACTTGAATTATATTAATTCATTACAAACTTCACTCTAACAAAACATAATTCTTTTTCTACTTAAGGCTTAGTATTCATTTGAGTTGGATAGAAATGAATGTCATCTTGTAGTTCTCCAAATCCTGAAAACACTTGTTAAAACACAATGGCAACAGGAGGTTAATCTGAACCAGTTTGCAAACTCCTGTATGTGGTTACAAAGATAACAATATATGTTTGAACCGAATTAATTATAACAATAATATACTTCTGATATTAAAATATCCTGGTTTTATTATCAATGATATTTTTTATAAAAGTTAGATCAAGAGCCTTGATTAGTTGTCCATAGCTTGGTAGGAAAAAATAATTTAATCATTAGATTTCAATATTCATAGATTTATCTTATGGATAAATCAAGAAATGCTTCTATAAAGACTAATGAAATTCTGTCTGACATCCATCAGAATTCATCAACCAATTACATATTATTGATCTTAGCCAAAATTATATAATGTTTTCTTTGAAAAATACTAAACTAGACAACTGAGTAGTAAGATCATTGAAAGTATGAGAAAAATATAACATTGATAATCTTCCTCCCAAAAATTTAAAAATTCTTATTCTTTTCAAAGCATAATTGACAATGTTCATTTCTTTTTTCTTTTTCTTTATTCAGTACACATTCTGCTCAACCTCTCTGCAGCATTTCATGTTGATGACCTCTGCCTTCTGTGAAATTTCTATTCCCTTGGCTTCTCATATAACATAATCTTTTGAATTATTTCTAGCTTTTGGAATTATTCTCTATCTTCCTCTGTTTCTGTCTCTCTCTGTCTCTCTATGAATATACCTACCTCTATGAATATGCTTACCATCCATTTAACAAACATTTATTAAACATTTTGCTAATTGCTGGAAACACAAAAGATTTTACAGATCAAACTGCCTGCTTTCAATGACCTTGTATTCCACTGTTAGGCATGTGACATAAACAGATAAATATAAAGCAAGTGGGAAGTATTGGGAGCAAAGAGATGTCCTGATGAAGAGTTTTACAAAAGTTTGGAGAAGAAAAATATTCTCCTTAGATCAAAACTTCATCTCCCATAAATGAACTCGTTTCTGAGTTGAAGGAAGATAAATACTATTAAAAATAGAGATAAGGAGAGAGTGTATTTTAGCTATAGAAAAGGCAACCTTTGCAAATATACAGAAGTGGGAGCCAGAATTTAAGCTTGGGTGAAAGAGAGTCATCCATTTTGGCTGAAGCAAGGAAGAGTAATGTAAAATGAGGTATCAAAGATATTAATAGTTTACAGTTATATACTGCTTTTTAAGTTTACTCAGTGAGGTAGGTGTTATTGCTGTCCCCGTTTTAGAGATGAGGAAAATGAGGTTAAGAGATTTTGCCAAAGTAACTGGTAGAGCACATCTGAACGAGTATTTTTTTTATGTTGTATTGTATTTTTTTTAATTTTTTTAAAAAACTATTTATTTTTTTTTAGTTTTCAACATTCATTTTCACAAGAGTTTGAGTAACAGATTTTCTCCCCATATTTCCCCTACCCCCACCCCAAGATAGCAAGTTTACTGAATTTTTCTCCCCCAATCTATTCCTCTTATAACTTTCCCCATACCCCCAAACTTTCTAGTAGGGCAAGATGGATTTCTATACCCCAGTGCCTGTATATCTTACTACATGTAAGAAACAATTTTTAACATTTGTTTTTAAAAATTTGAGTTCCAGATTCTTTCCCTTCTTCCCTCCTCACCCACCCCCTACTGGAAGGACATGCAGTTCAATATAGGTTGTATATGTGTAGTTACACAAAACATTTCCATAGTAGTTATATTGTGAAAGACTAATTATATTTCATTCCATCCTATCCTGGCCCCCCACTTATTCTATTTTCTACTTTGATGCTGTCCCTTTTCAAAAACATTTGCTTCTAACTACCCTCTCCTCCATTTTGCCCTCCCTTCTATCATCCCCCCTCTTATCCTCTTCCACCCCCCTACTTTCCTGTAGGGAAATTTAGTGTATATGTTATTCCCTCCTTATGCTAAATTCAATGAGAGTAAGGTTGATACATTCCCTTTCACCTTCCTGCTCTTCCCCTCCATTGTAACAGTTTTCTCTTTTTGACGCAAGATTTTAAAGCAGGTATTCCAGACTCTAAGTCCCATACACTATATACTCTGTCACCTGATTGCTTCTCATTATAGCAACAATAATAACAGTGATTATGATAACAGTCAACATTTATATGGCACTTTGATGTTTTCAAAGTGCTTCTCAAATACTCTTCCTCATCTTCAGAACAAACCTGAGAGGTAATACTACTATCTGTATTTCCTACATGAGCAAACTGAGGTAAAAAGAAATTAAGGTACTTGTCCAGAGTTATAGCTAGTAAGTGTCAGATTCTGGATTTGACCATAGGTCTTTCTGACTTCAAGTTCAAGACTTTATCCATTATAAAACCTAGCCAAGTATAAGGGGTGATGGTGATAATAGAAGTAACTTGGATATTCAAGAGAATTTTGAAAAGGGGATTAACATGGAGAGACCTGTACATTATGATGATTATTTTGGCAGCTTGTTTGAGAGAAGATCAAAAAAGAAAGAGTTTGTTGCCAGGGAGATCAGTTAGAAAACTATTACAAAAATAAGTGTCAGAGGTTGTTATAATTTAAACAATGAAAAAATAAAAAAATCTTTTGGATTCTGGTACCATATTTTAGTAAGGATGTTGAAGAAGATCCAGGGGAAAATAACTAAGATATTGAAGCAAATGAAGATCATTATCATATGGAAATCAATTTGTTTATGGGAATTCTCATTTTATTTGAGGTCTCTTAAATTCAGAATAAAAGAAAATATTTTAAAATGATTATTGATCTGTAAACTTGTTCATGAATACTTGTAGACTAAAGTTTCCATATAACAGACACTTTCTAGAAAAAATAAGAAAACTTATGTTGTTAGATTATTGATATCCAGGAAGCAGAGTTCACTTCACTTCACTTTCTTTTTTTGTTCACTTCACTTTCTTACTTGATGATACCTTCAATTTGCAGTTTTAACTATTACTTCTATGGAAATAACTACAAAAACTCTCCAGTTTTGCCCTAGGTATCCTAATTAAACTCCAGTATCAATTATCCCCAAATGGAAATCACCATATTCCAACTAAAACCTAACATTCCTCCTAATTTTCCAAATTCTGTCGATGACAGTGGCAGGACTCAAGACCTCACAATCATCATTTGTTCTCTTTTCTTCTTCACTCCCCTACCTTAATATTGTTTTTAATCTATTGATTACAACTCATTATGTTTTAAATCATTTCCTTCTTTCTACTACTGCTGTCATCAATTCAGGCCCTTGTCATCTCTTGTCTTTGAAAGCAATCCCCTAACTTGCTTAACTACTCCCATTCTCTGTTTTCTGCAATTCCCCCATCCAGTAGTTGCCACTTTTCTTCCTAGTTCATGTATCTAATATCATTCTTCTGTTCAAAACCTGTCAGTGTGTCCCTATTATCTAGTGAACAAAATAGAACTTCTTTAAACTGGTCTTTCAAGTTCTTCCACCCTAACTCTAAATGACCTTTCTACTTTTGTTTCACACTAATCCCCTCTATCCATTATACATTCCAACAAAACTGTATTATTCACCATACCCTAGTCTTTATTTACCCTCTCCTCCCACACGCATTTGTAAAAATGCCTGAAAATTATTCCTCATACAACTCCACCTGATGACACGTAGGTGTCACAATGGATACCGTGTGGGACCTGAAGTCAGGAAAACCTGTGTTAAAATCATCCCTTGACATTTGCTAGTTACTGTGAACCTGTCCAAGTCACTTTGAAACTGGAACTCACTTCCCTCTTCTATAAAATAATAATAATAACAGCTACCTGTGATGTTGCTATGATAAAATGAGAGAACACATGCAAAGGTTTGTATAAACTCTTAAATGCTATGCATATGCTGGCCATGAAATCTTCTCTTCCTTCAATGTCCACCTCAACTTACTTTTTCTCCATGAAGCCATCTCCATTTTAACCAAGTCTTCTCTGATCCCATGTATCCTTCCTCTCCTCCACACCCATACCATTCTCTCTTTTTTTGTTTGTTTCCTTTTTGGTCCCAGACACCAATTTCATCAATATATGCAACTCTCTGTCTGGAAACTCCCTGTACCAGTGCAGAACAGCAAATATTCTACAAGATATAAAGAGTTACTTGACACACTGAGAAGGTAGGTGGTTAGGCCTGGAGTCACAAAGCCAGTCTTCATTTTCTCCTCATTCCTAACTCTCCTGACTTTTCTACATCTATTCCAGCAATCTTGCCCTCTTGAAAATGTAGCTGATTCTGTAACTCCTCCACTAATTAAGGAGTTTCTGCCTGAAATGAGCACTTAAGGAAATTTCCTCCACTTCCAACTTTCTGGAAATTTTTTAAATTTGTATTCCCAACATTTGTACCTGATACATAATAAGTGCTTACTAAATGTTCTATCTATCTATCTATCTATCTATCTATCTATCTATCTATCTATCTATCTATCGATCGATCTATCGATCGATCTATCTGTCGATCTATCTTTTTCTATCTATCCTTCTATTCCTCTATGTATGAGCTACCATCTTTCCATTATCTGTCTTCTCTCTCTTTTTTTTAAAGCAATTGGGGTTAAGTAACTTGCTCAAGGTTACATGGGTGTGGTGCTAAGTATCTGAGCCCGGATTTGACCCCAGGTTATCCCGACTCTGGGGCCGGTGTTCTTACTCACTGTGCTACCTGGCTGCCCCTATCTGTCTTTTCTTTATCTACCTATCATCTATCAATATATTCCATCTTTTCTATTTATCTATCTATTCATCCATCCAACTATGATCTATCACCTATCTACCTATCATCTCTCTACCTATGCTGTCTACATATAATCTATCTGTCCTGTCTAGTCTGTCTGTCTATCTATCTATTGTCTATGTGCAACAAAAATAGAACCCAGATCCAGACTTCTATCTTCTTCCTATGCTGCTTTTCACATTACAAATTGCATTTTCACTAATTATATATATTCCTTCTCCCCCTCTTTTAAATCATATGCCTCTTGGAAGAGAAGAAATTTCATATTATTTATTTGCTATGTCAATCTTCTTTGTTTTCTTCTACTCATGGGGATAATCAGCCTTCGGCAATACTCATACCACCTATGTGACCATGGGCAAGCTACTTAACCAACTTAGGTCTCATTTTCCTCAACTGTAAAATGAATAGGCAGGATTAGATGACCACTGAATATGCTCTTACAATATAGACTTATTACTTTGCCAAACTAAGTATGTTATTATAGATAAGTCTCCAGGGACTCAAAAATAGATGACTAGATTCAACATTTAATTTTTTTGCATGACCTACAAATTAAAAACTAGAACTTTTTAATTTTTTCTTTTGATGAGCAGAGTGGCCTGCCCACAAAAGGAATTTAAATGTTTGTTGAATAGCCTGGCCCTGGATGTCTTAAAATGGAGACTGGCTAGCTTTTTATCAGTGAGACTCTAGGAGATAGAGGTACAGACTGGAAAAGATGGATTTTTTTGTCCCTAATAATTATAGGATTCTATAATTTGGTTAATTAAAATCACATACTTAATGAGGTATAAGGAGTTCAGAAAGGACTAGGACAGTACAAAGAACAAAATGGAGACTGAATAAATGTTTATGAATAGAGTAACAATTTTAACAGCATCAGCAATGGTGGCAATGGTAGGATTCACGTTTAAAAAATAATGATGCATCTTATACACTTGTGAAGAAAGAATATACTGAAATATTTTGCTTTAAAAACAACTTTTCTAGTTTATTGAATTCTCAGGAGAAATGTAAATAATTTCAGAACGCAAAGATTTCCAATCATTCCAACTTACTCAGTCTGTTCCTTCTTGGGAAGAGGTATTTGCAATTTAGATAAAATGTGAACTCAGAAGAGACAGAACTAAGCTATGGTCAGGGTGACAAAAAGGAAGA
Organism: Petaurus breviceps papuanus; assembly: GCF_028583685.1. Taxonomy (NCBI): domain Eukaryota; kingdom Metazoa; phylum Chordata; class Mammalia; order Diprotodontia; family Petauridae; genus Petaurus; species Petaurus breviceps. The sequence continues at coordinate 38,674,691 of NW_027187391.1, forward strand.
GGAGATACATGGAACAAGACAGTCAGGTATCTTTATCTCAAGAGTTTTAGAAGAGTTTTAAGGACCCCAAAAGGAGCAGAGATTATTGCCTGCATTTAAAAGGCTTTGGATCATCTCCTTTCTGTTTAATTACATCAAGTTAAGGAGTAGAACCTTAATTGAAGTCATTAAAAGTGGAATCTTCTCCCTCTCCTACCCCTTATATGTAGAATGTAAACTCGTTAAGGACTTGGATTATTCTATTTTTGTCTTTTTATCCCCAGAAACTAGCACAGTGTTTGACATATAGAAAGTCTTTAATAAATTTTGTTAAATTAGGTACTCCACTTTTGTTTGATATTGATTATTGTTGTTATTTTTAATTGGGGGGGACACATCCTTTGATCTCATTTGGTCAAAGTAACTTGAACTCATAACTGGAAGCCTGGATGCCTTTTCTGGATCACTCATATCCTCATATTGTCTGATTTATAAATGCTATCCGGAATAACTTTTGTAGTTCTTACATTGTAATGTTTCCTAATTAAGCTAGGGAAGCAAGCAAACTTGCTTTGGTGTGATTGTTCTCATGACTCTAGGCCATGTGCCTCTGCTACAAAACCACATTTCACCAAATTTCATTGTCACTGGGTTGCAATGAGTAATCATTTTCAAAGAATACAGAGGCTTTTCTGAATTCAGTACCTTAATTTTCCCATAAATGATAAACTTTCTGTCTAATACCAAAGAAAGTAATGATTGATAGCTGTTTACAAAAGGGCATAAGCATTTTTCTCCTTCACCCTTCCCCCACAATATGTATATGTATGTGGGTGTATATATATATATATATATATATATATATATATATATATATATAT
>NW_027187391.1:38675650-38706637 GCF_028583685.1 Petaurus breviceps papuanus
TATATATGTAGGTATATGTGTAAATACACATATTCATTCAGAACCTAATTTTTTTTTACAATAGATGGTAATATATTTACTTAATAATGCATATAATTTTGTTTTTTAAGAACTGTAATCATTGAATAAAGGCCAAAAGTTCAGCCATCAAAGTAAAAAACACATACACCTTCTCAGTCTTAGAAAACACTGGAAATGTTCAAGGCAAACAAGATTTATGAGCCTTTTTATTTTTAACTGGCTTCCCATGTGACTATTACTTATGAGAATGTTTTTGTATAAGTTCTGCTAACTCTGACAGTTAAAACAAGGTGCTAAAGTCATAAGGACAATCTGTATAGAAAGGACAGAAACATTTATTAAGTAGCTATTATATATCAGATACTATTCTGAGCATTTTATAAATATCTGTTTTTGATCCTCACAATAACTCTGGAAGGTGGGTGCTATTATGGTCCCATTTTACAGTTGAGGAAATTTAGGTAGATAGATTTTAAATAAGCCTCAGCGTCACATAGCTAGTGATTGTCTTGGGTCAGATTTGCAGGCACATCTTCCTGACTTCAGGACTTCTTCCCTATCTATTGTATTGCATAGCTTCTGGTATGAATCAGTTATCAGTACAATCACTCTTCTAGAGCCACAAACTATTCACCTAAACATCCAGCCAAGTGGAAAGCATTGGATTTGAAGTTAGAGGCCCCAGTTAAAATTATAGTTCTTCATGTACTACGTATGTAACCTTGGGCAAGTATCTTAATATCTCATACTTTAGTTTTCTGATCTGCAAAATTAAAAAGCTGGATTTTATTATCTCTACTGTGCCTACCAACTTAGATTTCTATGATCCTGATCTTATATCGTTCATTTTGGATGATCAGAGATAATTTATCTCCACTATTAAAAAAAATAACCATACCACAGGACCTGTTGGTAAATTGGACAGTCTTCTCAAATAAGAATAAACATGATATTTTCTCTTCATCAGAGGAAAGCATTTATTAGGCAACTACTACGAACAAGTGTTAAACCAAATGACAAACTGAAATAAATGCCAGAAAAATAGAGAGATATGTAGACAGATGGAGAGATAGATAGGATGACAGACACATAGATAATAAAAGATTAGATAGGTAGTTAAAGCTATATATCTGTATGTACATATATGTATATATTTGTACAATACACATATCAATCTATATGTGTGCATATATCTATATCTTCTCTCTCTCTGCACACACACATACATATATTTATGTATATGATTTCCTTTCTAAATTCATTTTAGTTGCTCTCTGGATATCATTTAGTAGCTATAACTTCATAGCCCCCAAAATACTGAATGAAAAGTGAGACATTCCAACATCTAGTTGTTGGTGGTTTTTTCCTCTATGAGTTGTTGCAGATCCCAAAGATGAATGAATTTCATGCTTTCCATCTCCATGCTTGCTGTTTTGGAGGCATGGTTAAAGATTCACTTTGGGTAGGAATGAGATCAATGTTCAGTAGATGACAGTGACTTTCCATTTGAATGATTTTAACATGTTTTACAATTACAAGTTTTATTTCTAAAATAATACAAAAATAAGAATATAAAATGTAAGTCTGTAGAAGAATAAATTTCAAAATGAATGCCTTTAACGTAGAAATTTTGTGTAAGCATGGAATATTAGTACTACTAATACTAATAATAACTGACATATGTTTATAAAGAGCATTAAAGCTTGCAAAATAGTTTACAAGCATTCTTTCATTTTCTCCCCTTCCAACCATCACGACATAATCACTTACTGCCACCTGGCTGCTAAACCAAATTGTAAAGGAGACCAAGATCATCTGTGAGACCCCAGGGTTTTATTCTCTTTGCCTGCCACTATGCAACCCTGTCAGTATTCATAAGTAACTTGAAAAATTCAGAGTGTACAAAGGAAGGAAGCCAGAATACTGAGGAGCTCTAAAATCAGATCATATGGGAATTAGTTGAAAGAAATGAAGATGTTTGACCTGGAGAATAAAAAACTTGGAAGGATAGAAGATGATAGTTGTCTTCAAGAATCTGAAGGGCATAGGACAGACTTTAGGCTCCTTCTACCAAAAGTGCAAGAAGAAAAGCAATGTGAATGTGTGAAGCAAATTTAGGTTTGCTAAAAAAAAAGGGGGGGGGGAGAGAAAATCTTCCTACATTACCTTACCTGAGAAAATGGTGACTCAAACCTCCCTGCAGATCTTCAAGGAAAGACCAGATGATTGATCATTGGATGTGTGGTACAATGGATTCTTGTTTATGTAGACAAGTAGGCAAGATGATGTGTGAGGTCCCTTCCAGCTCTGAGAATCTGTGATTGTTTCCATTTTGCTGAATGATAACTGTGTGCAAAGGACCATAGTTGGAGTTGAGGGGGAGTCAAGAATAAATACGATATGGACCCTGTCCACACAGGGCTAAGAATGTAGCAAGGAAAACAAGACATGTACACACATACACAAAGTGTCTCAGTGCACCTTCTCCAATTCATAGAATGGACTTCTCAGAAAAGGTTTGCCTTTTGACAAGATAAATTGTGAATCCTCTTGTACTTACTTCATAACACCTACTCACATGTTAGTTGTTTTTTTCTTTCTCTGTCCAGCAAGAAGACATGATTTCTTCAAAGCAAAAATATTAGAAAAATAATATTAAGAAAATTAATAATAAAATGTTTTCATCATAAATCTGTCCACATTCTCTCACAATTTCAAAAAAAGTCAGTCGGAATAGTGGATGTACATGGGGAAAATATGTTACCTAACTGGCGTCATTTATCTAGTGCTTCCATATTTACAAAGGACTTTACTCTGTAACATCTTATGTCAGTCATACATGAAGAGAACCCTAGTATCTTGGGCATACATGTTGACATATGTGCAGAACACATGCACAGTCATGGAACACTTGAAGAGTGCATGTTTATAGGCCTTATGCATTGCCGTTTCACACATCAGTTCTGCGTGTGTCCAAAGTGCATACATAAAAGACCCCACATATTGAACATGTGTGGCCAAAGGGCACATTTATGGAAGGAAAAATACATGAGAATGACCTGCATCCAGGGCACACATATAGAGAGGATCTGTACATAGCGAAAATCTGTGGCCAAGGAACACAAATAGACGGACACATATATAGGTAAAATGTATGGCTAAGGTGCATGCATAAGGATTATAGGAGTCTAGGGCACCTATTTTGTTGGTGGGTAGGAGGGTGGTACAACTCTTACCTCTAGATGCTGCCAGTCACTGATATATTTCAGTAATGTCACTCTTGTGTAACACCTAGGCCTGCTGCTTAAAAGACTCCCATGGTAGAAATTTGTTTGGTGGCACATCATATATGTGGACATGAGGTATAGTCTCTAGTTGGCATTTCTTCCTGTTTTTCTTACAAAACCATTGCTTAATATGCTCTACTAGTGTGGTTGCTCTACTAGTGTGCTCTACTAGTGTGGTTGCTGTGCTTCCAGCTTCTGAGTCTTCACCAAAGTTGCTATCTCTTCCTCATGATAGGAGGAATGGGCTCTGTTGTATATATTTTCACCTCAAATCACCATAAATATTTGCGATAGATCTTTTTTCAAAAGGGCAGAGTCATCAAAAATCATATCATTGAAGTAGGAAATCCTTTTAGTAGCTTTTCCTCCCACATGGGTGATTTGAGAGGTCAAAACTGTAACTACATTCATTACACCTAGAGTCAAGATCTTTGGGACTCAAACCAGTCCTAGTTAACTGCTGCCCCAAGGCTTTTCTAATTTTTAATTTCAATTTCCTATTCACTAAGGTCAAGGCCTCTATTACAAACTTGGATCTGACTTAAAGTTAGAAATTCCTGATGGGTCCCTGATTGATATCTGACTGCTAAACTATATTCAGCACCAATTTAGAATCCATTCTTTCAACAAACTACTAACCACTCTGTAAATTACATTTTCCTCATTTTTCTCAACCCCAAGATTCCTTGAGTCTGCTATAATAATCAATTGGAGGGAGGAAAGTCACAAGAATAAAGATTAAGGTACACAGTCCCCTACCACTTCTTACAATCACTTGCTCTCTTTAAACTCAAGTACCTTATCCATCCACCCATTTGTTTTTGATATTTGAATATTTCCCTTTCTTTCTTTTTGATTCCTTTTGCCTGGTCCCATTCCTGCTTTTGTTTGTCTTTTTTTTAATCTACATCAGAAACTTGAACCCTCCTGAAATTATATTGCATTTTTATCATACATACTCTGTGTATATTAAATGTGTATATATTGATAATTTCCCTCCCAACAGAATGAAATCTCCTTGAGGGAAGTAACTGTTTCAATTTTGATCATTGAATCTCCAGCACTTGTACCATTTTTTTGGTACATAGTAAAAGTAAATACTAGGTTCTTGTCAGTCAGTGAGCAAATATTCATTAAGAGCTTACTATGTGCAAGATACTATACTAAGCAGAGTTGAAATAAAGAAAGGTAAAAATAGTACCAACCCTCAAGGATATTATAATGTCAGTGGGGAGGGGGATAATATAACTAACTAGGTGAATGTAAGATGTATACAGAGTAGATAGAAAGCAATATGAGAGGAGAAGGCATTAGCAACTTGGAGGATGGGGAGAAGCAGAAAAAGCAAAAAGTAAAATTTAAGCTAAGTCTTGGAGGAAGCCAGAAAAACTAAAATATGGAGTCAGGGGTGTACTTAAGTCAGGTCATATTGACTGAGAGATGGTTGTTAAATACACTTTAGAAATTAGCAAATACTACAAATCAGGATTTGGTTTATTGTTTTGCTCATTGACTTCAAAAATAAGAAATTTAAATTTAGAAAAATTTAAGAAAGTGATGGAGAAAATGTTAATAATGCACATTAAACTTGGTATCGATCGTACAGGCTTTATCTGTTTTTGTTTCCAAAGAGCCAATTGTTAACTATTTATGAGTATAATTCTGGGTGGAGGTGTAAGGTACAGCATCTCAAGGCATGTGGGAATAACCAGTGCAAGGGCATTGAGGAGAAATTGCAAGATTAGTGATGGTGGATAATAGAGGGCATGGAGGGGAAATGAAGTGTTAGAAGACGAGAAAGGTAAGAAGGGGCCAGTTATGAGGAGTTATACTGACCAATTGATTCCTCCAACCTGGACCCATTTCTGTCTTTAACATGTACACGTGACTAGCAATAATATACAACCTATACATACATATATATATATATATATACATATGTGTGTATTCATGTGTATGAGATAAGCAAATTTTTTAGATTAAATAGTTAACTGTAAAGGTCAGTCCTAATAAAATAATTTTTAATTCATTTATTCCTTGTTCATTTGTATTTTGGACAAAAAAAAGGAAAGAGTGGATTATTTCCAACATTTTTTTCCATCCCACCAGAATTCAATTTTTACCACAACTTCTCCTGTCTCTGATAGGTGAGTTTTTTGCCTTATGTGATGAGGAAATAGGCAACCACATTACTGCTGTTTCTTGCTGTCATTACACCCAAATGCTACTCACCCTGATTATAATGTTGATTCCTTGAAGGCATAAACTGAATTCCTTCATCAGCTCAGTGTTTGGCATATAGTTGGTGCTTTATAAATGCTTTATCAGTCTATCTATCATCTATTATTTTTATAAGGTATGATAAAATAAATATCAACCAGGTCTCTTCCCAGCCCTACACCCACAGATTAGTTTTCTCAAAAGGTAGCAAAGCTACCTGATTGTAGGTCCTGATTGTTCTCCATTTCCTCATTTCCCACCTTGTTGTACTACATTGACATTTCTCTGACTTCTCCATGATGCCTTAGAAACCAGATCAAATCAGTCGTGGTACTCCTACCTTGTCACTACCCTCTGTCCCTCTGATTGGAGGTCAGAACCATGAATTTCAAAATCTCCATTTAAGAAGGAGATTCGGTACAGCCATCTCCTCATTTCAGTCTGGCCACACAACTTTGGAACTTCTTTGACTCTGATTCTACATCAGGTACCTTAACTCAGAAGTGGAGGGCTACCAGCTTTATAAGGAGAGACAAACTAAACCAGGTCAGAAAAAAATGGAGTAGATTAAAGCTTCTGTGATGAGGATGATAGAGATTGGGACCATAAGTAGTAACCGCACCTCCAGCCAATGTGAGAAAGGAGAATCAGTCTTAAAAACAAACAAACAAACAAAAATCCCCAACAACATCTAATACAAGAGAGAAAACAAACAAAAAATTTTCTTCTCCTAGTTCTGCTTCTGACTTTATGAATTTCACCATTATTCCTCTCATCCTGTAAGTATCCTCATTTTCTGTCGCCTTCTCACCATAGAACATTGCTTTGATCCTGAAGCCCTCTTCTCCTATTGCTGAAGGGTCCCAAAACTCCATTCTGAGGCAGATCAGTCATTCTTTATTCTTCACCTGGGTCCACTTCTGATTCTCCAAATTTACTATTATTCCTCAGCTGCCTAGTCATGCTAGAAGTTTCCTCAAACTTAAACAAAGACTTCTCCCATTGATGACTACATCCTGGAATCTCCACTTTAGTGGAAGACCCAGACCAACCATCCTACATGCTTCTCCCAACTCTACTTTTGAATCTGCTTACTACACCACCATTTTCCTACCTGGAAACCTTCCCCTAATCTTCTTTTTAGTTTCTATTTGTGTCTTGTCTGCTCCCAATAGATTGTAAGTTCCTTAAGGGCAGAAAATGCTTTACTTTTTGAATTTGTTTTCTCAGCACTCAGAACAGTGGCTGGCACATAGAAGGTGGTCAGTAAATATGTATTGATTGACTATAGATCTCCCTTGATACATCGTCCTACTAGCCTTTGGTGTTGTGGCTTCCTGGACACTCAAATAATATAAAAAGTCTCATGGACATTAAGTTTGTCCCTCCATTTGGTGGATATCTAAAGATCATAGGAGTTACCCCATCCTGCTGTGCTGACCAGATAGGTTTCCATAAGGTGCAAAATGTTACTGTATGTAATGTTCACATCCTTGCTATGTTAAAACAAAGTAAATCTTTGTTTACTGTTTAACTATCTAAATGTAACTCATTTCAAAAGGAGGAGGAAGAAGAGGAGGAGGAATTCAGTAAAAACTAATTGCTAGATTTATTGCATTTAATAGAACACACAACATTTCATAATTTGATCTCTATTTCTCACCCCACAGTGGATGTTTCAAATCTACTCTCTCCATAAGTCTCATCTGCTACTTCCTACCCTTTCCCTTTCAGTTGAGGACATTACTTCCTGATTTACTGAGAAAATACAAGCCATCCATTGTGAGTTCCCATTTCATTCCTTTTCTGTACTTCATAACCCCTTGCTATCCTCCTCATTCTGTTCCCTGTCCCAGTCTCTGATGAAAATGGTGGCTGTTCTCTTTACCAAAGCCAAGCCCTTTATTTGCGCCTGGTTCCCTTTCCCTATCATTCTTTAACAGTTTGCCCCTTCATTCATCCCTTCAGCTTCTTCTTTTCACTTCAAGTTCTCTCTTTCTACTGGCTCCTTCCTTAATGCCTGCCCTCCCCTCAACTCCCCTCCTCTTCCTATCCCCTCCTCTACCCTCCCTTTCCCTTTCCTTCCTTTCCCTCACCTTCCATTCCCTCCACTCCCTTCTACTTCCTTCCCCTCTCCTCCCTTCCCCTCCCTTTCCTTCCCTTCTGCCCCCTTCCCTAATCATAAAAATGGACAACTTATTTTTTAAAAACTATAACTTTCAATTAATATATCAAGTATTTTCCAAGGCATTATTTTTTTAACAGTAAATGTCAGTCTACTTAGGGGATTTCAGAAAAAGTTTCTTCCATCGTCCTCATATTACATTATTCAACATGAATGATGAGTGTAGACATCAAAGATACATTCAAAACAACTATATTGTGATTTTAAAATTATAGGCTTTATTTGGAAATTAAATGGATCTTTCTGTGCTATAGCCAGTTCAAATCAGATCATGTTACTTGACTGTTACATTTTCAGGGTGAATGTTTACACCTTGAAAGTCAGCAAATAATATAAATCAGAACTATTATTTTATTCATTGTCTCGACTTTTAAAAAGTATGGAAAATGTTATATATAGAGAGAGATCAATATTAAACATCTAGCATGTGTGAATATACATACGTGTGCTTGTAAATTAAACATTTACAAGCACACTCCTGTTCAACATGCAAGTTGAAAAGTGAAATATGAGATAAGAGCAACTTCACTGATTAAATCTCTTAAGGGGACTGAGTTTTACTTCTGCAAAGACAGTCTTGATAAAGACTAAGCAAGAGAGAATGTTCAACAGTCTTTATCCAGTTCCCAGTCCTTTCTTTGACTCCCTTACCGACACACATAAAGACGGACAGACAGACAGACAGAAACAGAGACAGACAGACAGAGACACAGACACACACACTCTACCATGTTCTTCCCTGGCTTGTAGGAAATACCGTGCAGGTATTATAAGATTGCCTGTTAATCTCCATGACTATTTTCTCCCCATTAGATGATAAATATTTATCCTATACATTAAGCAGTTCACATAGGGAGGGGGTAAATAGAGGGCATAATAGAGAAATAAATTGCCTTCTGTTTATTGAAGGGAAGTGAAACAGATCCATCCCTTTAATCTATTAGCTCAGTGAAACACGAGATTGGTAAGGAATGAATTCTCTGCTGGATGTGCATCCTAAACATCATCTAATTTCAACAAAAAATAAAACTAAATAAACACTTAAATTCTTTTTAACTCGAAGCTACAGATACATACGTGTATATATAAACACTTGTATGTATATACATATGTGTGTATGCCTGAGGTATATAGATACAAGGATGTATATGTATATGTATGGGATAGGAATAGGAACAGAAATGGTAATAAGTATTGAACCTATAATATCATTGGGGAAGTCTCAGTTGAGGAAACTTTCGGTAGCAATGCATACCAGCATCTTCTCTGCAACTTCCATTCTTTCACAGTTACCTAGATCAGTGAGAAGTAAAAAAGATGTTTCTCTATTATAACACCAATTCCTCTCGATGTATGTGTATGTGCATGTATGTGTGTATACACACACACACATATACAGGTGGGCAGGTTTGAGTGCCTGTATGTGTGTATAGACTAATATACCTAGAAAAGAATATGTATTGTCGTATTGTCTATATACATATACATACACACATACATATTATACACACACACACACACACATACACATACACATATATGCAATTAGGTGGCACAGTGGATAGAGTGCTGGACCTAGAGTCAGGAAGACTACTTTTACTGAGCTCAAATCTGGCCTCAGCCATTAACTAACTATGCGAACCTAGGCAAGTCACCTAACCCTGTTTGCCTTAGTTTCCTCCCTTTTAAAGTGAGCTTGAGAAGAAAATGGCAAATTTCCCTAGAATTTTTGCCAAGAAAACCCCAAATGGGGTCCAACATGACTGAAAAAGGAATGAACTACACATATACACATACATATACATATACACATATACATACACATACACATACATATGCCTATGTGTGCATGAATATTGGGTATCTAAGGGATCCAGCAAGGTGCAATAACTTTTTACTGCCTCAGTTTAATATCTAAGGTTAGAAGTTAGAAATTAGTTTCTTATTTGCATTAGTGAACTCCCTATATCTTTAAAATCATAGTTCCTAACACCCCAAAAGAACAAATGCCTAAGTTTATATTGTGGAATCAGGCCTGACCCTAGGCTTAACTTATTTGGGGGGGTTTTTTTGGGCCTAGTCTCATCCTACCTTTCTGGTCTTCACACTCTTACTTTCTACCATGTACTCTTCATTCTGATGACACTGGTGTCCAGAGCTGTTTCATGAATAAGATCCTGTATCTCTTGACTCCAGGCTATCCCTCATACCTAAAGTGTTCTCCCTCCTCATATCTACCTGCTGATTTCCCTGGCTTCCTTCAAGTCCCAAGTAAAATCTCACCTTTTACAGAAAGCTCTGTATGTGTGTGTGTATGTGTGCGTGTGTGTGTGTGTGTGTGTGTGTTGTCTCCTCTATTAGATCATGAGGTCCTTGAGGGAAGAGATTATCTTTTACCTCTTTTATAATACTAGTGCTTAGAACAGTGTCTGTCAAATAGTTGTTCATTCTTTGTTTCTGAAAAAGCCCAATGACATCATGGGTAATGTCTTGAGTGTGAATTGGACTTAAAAAAGGCAGAGTTTCACAAAGTTGTTAACCTCACTGTGCCAGAGTCAGCCAAGTCCACTGGCAAGACAAAAGTTGAAAGGGCTAGTGTAGGTCCACAATGAAGTAAATAAACTTAGTGTCTTGAATGTCTAATCCAGGCTCTAAGTGATCCACAATTCCTTCTTCAGGTGCCTTTATGGCCATTGGAACAAATTATTCTAATACATTCCACTGGGGGAAGTTTTCACATGGTTAGGGTAGATATCCCAGTAACTCACCTAAGGGTGTGAGGCCTGTCAGTTACCCTAAAACTGATTTAGCAGATCTGCCAGGACAGTTTTACTGGGGTAGGGCTGCTGCACATGCTACAGCTTTTTGGAGCCACAGGTGAAAGTTGGGTGGCAGATAGATACTAAAAGGTGGATGAGTAGCTCTGAAAAGGACATAGCAAGCCCTCATGCCAGAAATTCTATTCCTCCCTGAATACCCTACATACTCCAACAATATTTCAGTTATATATTATGTGCTTAATAAATGTTTATTGATTGATCTATTCATATAGTGTTATATATTTTATATGTATATGCAAATACATACATATATACAAACATATAATAAATAGGTTGTCAAATACAGGCATACATATACACACACCTGCAATAACCTGTTTATCTCTAATTTTATTTTCAAGTTTAAAATAAGCATGACCCCTTTTCAACACAAATTGCAATAAACAGTTGAATGGATATTTTGCTGATGAGAAGCACTGAGGAGATGAATCATAAATTTCTAACAGTTCATTTGATAGTGGAAAAATAGATTTTTTTAAAGCTACATATACTGTATACACTCTTCCTTTGTAACATTAAGGCATGGAACCCAATCACCTTGACCAAGGTCCATTAAAAGAAATTGATATCTTCTCGTCCAAGATATAAAGCTAAATGGGGCTTTTCATATTTTTCTCGCTGCTTCATGTGCCGAGAAATGTTCTTTTGCCATTTCCTCTGTCAGGCACTGATTTGGCTCTGGGGTGAGTGATTTTGTTATGAAACAGGTTGAGAAATGGCACCCTCCCAGGAGCAAGCTGAGCGACTCAGAGAATGGGACAGGAAGTAATGGTCTGTGTCTAGGAGGAACAGAAAGGAGCCAGGCCATGTGCTGACTCTCTTATCTATATAAGGATGTCATTTACAGTCAAGATGATATTAATTAGCACTTCTGTTTTCTGCCTACAACTCCACATGCCTTATTTCAAACCTATAGACTACAGAAAGATCCAGGCTCCTTGTAGGATCTCTTTATGGATCTTTACTTTACACTCCAATGACAAGAACACCAAAGAGAAAGGGAAGAAAGAAGAAAGGATATATGGTGCCAGGCTCTTGGCAAAGCTGAATGTTTGTACTACAATCTTCCTTTTTTTCTAGACTGAAAAGTGAATGTAATTTTTTTAATGGTACAAACTAACTATTTTTGCCTCAAAAATGTTTATCCCAACATAAAATTTTAAAAAATCTAGTGCTTGCCTAATGGAATAGATAAGTTCTAACATCTAGAAAGAGTACTTGGGACCTCTGTAACTAAAGTCACTATTTTGTGTATTGTAAGTAGACTTGGACCCCTGTCCTTCCTCAGTGTCTTGAAATAAAGTCGTAGATGAAGAAATACCTGATTGCCAACTTCTTTTTCAGTTGTGTTTGCCCAAGGGAAAATTTTAAAGATTAAAGGTAATCTTTTACTTCATGTTAATCATGGAAACTTGCATCATATCTTCAAAACTATGTTCTGATAGTTATCAAAAGGCTGCATAGTGATGTAACTAGAATCATGGCCTTGGCCTCAGAAGAACTTAGACTGAAGTCTTGATTGATTCATTCATTGATTTTTTAAATTTATTTTTAGCTTTTCACATTCATTTCCACATGATTTTGAGTTCTGAATTTTCTCCCCATCTTTCCCCTCCCCCACTCCAAGACAACATGAATTATGATTACCCCTTTCTCTCAATCTGACCTCCCTCCTATTACTACCCCCAATTTCTTTTATCCCCTTTGCTTCTATTTTCCTGTAAGGGCAAGATAGTTTTCTATACACTATTGCTTAAATACCCAATTTCCCAGTTCCATATGAAAGCAATTTTTAACATTTGTTTTTAAAACTTTGAATTCCACATTCTCTCCCTTCCTCCCTCCCCATCCATTATCATTGAGAAGGCAAGTTATTCAATAAAGTTTACAAATGTGTAGTCATGCAAAAAAACTTCCTGGGGGCAGAAGCAAGATGGTGGCAAGAAGCCTGCAGATTGTAGGGGGACCAAGAGACCAGTCTGAAGGGCAATTGTTCTTGCTTTAACCTGCTTGGATCTGGATCCCTGTCTAGAGTGGAGGTCCTGGGTGTGTGACCAGATGCCAGAGAATGTGGAGGCTTCAGAGAAGGCAGCCAACTAATAGCTCCCACAGTTGAGAAAACACCAGCAATTTGGGACAAAGATCTCCTCTCTGGAAGTGCAGTTCTATTGTGTGAAAAAGCTAAAAAGTCAAGTAATTGAGTGGCAACATGAGAAAGCAAAGCAAGCAGAGCAGTCAAATATTAGATTCCTGTTTGGGGGACAAAAAGGATAAAAGTATGGAATAGGAGGAAGACAACAAAGTCAGAACTCCTGCACCAAAAGGTTCCAAGAAAAATATGAAATTGTTACAGGCCATAGAGGAGTTTAAGAAGAATTTTGGAAACTAAATAAGAGAAGTGGAGGAAAAATTGGGAAGAGAAATGAAAATGATGCAAGAAAATCATGAAAAGCTAGTCAACAAACTGACTGAAGAAAATAACACCCTAAAAAAATAGACTAACTCTTTTTTTTTTTTTGCTTTGTGGAGGGCAGTTGAATTGGGGTTAAGTGACTTGCCCAAAGTCACACGGCTAGTTTTGGTGTTAAGTGTCTGATACAGGATTTGAACTCAGGTCCTCCTGACTACAGGGCAGGTGTTCTATTCACTGAGCCAACTAGCCGCCCCTAAAAAATAGACTAACTCAAATGGCAAAAGAGGCTCATAAAGTCAATGAGGAGAAGAATGCCTTAAAAAGCCAAATTTGACAGATGGAAAAAGAATCACAAAAGCTCACTAAAGAGAATCATTCCTTCAGAATTAGATTGGAGCAAATGGAAGCTAGTGACTTTATAACAAATCAAGATCATATTAAACAGATCCAAATAAATGAAAAATTAGAAGGCAATGTGAAATATCTTATTGGAAAAACCATAGACCTGGAAAATAGATCCAGGAGAGATAATTTAAAAATTATTGGATTACCTGAAAGACATGATCAAAAAATAACTTAGAAATCATTCTTCAAGAAATTCTCAAGAGGGGCAGAGTCAAGATGGCAGAGTAGAAACAGGACTTCTTCTCAGCTCTGGCTCCCACCTTCCCCAATTCACATTAAAAAAAAATTATTCTAGACAATTTTTTTTAACTTTAAACAATTTTATTACACAAATGTCATCACATAATTGGATATTTCTCTACTTTGTACACAATTTTTATCTTCGTCTGCACAGAAAGGCTGCTTCTGAACTTTTCTTCTAGTGATTGCAAATACTAAAATTCTGACTTAGCAGAATAATAGTAAAAACGCCTCAACTGGTTTAAGTTGAAAGCAGAACATTGGTACATGGATCTTGCACCCAGTATTAGGAATGGACAAATGTCTTTATTCAAAAAATACAAAATAAATTATCTTTATCATGGATAATGACAGCAGTAAACCATTACATATTTTGTCAACTGAAACAGTAACTGATGGTTATAGTGATTTTCTCAAACATCAGCCTTTACTTCAGTCCTCTCTCCAACTGACTTCTCTGAAGTTAGCAAAGAACATTGCCTTGAGTCTTGCTTGCACCACAGATCATGATAGAGCATTATTCTAGGAAATTAGAACATGCCACCTCCCATGCCTCTGCCCATGCCACCCATCCCTCCCATGGCAGGTTCTTTCTTTTCTTTAGGAATTTCAGTAACAACAATTTCTGCTGTAGTTAACAGAGAAGCTACACCAGCAGTGTCCAACAAAGCAGTTCTTACAACCTTAGTTGGGTCAATTACTCCTTTTTCAACCATATTCACAAAATCTCCAAGCATGGCATCATAACCTATCTCTGAGGAGCTTCGTAAAATTTTCTCAACTCTCAATGAGCCTTCAACACCCGCATTCTTAGCAATGGTCATTGCAGGGATTTTCAACGACTTCTTAATCATTTCTATTCCAATTTTTTAATCTTCATTAGCTGGAGTTAATTTCTCTAAGGCAGGAATGCATCGAAGAAATGCACAGCCTCCTCCAAGAACTATGCCTTCTTCAACAGCAGCACGTGTCTCATTGAGTGCATCAGTAACCCGGTCTTTCTTTTCATTCACTTCTACATCACTTGTTCCACCAACCTTTATTACAGCTACTCCATCAGAAAGTTTGGCCAAACATTCATTTAACTTTTCTTTTTCATAGTCATTAGTAGTAATGTCTAATTGTTCAACAATTTCTTGAACACGTTTCTCAGTTTGGGATTTTTCACCCTTTCCTTTCAAAAGCATGGCATCATCTTTTGTCACAATGACCTCTCCAACCTTTCCAAAGTCATGAGCTTGAATATCTTCAAGATTCAGAGTCAAACCCTCTTCTCCAAACACTGTACCACCAGTAGCAATAGCCATATCCTTAAGCTGGTTCTTCCTGTTGTCGCCAAATCCCGGAGCTTTTACTGCAACGACCTGCAACTGCCCGACTTTTAGCCTGTTCAAAACCAGTGTACTTAGTGCTTCTCCATCGACGTCTTCAGCAATTATGACTAAAGGTTTACGGTGGGCATTTGCAATTTCAAGTGCAGGTACAATAGATTGGACACTAGAGATCTTTTTTTCACTTATGAGAACGTAGGCATCCTGGAATTCACATTTCTTACCTTGAGCTGTATTAATAAAATATGGAGAGATATAACCTCTGTCAAACTTCATGCCTTCAATAATTTCCAACTCATCATCCAATGTTTTCCATCCTTTACTGTGATGACACCCTTTCATCCAACCTTTTTCATTGCATCAGATATTATGTTGCCAATTTCTCAGTCTCCATTTGCAGAAATGGTAGCAACATGAGCAATTTCTTCAGTAGTTGTAACAGGTTTAGACTGCTTCTTAAGTTCAGCAATGACCGAATCAACAGCCAACATCACACCTCTCCTAATCTCCACTGGATTTGCTCCTTTGCTAATCTTCTCAAAACCTTCCTTAGCAATGGATCGTGCAAGGACTGTTGCTGTGGTAGTGCCATCCCCAGCCTCTTCATTTGTGTTATTGGCAACATCCCGAACTAGCCTGGCACCAATGTTTTTGTATTTGTCTATTGCTTTTGCAACAGTCACACCATCTTTTGTTACCTTGGGACTTCCCCAACTCTGTTCAATAATCACAGTTCTTCCCTTTGGCCCCATAGTAAGGGCAACCGCATCAGCTAAAAGATCTACACCTTGAAGCATTAAGGCTCAGGCATCTGCTCCAAATTTGCCGTCTTTAGCATAAGCACGTGTCAGGTGGGGGGCCAGTGCCCTAGACACTGGCCTTATCTGACGAAGAATTGTAGACAAACGGAGCATTTCTGTGGGGGCAGGCACACAAGCGCACCGTGCAGATCGCCAGGAAAGAATGAGGGATCGACAATTTTTTTTAATTTTTTTTCAAATGCTTTATTAACTTCTGATTTACATCATTCGTTTCCACCAGATTTTGAGTGGCAAATTTACTCCCCGTTTTTCCGCTACCCACTGCCCCAAAATAGCAGTCTCACAGGTTATCCCCTCCTCCAATTTGCTCTCTCCCATATTTTCTCCCATACACTTTCAACTTTTCCAGTGGATCTCTATGCCCCAGTGTCTGTATATCTTTTCCCCCATTATATGTAAAATAATATTAATAATAGTATATATATATGTATATATTTAAATATTTGATTTTAAAACTTGGAATTCCAGATTCATTCCCTTCCTCCCTTGTCACCCACCCTTGCTGAGAAGAAAAGCAATTCAGTATAGGTTGTACATGTGTATGTAATGCAAAACAATAACATAGTAGATATATTGTAAAAGACTGATTATATTTCCCTCCCTCCTATCCCACCTCGCACTTGTTCTATTCTGTACTTTGACCCTGTCCCTTTTCAAAATTTACTGATTGCAACTTCCCTCCCCCCACCCTTCCCTCCCTTCCATCATCAACCTTCTCATCCCCTTCCCCCCCCCGTTTTCCTGGAGGGTGAGATACCTTATTTAGTGTGTATTTCATTCCCTCCTCAAGCCAAATTCAATGAGAAGAAGGTTGAACTTTTTGACTTCCTATTCTTCTCCTCCATTGCAACCATTTTCCCTTGCCTCTTCTATATGAGATAGTTTACCCCATTCTGTCTCTCCCCATCTCCTCTCATTATATTCCTCTCTCACCTCTTAATTTCACCTTTTAAGTATCATCCCTTCTTGATAATTGGTCTTGTGCGCTCTATCTATGTATACTTGTAAACATGTATACACACATTCACATATGTCATATACACTCATATATATATGATATATACATACATACACACACACACACACACACACATATATATATATATGTATATATATATATATATATTTCTATTCCCTTCAACTACTGAGAAAAGTTTCAGAAGTTACAATTATTGTTTTTCCATGTAGGAATGTTAATAGTTCAACTTTTATAAGTTCCTTATGATTTCTTTTTCCTGTTTACCTTCTCATGCTTCCCTTGTTTCTTGTAATTGAATGTCATATTTTCTATTCAACTCCGGTTTTTTTCAAAAAGAATGTTTGAAAGTCCTCTATTCCACTGAATGACTATATTTTCCCTTGAAACATGATACTCAGTTTTGCTAGGTAGGTGACTCTTGGTTTTAATCCCAGCTCCTTTGACCTCCGGAATATCATATTCCTAGCCCTTTGAACCCTTAGTGTAGAAGCTGCTAGATCCTGGGTTATCCTGATTTTCTTTCCACAATCTTCAAATTGTTTCTTCCTGGCTGCTTATAATATTAACTCTTTAATCTGGGAATTCCAGAACCTGGCTATAATATTCCTAGAAGTTTTCTTTTGGGGATCTTTTTCAGGAGGTGATTGGTGGGTTCTTTCAACCTCTATTTTGCCCTCTGGTTCTAAAATATCAGGGCAGTTTTCTTTGAGAACTTCCTGGAGGATGATTTCTAGTTTCTTACTTTGATCATGGCTTTCAGGTAGTCCAATAATTTTTAAATGATCTATCCTGGATCTATTTTCCAGGTCAGTGGTTTTTCCCATGAGATATTTCACATTGCCTTCTATTCTTTCATTTGTTTGGATCTGTTTAACAGCATCTTGATTTCTCATAAAGTCATTAGCTTCCATTTGCTCCAATCTAATTCTGAAGCAATGATTCTCCTCAGTAAGCTTTTGCAATTCTTTTTCCATCTGGCAAATTTGGCTTTTTAAGGCATTCTTCTCCTCATTGCCTTTTTGAGCCTCCTTTGCCATTTGAGTCAGTCTGTTTTTTAAAGTGTTATTTTCCTCAGTCAGGCTGTTGACTCTTATTTCATAATTTTCTTGCATTGTTCTCATTTCTCTTCCCAATTTTTCCTCCACTTCTCTTATCTGCATCTTAAGGTCCTCTATGGCCTGTAACCAGCTCGTATTTTCCTTTGAAGCTTTTGGTGCAGGAGTTCTGACTTCACTGTCTTCCTCCTGTTCCATGCTTTGCTCCATTTTGTCCCCCAAATAGTAGTGTAATGTTGGAATCTTCCATCTGCTTTGTTTCCTTTGCCTGGTCATGTCACCCCTCTGTTACTTGACTGCTCGCTTTTTGCCACAATAGGACTCTGCCACCAGACAGGGGAGCTTTTGAACCAAACGTTGGGGTTTTCTCAGCTGCCAGAAGTATTAGATGGTTGCCCTCTCTGAAGTCTCCACACACTCTGGCAAGCTGGACACACACCCCAGGACCAAAGTTTGTTTAGAGTATTCCCCTTTTGTACATGGATTGGGGAAGGTGGAAGCTGAGTAGCTGCTTCTACTCTGCCATCTTGACTCTTCCCCCCCCTGACAGTTTTGGAGCTACAGAACCCACAAAATGACAGGGAGAAGCTAACCTCCCACTGAGGAAAACCCAGCAGGCTGGCAACAAGCGGCCAGCACAACTCTCTGGGAGCAGACCCCAGTCCTCCTGAAGCTGGAGGTATTATCCCCAGGGCAGCCAAACCAGCCACTGGCTGGAGGGACTTTAGATCACCAGTAGCTATGGCTGTTTCCATAATTATCAATCCATAGATGCCAAGGACAAAGTGAGGGGTCAGTGCAGTGTGGACTTTGAGACCTGGGAATTCAGAGTGAGATCTGACCTTTGATCCAGGGCAAGAAGCAGATAAGGTGCCACAGCCCAGTAGCCACTGCCCCATGGCAGCTTCAGCTAGAGTGTAGAGGGACCAAGCAACAGTCTGAGGCGTAATCATTTTTTTATTTGACCTGCTTGGATCTGAATGGTGGTCTAGGATGGAGGTCCTGGGGTGTGTGACCGGCTTGCCAGAGCACGTGGAGCCTTAAGAGAGGGCACCCAACTAATACCTTCAGTAGCTGTGAAAACCCCAGTGTTTGAGATAAAGCTCCAATTTCTGGTAGCAGAGTTCAACTGTGGCATAAAGCCCCAAAGTCAAGCAATTGAGGGGCAATATGAGAAAGCAAAGGAAGCAAAGCACATAGAGGAACCCAACTTCACACTCATATTTTGGGGACAAAAAGGACCAAAGCATGGAACAGGAGGAAGACAGTGAATTCAGAACTCCTGAACCAAAAGCTTCAAAGAAGAATATGAGCTGGTTACAAGAGCTTCAAAAGGATTTTGAAAACCAAATAAGAGAAGTGGAGGAAAAATTGGGAAGAGTAATGAGAACCATGAAAGAAAATTATGAAATGAGAGTCAACAGCATGACTGAAGAAAATAATACCTTAAAAAATCGACTCAACTCAAATGGCAAAAGTAGCTCAAAAGGGTAATGAGGAGAAGAATGCCTTAAAAAGACAATTTGCCAGATGGAAAAAGAGTTTCAAAAGCTCACTGAAGAGAATTATTCCTTCAGAATTATACTGGAGAAAATGAAAGGTAGTGACTTTATTAGAAATCAAGATACTATCAAACAGATCCAAACAAATGAATAAATAGAAGGCAATGTGAAGTATCGCTTTGGAATAACCACTGACCTGGAAAATAGATCCAGGAGAGATCATTTAAAAATTATTGGACTACCTGAAAGCCATGATAAAAAAAAGAACCTAGAAATCATCCTTCAAGAAATTCTCAAGGAAAATCATCTTGATATTTTAGAACCAGAGGGCAAAATAGAGTTTGAAAGAGTCCACCGATCACCTCCTGAAAAAGATCCCAAAAAGGAAACTCCCAGGAAGAAACAATTTCAATATTGTGGAAACACAATCAGGATAACTCAGAACCTGCATCTTCCACATTGAAGGATCGAAGGCCTTGGAATATGGTATTCTGGGTGTCAAAGGAGCTGGTATTAAGAACAAGAATCACTTACCCAGCAAAATATTATGTTTCAGGGGAAAATATGGTCATTCAGTGGAATAGAGGACTTTCAACCATTGTTGATGAAAAAACCAGAGTGGAATAGAAAATTTGACGTTCACATACAAGAAGCAAGAGAAGCTTGATAAGGTAAACAGGAAAAAGAAACCATAAGGAAATTATCAAAGCTGAACTTCTTATATTCCTACATGGAAAAATAATAAATGTTAACTCATAAAACTTTTCTCAGGATGAGAATAGTTGAAGGGAATAGAAATGAATATGTGTGTATGTATATATGTATTATGTTTATGTGTGTATATGTATACATACATATATATGTCTATATAGTAGGGTATATGGGTGTACGAATATATATGTGAGTGTTTGTATATATGTCTACAGGGATACATAGAGGGCACAGGACTAATTGAATAGGAAAGGATGATATTTAAAAGAGGTGAGAGAGGAATAAAATGAGAGGAGATGGGGAGAGACAAAATAGGGTAAATTATCTCATATAGAAAAGGCAAGGGAAAATTGTTACAATAGATGGGAGGAATAGGAAGGCAAAAGGGAATGAGTCAACCATATTCTCATTGAATTTGGCTTAGGGAAGGAATAACATACACACTAAATAGGGTATCTCACCCTACAGCAGAGTAGGAAGGAAAGGGATGGGGGGGGTAATGATGGAGAGGAGGGCAGTTTGGGTGGAGGGAAGTTGTCAGCACCCACTTTTGAAAAGGGAAAGGATCAAAGTTGAAAATAGAACAAGTGAGAGGTGGGATAGGATAGAGGGAAATATAGTCAGTCTACCACAATATATCCACTATGGAAATGCTTTGAATAGCTACTCATGTACAACCTATATTGAATTGCTTATCTTTCCAGTTAAGAAGGGTGACAAGGGAAGAAGGGAAAGAATCGGGAATTCAAAGTTTTAAAATCAAATGTTTATATATATATATATATATATATATATATATATATATATATATATATACAGGGGCAGCTAGGTGGCTCAATGAGTCAGAATGCTGGCCCAGGAGCCGGGAGGACCTGGGATCAGTTCCGGCCTCAGTTACTTAACACCCACACAAAAAACTGGCCATGTAACCTTGGGCAAGTTACTTAATCCCAATTGCTTTAAATATATATGTATATATATATATATATATATACATATATATACATATTATTATTAATATTTTACATGTAACTGGGAAATGAGATATACAGGCACTGGGGCATAGAGATCCACTGTGTCCTACTGGAAAATCAAAGTGGAAACAGGGGAGGATATTGCAGAGAACAGATTGTGGGAGGGGATATTCAGTGGGAACACAGTTTTGGAGTGGTGGTAGGAAAAATTGGGGAGAAAATTTGTACCTCAATATCTTTTGGAAAGGAAGGATGTAAACTAAAAAAATTAAAATGAGAAAAAAAAGAAATTCTCAAGATAAATTGCCCTGATATTTTAGAACCAGAGGGCAAGATTGAGGTTGAAAGAATCCACCTATCACCTCTTGAAAAAGATCCCAAAAAGAAAACACCTAGGAATATTATAGCCAGGTTTCCAGAGTTCACAGTTCAAGCAGAAAATATTACAAGGAGCCAAGAAGAAGCAATTTGAATATGGTGGAAACAAAACCAGTATAATACAGGATCTGGCACCTTCTACACTGAGGGAATGAAGGGCTTGGAATATGATGTTCTGGAGGTCAAAGGAGCTGGGATTAAAACCAAGAACCACCTACCTGGAAAAACTGAGTATCATGTTTCACTGGAAAATATGGTCATTGAGTGGAATAGAAGACTTTCAAGCACTCTTGCTGAAAAAAACAGAATTGAATAGAAAATTTGACATTCAGATACAAGAAGCAAGAGAAGCATGAGAAGGTAAATAGGGAAAAGAAATCATTAGGAACTTATCAAAGTTGAACTATTTATATTCCTCCATGGAAAAATGATAATTGTAACTTATGAAACTTTTTTCAGTATGAGAATAGTTGAAGGAAATAGAAATGTGTGTATGTATGTATGCATGCATGCATGCATGTGTATATATGTATGCATGCATGCATGTATGTGTATATATGTATATGTATGTATACATACATATATGTCTATATGGGAAGCTATATAGGCATATGAATACATATGTGAGTGTGTGTATATGGGTATGGGTATATATAGACAGAGGGCACAGGACCAATTGAATAGGAAGGAATGATACTTAAAAAGTGAAATTGAGAGGTGAGAGAGGAATATAATGAGGGCAGATGGGGAGAGACAGAATGGGGTAAATTATCTCATATAGAAGAGGCAAGGGAAAACTGTTACAATGGAGGGGATGAACAAGAAGGCAAAAGGGAATGGGTCAACCTTTACCTCATTTAATTTGGCTTAGGGAAGGAATGACATACACACTAAACAGGGTATCTCACCCTACAGGAGAGTAGGGAGGAAGAAGCTGGGAGGGGTAATAATGGAGGGGAGGGCAGGTTGGGGGGAGGGAAATTAGAAGCACACACTTTTGAAAAGGGACAGGGTCAAATTTGAGAAGAGAACAAGTGACGGGAGAAATAAGATGGAGGGAAATATAGTTAGTCTTTCACAATGTATCTACTGTGGAAAGGGAGAATTACAAGTAAGGACTCTGAATTTAATGCATACCAAATAATATAATCTCAAAAAATATTTGAGTTAAGGGAGAAATCAGAGATCAAATGATTTTGTCAAAAAAGTTATGACAAAACTTTTGCAATTGGGGGGGGGGGAGCCAAGATGGCAGAGTAGAAGCACCACCCTCCTGCAGCTCCAGCTTCCACCCTCCCCAATCCATGTACAAAGGGGACACTAAACAAACTTTGGAGCTGCAGAACCCACAAAATGACACAGAGAAGCTAACCTC
The DNA here is from genome assembly GCF_028583685.1 of Petaurus breviceps papuanus. Classification (NCBI taxonomy): domain Eukaryota; kingdom Metazoa; phylum Chordata; class Mammalia; order Diprotodontia; family Petauridae; genus Petaurus; species Petaurus breviceps. The sequence continues at coordinate 38,698,388 of NW_027187391.1, forward strand.
CTGCTGAGAACAGCCCAGCAGCCCGGCAGGAATCGGCCAGCGCAGCGCTCTGGGAGCCGAGCCCAGCCCCAGGCCGAGACTTTAGCCCCAGGGTGGGACTGTCCAGCTGCCAGCCAGAGGGACTCCAGATCAGCAGCAGCTGTGGCTGTTTCCAGATTTATCAACACATAGATGCGAAGGACAAGGTGAGAGGCCAATGCATTCTGGACTTTGGGACCCAGTAAGTGGGAGTGCGTGGCTTTTACCCCTGGGGCGAGAAACCGCTGAGACTCCGGCACAGCCTGCCAGCTCCACGTGGCGGCTTCAGCTCCTGGCCTGCAGAGTGTAGGGGGACCAAGCACCAGTCTGAGGGGTCATCGCTCTTGCTTTAACCTGCTTGGATCTGGATTGCAGTCTAGGGTGGAGGTCCTGGGGTGTGTGTCCAGCTTGCCAGAGCGTGTGGAGACCTCAGAGAGGGCACCCATCTAATACCTCCAGCAGCTGAGAAAACCCCAGCATTTGGGACGAAAACCCCCCTCTCTGGTGGCAGAGTCCTACTGTGGCAAAAAGCCCAAAAGTCAAATCATTGAGTGGCAAAATGAGCAGGCAAAGGAAACAAAGGAGACAGAAGATTCCAACATTACACTCCTATTTTGGGGATAAGAAGGAGCAAGGCATGGAACAGGAGGAAATCAGTGAAGTCAGAACTCCTGCACCAAAAGCTTCAAAGGAAAATACAAGCTGGTTACAGGCCATAGAGGACCTTAAGAAGCAGATAAGAGAAGTGGAGGAAACATTGGGAAGAGAAATGAGAACAATGCAAGAAAATTATGAAATGAGAGTCAACAGCCTGACTGAAGAAAATAATAACTTAAAAAACAGACTGACTCAAATGGCAAAGGAGGCTCAGAAAGGCAATGAGGAGAAGAATGCCTTAAAAAGTCGAATTAGCCAGATGGAAAAAGAATCTCAAAAGCTCACTGAGGAGATCATTGCTTCAGAATTAGATTGGAGCAAATGGAAGCTAATGACTTTATGAGAAATCAAGATGCTGTTAAACAGATCCAAACAAATGAAAGAATAGAAGGCAATGTGAAATATCTCATGGGAAAAACCACTGACCTGGAAAATAGATCCAGGAGAGATAATTTAAAAATTATTGGACTGCCTGAGAGCCATGACCAAAGTAAGAGCCTGGAAAGCATCCTCCAGGAAGTTCTCAAAGAAAACTGCCCTGATGTTTTAGAACGAGAAGGCAAAATAGAGGTTGCAAGAATCCACCGATCATCTCCTGAAAAAGATCCCAAAAAGAAAACTCCTAGGAATATTATAGCCAGGTTCCAGAATTCCCAGTTTAAGGAGAGAATATTACAAGCAGCCAGGAAGAAACAATTTGAATATTGTGGAAACACAATCAGGATAACCCAGGATCTGGCAGCTTCTACACTGAGGGATCAAAGGGCCTGGAATGTGATATTCTGGAGGTCAAGGGAGCTGGGATTAAAACCAAGAGTCACCTACCCAGCAAAACTGAGTATCCTGTTTCAGGGGAAAATATGGTCATTGAGTGGAATACAGGACTTTCAAGCATTCTTGCTGAAAAAAACAGAGCTGAATAGAAAATTTGACATTCAGATTACAAGAAGCAAGAGAAGCATGAGAAGGTAAACAGGGAAAAGAAATCATAAGGAACTTCTCAAAGTTGAACTATTTTTTTTTTAGGCAATTGGGGTTGAGTGGCTTGCTTGGGGTTGCATGGCCAGTTGTTGTTTCTGGGTGTGGTGCTGGGTGTCTGGGCCCGGATTTTATCCGGGTCGTCCCGGCACTGAGGCTGGTGCTCTTGCTTGCTGAGCCACTTGGCCTAAGTTGAACTATTAACATTCCTACATGGAAAAACAATAATTGTAACTTATGAAACTTTTCTCAGTAGTTGAAGGGATTAGAAATATATATATATATGTCTTTATATGAGGGTATGCAGGCTTATGAATACATATGTGAATGTGTGTATATATGTTTACAGGTATACATAGATAGAGGGCACAGGACCAATTTAACAGGAAGGGATGATACTTAAAAGGTGAAATTAAGAGGTGAGAGGAATATAATGAGAGGAGATGGGGAAAGACAGCGTGGGGCAACTATCTCATACAGAAGAGGCAAGGGAAAATGGTTACAATGGAGGGGAAGAATAGGAAGGCAAAAGGGAATGGGTCAACCTTATTCCTATTGAATCTGGCTTGAGGAGGGAGGGAAATACACACTAAATAGGGGATCTCACCCTCCAGGAGATTAGGGGGGGGAGAGGATATGAGGGGAGATGATGGAAGGGAGGGCAGGCTGAGGGGGAGGGAAATTGGAAGCACCCACTTTTGAAAAGGGACAGGATCAAAGTAGAGAATAGAACAAGTGGGATGTGGGATAGGAGGGAGGGAAATATAGTCAGTCTTTTACAATATATCTGCTATGTTATTGTTTTGCATTAGCCACACATGTACAATCTATACTGAACTGCTTATCTTCCCAGTAAGGGTGGGTGATAAGGGAGGAAGGGAATGAATCTGGAATTCAAAGTTTTAAAATCAAATGTTTAAATATATATGTGTATATATATATATATATATGTATATATATATATATATATATATACTATTATCAATATTGTTTTACATGTAATTGGGAAATATAGAGATCCACCATGCCCTACTGGAAAAGTTGAAATGGGTATGGGAGAAAATATGGGAGAGAGCAGATCAGAGGTGGGGATATCCTGTGGGACTGCTGTTTTGGGGGGATGGGTGGGAGAAAAACGGGGAGAAAATTTGTAACTCAAAATCTGGCAGAAACGAACGATGTAAATCAGAAGTTAATAAAGCATTTAAAAAAAATCTTTTGCAACTCAATCAAAGGATTTTTGAAAAGAAAATATATCAGAGCCCTTTCATCAAAAAAGAAAGACATGAGAGATTGATTATTTGCACCTAAAATTAAAAAAAAAACTTAAAAAGACAAATAAAATGAATAAACAAATCTTAGAAATTCTGAAAATTGGTGAAGATATACTGAAAAGTAACACAGTATTTTAAAAAGATTAATAAAATACAGCAAAACAATTGAGGAATTTGCTACAAATGTAAACTTAAAGACCCTCAGTTTTCAGAGCTGTTCTCCCTTTTTCAAGTAGGAAACAGAGGACCAGAAAGTCAGTAACTTGACTAAGGATAAACAGTAAAGTAGCAGCAGAACAAGGATGACAAGATATTCAATTTAAAATGCACTGATAGACACACACACACACACACTCAATATTCCAGGTGGTACTATTTTCAGAAGTTAAATTTCCATTAACCACCTGTTATTCAGCCTCTTTTATAAGATCATTATGTTAATTACCTTTCCGTTTTAACACATTTACCTTTTTATAAAATTCACAGAATTTTAGTATTTGTTACTGAATAAATGTGTTGAATAGACTACAAAACTACCATCTTTGTGCAAAATATAATATTATAAGATGTAAGGCTGGATTAAGTATTCCTTTTCAGCTTTTTTAGATGCCCTTATGCCATTTTCTATGTAATGCTTCTTCTGGAAACATCGTGAGATAGAGCCAAGGAAGATAATATGAAGATACTTACAACACTCACAATCCTTCCTATACATCTTATATGAACTCCTGGAACTTCTCATCTGTGTCCATTAAATTCTCATTCATGTTCCCTGGCTTGACTCAAATGTAACCATTTCTAAGAAGTTATCTTTGATTCCCATAGCCATAAATGAACTTCCTTAAAAAAAATAAACCTCTCCTATACTTTTAGTCTATTTTAACTCTTCACTGTAGTTCTTATGATTTTATCTGTCATTCTCCTTGCTAAATTATAAGTTCTTTGAGAGCAGACATCAAATTTTATTTATCTTCCTACTATATGTATGCCACTACCAAACCAGTGCTTTACATATAGAAGGTGGAAGTATATAGAAGGAGGAATCATATTAGATAGAATTGTTGATGTTCATCTTTTGTACTTGGAGAGTATCAATGACATTACAGTGTTGGGGTCAAGGCACAATGTTTGACTGGCTGATCTGTCCAATAAAAACTAAGAAATCTGCCACAGGTTGGGCACAAATAGTCCACTTGAATATGTGGGGTGATATCTCTGGATTTGTGCATCTCATGTTTCCTTTGTGCTACTATGATCCAGCTTTGTTCATAGAGCACAGTTCCTTCACTGATGAGGTCACATCATGCTGGTGGTACTGTGCCAGTGTCTCCCGTGTCTCACAATCAATACTAAAGCTGTTCAGAGAGACCTTAAAAGTGTCTTTGTGCTTCTTTTTCTAATTTCCTTGTAAGGACTTGCCTTGTTTGAGTTCTCTTTAAAATAATGTTTTAGGTAAACATACATTTGGCATTCAGGTCAGGTTCCCTGAAGAATGAGGTTAATAAATGCCTATTGAATTACTGAATAAGCACATCCTGGTAATAGTTTTCTCTTTAGAGATTAGCAGATTAAAAGGTCCACCACAAGTTTCCTGACTTTTTCAGCCATTTGAAATGGAGCAGTCACTCTGATTCTCCTCTTCTTATTCAAAAGTATTCAAAAGCACACCCTAACAAATTACCTAAAATCCCAGAAGACTAAAAGCTCTTAAACCCTGTGTAACTCCTCACTAAATAAGTTATAGGCTTTTAAAAATCAAATTCAATTCAATTTGATTCATCAAATATTTACTTAGTCTCAGTTGTGTAAACTGCACTGTACTAGGCACTGGGGGAAATATCAGGTTTAAATAATATTCTTTGACTTCGTGCAATTTATAGATTCAAAAAGAATCATTTAGCTAGAAACAGAGAAAAGAGTCCTCTTTGAAAATCAAAATATATAATTTCTAAGGTGATTTTTACAGCTTTTTAATGGAGGCATAGTAGGCACACAGGGCCTACAATTGCTTTCCTGGGAGAGATATTTTTTATTTCATTTTTGTCTAGATCTGTGATTTTATTTTCTTAGTGATAAAATTTCCTCTACCAATACAGCAACAGTTCTGCAACTTAATCGTTTTAGAGAACTGCCTGGGAATGAAAATTATAAGTGACTTGTTTAAAGTCATAGCTCATATAGCTAGTATGACTCAAAACATGAACTCAGATCTCTGTTTACAATGTCATGATATCACTTTTTGGATGAATGGCCAGGCCCTAATTTCTTTGTTGAGTGACTCCCAGACCATTCTCAAATGTGTAGTTCAGTGTTTCTGAATAATCAGCTTACACAGGATCTGGAAAAAAGTAGATTGGTCCATTATTCTCGAGGATCAGTGTCTAAGAGTCATATAGACTCACTTTCTAATCCAAGTGTCAAAGTATCAGTATCAGCTTTTACCACATGTACAAACCCATCAGGGAAATTGTTCTTAATCAATTTATAGTAGGGTTTATATATTATATTGTGTCATATGGTATCACATTGTATCACATTGTGTTGCATTGTGTGGAATTATGTTGCATTGTGTCTTATTACATTATATTATGTTATGCTGTGCTGTGCTGTGTTGTGCTATACTATACTATATTACATTATATTAATATCAAGTAATTATATTAATATGGCACAGTGGTTAGAGAAGACTCATCTTTCTCAATTCAAATCTAGCCTCAGACCAGATACAATACTGGGCAAGTCCCTTAACACTGTTGCCTCAGTTTCCTCATCTGTAAAATGAGCTAGAGAAGGAAATGGTAAACTGTTCTACTATCTTTACCAAGAAAACCCCACATGGTGTCACAAAGAGTGGGACAGACCTGAAACAACTAAACAACAAGACTTCTTATCAGCAAAAGGCAATAGAGTATGCAAATTCAGACTCAAGGGTATCTGCCTTCAAATCATAGCTCTAGAGTCTTCTTTCTGATTAATTCTGTATATAGGTTTTTTGCATGTAAATATTTGCATGTTGTCTCCCCATATTAAGGAGTGATATCTTTCAGAACTGGGATGTATTCGTTTGTTTTTCATTGTTGTCTTTCTCACTACTCCCAAGTATTTATCATAATGTCTTATAAGTGCTTAATAAATACTTTGAGACTCTGCTACTTATTACTCATGTGACATTAGATAAGCCACTTAAGCTCTCTCAAGCTCTTTCGGACTTTGGACTGAGAGATGGAAGTTTGGATGATCTCTTAGGATATTTCTTTATATATACTTTTATTATCTACTTGTTTGTTTATAACCAAAAGCCTTAGATATCACAACTGATGTCCCAATAGGATAATGTGGTTTTTCTTTAAGTTCTATAAGATTTATAGATGAAAGTGATTTTATAGATTATTATGTCCAATTTCCTTTCTTACAGATGAGGAAAACAAGGCCCAGAGAAGATGAAACTTCCTTAATGGTCACATAGGTAAGATGCAGCAAACTAGAGATTTAAATCCAGTACCTCTGACACCAAATCCAGAGATTTTTCCTTCCATCTGAAGGAAAGCAAAGGCAGCCAAAGTGAATCTGGAAAGTGGAAGATAAGAATATAGTTCTATAGGAATAGGGGGCAAAGGTGAAAGGAAGGGTAGAGAAGAGGAGATATATAGATAAGAGTACATACTACTTTAGAACCCTAGAATTCTCCAGCAAGAAAGAATCTTTGTGACCATTTAATCCAGCAGCATCATTTTCCAAATAAGACAGTAATCCAAAGAGTTGAAGTGACCGCCAAGTTAGTGGGAGAGCTGGAACTAGATTCTGGATGCTCTGACTCCCAGTCAATGCTCTTTTTGCTATGTCATCCATCCCAGTGACATGCCAGGTAAGGCCATCATATATTATCATTAAAAAAGGATTTTTAACCTTTTTCTGTGTCTCTATCTCTGGCATTTCTTTTCTCTGTCTCTCTGTCTGCCTATGTCTGTGATATTTGTCATTTCATCCTCCTCCTCCTCCTCCTCCTCCTCCTCTTCTTCTTCTTCTTCTTCTTCTTCTTCTTCTTCTTCTTCTTCTTCTTCTTCTTCTTCTTCTTCTTCTTCTTCTTCTTCTTCTTCTTCTTCTTCTTCTTCTCTGTCTCTCCCTCTCTGAATCCATCTCTCTCTATCTCTGTCTCTCTCTGTCTCTGTCTTTCTGTTTCTGTCTCTGTCTCTGTCTCTCTTTCTCTCTCTCTCTGTCTCTCTCTTCCTCTCTTTCTTTCTCTCTCTTTCTCTATCTCTGTCTCTCTCTCTTTCATTCTTATTTTCCTCCTCCCTCCCACCTCTTTCCTCTGTTTAGGCAATGGAGAGTCTCAGCATAAAGAACTGAAGGAATGCTATTTTCTCACTACAGAGAGGGTAAAATGACCAAACTAGACATAGAACATATGTTCAAAAATCTCAAAAACAATCAAAGGCAAGATCTCAAAATATCTTCTTTTTAAAAGTTATTCACTGGGGCCCCTCTCCCTAAACAGGAATTCCTCTCTGAGGAATTTTATTACAGGCACTTTGCTATTATTACAGGCACAATGCGATTTTCACTTTTATTGAGTATCTAACAACAAACATGTATTTGACACTTACAATGTGCCAGGAACTGGGGACACAAATCCATGCAAAATACTCCCTTATCTTGAGTGTCTTTCATTCTAATGAAGTGGAGTTGGGGAATGCAACATGTATACAAGTAAGCATAGGCATTACGGTTTCAGAATGGAGAGATCACTAATAAATAGGGGTCTCAGAAAAGGCTTTCAATACAGTGGTAAATGAACTGACCCTTGAAGGAATATAAGGAATCTGAAGGATAAAGGTGGGAAGGGACTGCATTCTGGTTATAGGGAAAGGCCTGTGCTGGGTCAGAGTCAGGAGATGAAGTGCCAAGTTTGCAGAAGAAAAAGTTGATCAGTTTTCCTAGAATATAAAATTAGTGAAATTAAGTGATTTTTAATAACCCTGAAAAAGTAGGCTGGACCCAGATTTGTTAAAAGTTCAGATTCCAAACTGTGCATTTATATTTTATCCTACAGACAACAGGAAGCCACTTAAGGTTCTCAATCATAGGTGTCACATGGCCAGATATGCTTTGGCTATTTTGTCAGATATATGGAAGATGACTTGAAGAGCATAGATTTTTTTAACTGACTACAAATTTAATTGCATTTATTCTATATCTATCTATATATTGAAATATGTACTCCTTGTTTATTCTAGATAGATGATAGATAGATAGATAGATAGATGGATAGATAGATAGATAGATAGATAGATAGATAGATAGATAGATAGATAGATAGATAGAT
>NW_027187391.1:38706647-38780085 GCF_028583685.1 Petaurus breviceps papuanus
GATAGATAGATAGATAGATAGATAGATAGATAGATAGATAGATAGATGGATGGATAGATGGATGGATGGATGGATGTGCATTTTGTCTCCTCCACAACGTAACACCATTGGAACAAGGGTGTCCATCCATTGTATTTTTATTCAAAGCACATATCACATATTAACTAAATATTTGTTCATTGATTAGTTTATTGTTTTCTCTGTTATTCAGAGAACCTGTATGAATATTAAGTCACTGATCCTCTGGGATTTTGTCCAGGAGACTGTAGAATCATAAGATTTAGAGCTGAAAGAGACCTTGGAGATCATCTAAGAAAATGAAGGACCAAAGTAGTGACTGAGTCAAAGAGGTGATAGACATAAGAAATGCCCTGTAGACAAATCTCAATTAGTTAAAAACAGTCACTAGTTTAATTTCTATTTTGATGCTCTATTATGGCATAGAGGTGACTGAAATTTTTGAGGTGATGGTATCTTAGCCTTCAAGCTTATTGGCGCATTGGAGTCAGGATGGAGTACAGTAGATGAAGCCAATGATCACATCAATACAAAATGGGAGCTGGAATGATATGTTACTATAATAAAAGGCTGTTTCTTTGGGCAGGGAACTTAAGTAGAGCAAGTTATCACCATCATAAAACTCCCTATACCTTACTTTTTCAGATCCTGAGTTTCCTTCAGAGATTGACTCAAACAGAAGCTTCTACATGATTCTATTATTGCCTTCCTCTCCAAATTACTTTGTTTTTGTATCTATTCACACATACTTATAGATGTTCGTTCTGTTTCCTTAGAACCTAATATCCTTGAGGACAGAAGCTCTTTAATTTTTGTCTTTTTAAATTCCAGGATCTGGCACGTAGTAATGATATAATAAATGTTTATGGATTAGTTAACTGAGAGATTTCCTATTTTTTCTGGTTCTCATATCTCACACATCTTAAATCTTTGCTCTATAATCACCTTCAGTTCCACCTTAGTTCCTTGAATTGCAGAGTTCTAGATAACCTTAGGTTCTCATCCTGATTTAGGATTCTCTTTGTGTTTACTTGACTCCTAATTCAGACCCTGTTTGGTTATGCCCATGAGCACCCCTTTCATCCTTTTCCTAACCCTAACATTAGCCTACCTAGCATCCTATATATTTTCCTAATTTCTATCACATGTGGTTCCTAGAACAGAAATCAAAGGCAGACTGTGAGTCTGACCTCAGAGAATGAATCCAATGAACTAAGAAAGGTTCTTCATCAGAATGGTAGGTGGCAGATGAAAATTTGTTTGAAAGTGAGCTGGGAATCTCATGAAGTCATATCCTACAGTAGCAGTCAAGACACCTTTATACTTTTAAAAATTATTTGAAGACCCCAAATAAATATGTGAATTTATCTGTTCAAATTTATGATGCCAGAAATTAAAATTAATATTTTATAATATTCATCTATTGATTCATTTTCAATAACAATAACAAACCAATCATATCTTAACATAAATGATGTGGGTTTTTTAATAAAAATATATTTCACAACAGAAAAAAAAGAGTTGTATATTTTTAAAATATCTTTAATGTCTGCCTTAAGGAATATAGCTGAATTCTCAAATCTGCTTCTGCCTTCAATGTGTTGTGATACATTGTCTTAGTGAAGTCTATGAAGAAAATCCTGACACAGAGATAATGTAGTTGAAAAAAGAATTGTGTATTTTAATGGGTTTTCAGATAATTATGAATACTGTTCTTTAATAGTACATCAAAACTTAGAAAGTCTTTGTTTCTTAAAGATTAGTTGAAATATGGAATCTGAACTGTTTGAACTCCATTAGACTAAAATCTATTGGTCTATTTTGGACTTTGAATGGGTATTTAACCCATGCATGATTTTGTACCATTATTCATTGGTCATTTGGAAAAATTTTGCTAAAGGTGGATATGTAGAAATTCCAAATGATTCCACACTTCATAATATAATATCTAAAAACCCACATTCATTAATATCACCCCTGGTCTCATCAGAAAATTAATTAAGTACTAAGAAGCTGTCAAGCTCACCATGGCTATTACATATTTTTCAGTATATATATGTTTTCCAAAATTCTATTTTTATTGAAAGTTTAAGTTTTATCATTTGCAAATGATAGCATTTTCCCAAACCTTTAAGTGATGGGCTCACTTCATTAACTTTTGAGAAAAGTCTGCCAATAACCAACTCTGAATAACCTTACTTTGTCAAGTCATTCTCTCAATTAAAAGTTATGCTCTAATGAAAAAAAGTGGTTAATTCAGCTTGTAACTCAATCTCACAAGTGCTTTTCTGGAGATGATCCTCATTCTTTGGAATATAGCATAAGGACTTTATACTTCCCATTTCTTCACATGAAATATTAAAAATAAGTATTCTCAAGGGTCAACATTGAACAAAAATATTTTTACTAAATCGTCACATTCTTAGGTGAAATTGGTCTTCTTCATTTTTTTAAACAAGGAGTTGAAGGAGATGCAAAACACCGTAGCTAATACAGGCAATATATTGGCATAAATGATGAACACTGTGGAAACAGCCACATTATTAAAATTTGAACTGCATTTTTCCACTGAGTTGGAACCAATGACCATATTTTACATAATTATAACCTCAAACACTGTGAATTCAAATTCATGTAACCACTTCATGGCACTCATTATTCATAGTAATTGGGACCTGGCTATATAGTACAGTTTGAAGTCACTACCTTGATGAGTGCTGAGGTACCAGCATTGCATAAGTGTAAATGTCAAGAGAGTTGTTCTGGGATAAACTAAGAGATTGAAAAAAATTACTCAACACTCGATATTTCAAAATCCCTTCTGCTTGTTGCCAAGAAGAAAGACTGGATTTGAAGATCATTTGGTGCTGAAGGATGAATACAAGCAAAACAGCCATTGCAGTCATATCTACAGATTTGTCCATTTGTTTTCTTTTTCTTTTCTAAATGCTTTATTAACTTCTGATTTACATCATTCCTTTCCGCCAGATTTTGAGTTACAAATTTTCTCCTAGTTATTCCCCTACCCACAGGCCCAGAATAGCAGTCCCACAGGATATCCCCTCCTCCAATTTGCTCTCTCCCATATTTTCTCCCATACCCCTTTCGACTTTTCCAATGGATCTCTATGCCTCAGTGCCTGTATATCTTAATGCAAAAAAAAATAACATAGTAAATATATTGTAAAAGATGGACTATATTTCCCTCTCTCCTATCCCACATCCCACTTGTTCTATTCTCTACTTTGGTCTCGTCCCTTTTCAGAAGTGGGTGCTTCCAAATTCCCTTTCCCCCCCCAGTCTGCCCTCCCTTCCATCATCCCCCCTCTCATCCCCTTCCCCCCCTACTCTCCTGGAGGGTGACATACCCTATTTCATGTGTATTTCATTCCCTCCTCAAGCCAAATTCAATGGGAACAAGGTTGACCCATTCCCTTTTGCCGTCCTATACTTCCCCTCCATTGTAACCATTTTCCCTTGCCTCTTCTGTATGAGATAGGTTACCCCAATCTGTCTCTCCTCATCTCCTCTCATTATATTCCTCTCTCACCTCTTAATTTCATCTTTTAAGTCTCATCCCTTCCTGTTAAATTGGTCCTGTGCCCTCTATCAATGTATACCTGTAAACATATATACACACATTCGCATATGCATTCATATGCCCATACACCCTCATATATAGACACATATATATATATATATATATATATATTCCCTTTAACTTCTGAGAAAAGTTTAATAAGTTACAATTATTGTTTTTCCATCTAGGAATGTTAATAGTTCAACTTTAATAAGTTCCTTATGATTTCTTTTCCCTGCTTACCTTCTCATGCATCTTTTGCTTCTTATATCTGAATGTCAAATTTTCTATTCAACTCTGGTTTTTTCAACAGGAATTCTTGAAAGTCCTCTATTCCCCTGAATGACCATATTTTCCCCTGAAACATGATACTAAGTTTTGTGGGTAGGTGACTCTTGGTTTTAATCCCAGCTCCTTTGACCTTCGGAATATCATATTGCAAGCCCTTCAATGCCTCAGTGTAGAAGCTGCCAGATACTGGGTTATCCTGATTTTCTTTCCACAATGTTTGAATTGTTTCTTCCTGGCTCCTTATAATAATTCTGTCCTTAATCTGGGAATTCTGGAACCTTGCTGTAATATTCGTAGGAGTTTTCTTTTGGGGATCTTTTTCAGGAGGTGATGGTGGATTCTTTCAACCTCTATTTTACCCTCTGGTGCTAAAATATCAGGGCAGTTTTCTTTGAGAACTTCCTGCAGGATGATTTCTAGGTTCTTACTTTGATCATGGCTTTCAGGTAGTCGAATAATTTTTAAATGATCTCTCCTGGATCTATTTTCCAGGTCAGTGGTTTTTCCCATGAGATATTTTACATTGCCTTCTATTCTTTCATTTGTTTGGATCTGTTTAACAGCATCTTGATTTCTCATAAAGTCATTAGCTTCCATTTGCTCCAGTCTAATTCTGAAGCAATGATTCTCCTCATTGAGCTTTTGAGATTCTTTTTCCATCTAGCAAATTTGGCTTTTTAAGCCATTCTTCCCCTCACTGCCTTTTTGAGTCTCTTTTGCCATTTGAGTCAGTCTTTTTTTAAGGTATCATTTTCCTCAGTCATGCTGTTGACTCTCATTTTGTAATTTTCTTGCATTGTTCTCATTTCTCTTCCCAATTTTTCCTCCACTTCTCTTATCTGCTTCTCAAGGTCCTCTATGGCCTGTAACCAGCTTGTATTTTCCTTTGAAGCTTTTTGGTGTAGAAGTTCTGACTTCACTGTTTTCCTCCTTTTCCATGCTTTGCACCTTTTTGTCCCCAAAAGAGGAGTCTAATGTTGGAATCTTCTGTCTGCTTTGTTTCCTTTGCCTGGTCATGTTGCCCCTCAGTCACTTGACCCCTGGTCTTTTTGTCACAGTAGGACCCTGCCACCAGACAGGGGAGCTTTTGTCCCAAATGCTGGGATTTTCTCAGCTGCCGGAGGTATTAGATAGGTGCCCTCCGTGAGGTCTCCACATGCTCTGGCAAGCTGGACACACACCCCAGGACCTCTACCCTAGAGTGCAATCCAGATGCAAGAAGGTTAAAGCAAGAGCAATTACCCCTCAGACTGGTGCTTGGTTCCTCTAAACTCTGCAGGCCAGGAGCTGAAGCTGGCATGTGGTGCTGTCTGGCTGTGCTGGTGTCTCAGTGGCTTCTCACCCCAGGGGCAAAAACCATGCACTCCCACTTACTGGGTCCCAAAATCCAGACTGCACAGAGCTCTCACTTTGCTCTTCACATCTATGTGTTGATAAATCTGGAAATGGCCACAGCTGCTGCTGATCTGGAGTCCCTCCTGGCCAGCGGCTAGTCAGGCCCACCCTGGGGCTAAAGTCTTGGGGTGGGGCTGGGATTGGCTCCCAGAGGGCTGAGCTAGATTCCTGAAGGTGGTTAGCTTTTCCGTGTCATTTTGTGGGTTCTGAAGCTCCAAAGTTTGTTTAGAGTCCCCTTTTTACATGGATTGGGGAAGGTGGAAGCTGGAGCTGTGGAGAAGTTGTACTTCTACTCCACCATCTTGGCTCCACCCTAGAATTGTCCGTTTGTAAGGCAAAACTTAAAATTCTACAGATGAGTTATTAGCTTATTCTTCATGTTTGCAATTAAATCTTTAATTTGAAGATTCATGGAATCTATGGAAAACTTCACTGTATATTTACAGAGATAAGATGAGGAAAGGCAGACAATGTCTTACGATTATGAAAAATGTTTTGACCTCAAAGACCCTCTGAAAAGGTCTAAAGACCTTGTGGTCTACTGACTCCTTTTTTTTTCTCTAAAATTTTATTTTAGACTCAAATGCCAGCATACAAAGAGAGAACAGAGAAAAAGAAACAAAAGCATATCATAAACTTAAATATTGGTGTTTAAATACAAAGTTAGAAAGAAATAAAAGTATGTCACATGTATAGAAGAACATAAGAGAATCAAATATGTAACAATAAATTTTCATTTAAAGAAAGCTTATATGATAAATAATAGATTATGTTGAGAATTTTCCATCTTTGCTTTCTTATGAGTTTTCTTTTTTCTCTGCTGTGCACTTTTTGACTTTGTTCTTGTTCTCCCTGGCCCCAAGAACCTCCCCTCCAGAAGGCCATAATAAAGTTTAGATGTTTCTCTATAGGTATAAATATATGCATACACTCCCCCACCCCCCAAAAGGCTACAGTAAAGTTTAGAGATGTTTCTCCATAGCTATAGATACACACATACATATATATACTTATATAGATATGTATACAAGTATACATTACCAAAACTCTTCTTTTCCCCATCTTTGTGTGTATATAGATATGCACATCTCTTGTTTCCTATCCCTCCTGCCTCCTCTACTTTACTTTTACCCAATACCTTGCCCTCCTATGACTTGCCTACCCCTCTCCGAGGATCCCTCCCGTATCACCCCATTCCCATAAATCTAAACACCCTTCTATACCCTTATTTGCCTATTTTCTTATCCTCCCCTCTAAAGACCCCTCCCTTTTTTGACTCCACCTTAAAAAAACTATCCTAAAGTAGAAAAGAATAGTATTCTGTATTCTTGAAGGCCCTATATATACTTATTAAAGCACAGATTTTCTGAAGTATGGAAATGACTATGAATGGGAAAAGGGTTACCAAAAATTGTGAAAGGTAAATGCGAGTGGGACTTTTATTAGACTCAGAGCAAAGCACTATATCATAAGTGAAAAATTAATGCAAATGGTATATTCCTGATTTTAGAATGGTGCACCTGACAGATTCTCTTTGCTGATTTATTTTAAGTATCATTATTCTTAGCAAAACATGGATCAGTGTTGTACATGATGAGGTTTTTATTACATTCTTGGCACAAACTTCAGATAGTGGATTTCAAAGCTCCACTTAATCTGATTTGATTGCAAAGAGCTATTATTAACTGCTGTGGAGGGCCATTGATTTGGCTGTAATTTTAAATAAACCTCAGTATTCCATTCCAGGAAAAAGGTCCTTATGCTAAGAGCAAGGCGATTAAAGACTCCTCACTTGGATATCATTATCACTATTCTGATAGTAGGTTGCTGTGTGTAAATTGGAGGAAATTGCATTGATGTTAATCCAGAGTATTGGCAGGAAGTTCAATCCTATTCAACAACCTATTTGATATGATAGACTGGTATTCTGGGACTGTGTCATGACTCTTACTTTTGAAAACAAAAAGTGCTTTGGCCATAGAGAAACAGCTATACCAGACATATAGTTTTGGGAACCCAGATGGATGTGGATTGGTGCAAATCCAATCTAGTCATTCACTGATGGCTGTACATTTTTCAATTGTCAGGTTGGTTTGTGTACTCATCGTCACTAGGAAAAGTCATTTATTAATTGAATCACCTTAGTACAGATGGTGGCTGGCTAGGCATGTGCCAAAGTCAATGTGTATAGGCATGCTTTGTCCCTTCTCATACTCAAAATTAAACAGTGCTGATTCAGACTGTTGTGATTCCTAACAGAAGTTAAAGAAATGCACCATTACTTCAAGAAATCAAAGATTTTACCAGTGTGGGTCCTCTCACCACTACTCCTTTAAATCGCAGCTGATATTCTTGATCTTCCTGAGTTGGTGGTGTTTAAATAATTTGTTTATGCATGTGGTAGCATTTGGGTTCTGCAGAAATAGCTATAGTCCTCAATACCTGAAATGCCATAAAAACATGAGTAACAATAATGATAATAAGGTAGAATCTATAGAAAACTTTAGTAGAAGACTCTAAACATCTATATACATTAAATGAAGTTTGACATGACATGGGAATCTAAGATTCGATCTTTTCATTAAGTGGACAAATATGGCAGCCAAGGACAACACTGATTTACGATATGGACTTTTTCGCAAAAGAATGACAGATTACAAGATGTGTTCCCTCACAAAATATGGGAAGGAAGTAGAAGAAAATGAGCGTGGCAAGAGTTTGATCTGAGAAGTAACAGGAATTTTCCTGGAAGCATTCACAGATGAAACCAGAAGGAAAATAAGAAAATGCCAAAAGGAATATATCTATCAACATTTTGTAGTGATCTCTTTTCATTAACAATAATAATGAAACCATTATATTTGCACTTTATGAATTTTGTCTCCAATGGATCAAGTGAAAAAGTAGAACTAACTTGTATGAAAATGAATTCTGGAAGAGAATCTGAACCTACTCAAGTACACAGAAAAGAAACAGGCATTGGAGACAACACAATTTTAAAAGCATATGGGAAATTGTCCTCCTTTTGTACAAAAAAGGACCAATTAAATAAACAATAATTAAAATGAAATAAAAGTGAGGTCATTCAAAATTTTCTTCCTTGCCTTGTACTTCATCTTTCTCAAAATATGCTTTTCTCTCTCTTCAGTATTTCTGAAGCATATTTGCTTTATGTATTCCATAGGCAGCATCAGGGGCTGAGAGATATCTCAGATAATTAGTAATCATATCTCTCTCTCTCTCTCCTCTCTCTCTCTCTCTCTCTCTCTCTCTCTCTCTCTCTCTCTCTCTCTCTCTCTCTCTCTCTCTCTCTCTGTCTCTCTCTCTCTCTCTCTGTCTCTCTCTGTCTCTCTCTGTCTCTCTCTCTCTCTATCTATCTATCATCTATCTATCTGTCTGTCTGTCTACACAGCATCATAGAGCTGTCTTTCAGTGAATGAACCATCAGACCCTTCTTGGACATTGCAATGGATTTTCATGGATTACTGAGTAAAATATAAATTCTTAAACTTATATTTCAGGACCCTCCACAATTGTGATTCAACTCTTTCTCCAGCTTTATCTAAAACTACTTTGTAATTCTTCCACTAAAACTAAGTGAAATACCAACTCAACATTTCTTAAATCCCATGGGACACTACAAACCCATTCTTTCTCAACTTTTCTGATAGCCCATGAGCCAGAAATGCCCTCTCTATCTACACCCATGGAATCTCTATCCCTCTATCAAGACCCAGTTTAAATGTCCCTAATTTCTGGTAACCTTCCCTAGCTAATGTAGGTAGAATTTGTCAGTTTCTCCCCTGAATTCCCATACTACTATGTAAATCTTTAATCTTATCCCCTTTACCAGATAATAAAATTTCTGAGGATAAAATTCATTGCCTATTTTTAAATCCTTCATATTTCCTGATAAAGTGTCTCATGGTGGGCATTCAGTAAATAACTATTGAACAAATGAATTAATGAATTTATAGAATCACAAAAGTTCCTAAGAGTTCATAGGATTTCAAATCTAGAACTGAGAGGAACTTCATGGGCCATCTAGTCTAACCTTCTCATTTCAAAGAAGAGGGATGATATACCCAGGAAGGCCCAAACATTTGTACAAAGTCAATTGGGTAGTTAATATAAGAATTTTAATTTAGGTTCTCTGACTCTAGTGAGATATTTTTTTTTTGCTTTTTGGAGGATAATTGGGGTTAAGTGACTTGCCCAAAGTCACATGGCTAGTAATTGTTTCATGTGTCTGAGGCCGAATTTGAACTCAGGTCCTCCTGACTCCAGGGCTGGTGCTCTATTCACTTCACCACTTAGCCACCCCAATAATTCTTTTTCTATTGCACGAGAAATTTGTGAAGTTCTCTAGCTTTATCTTATTCTTCTTATTCATCCCCACCCACTTCTATTTCTTTCATCATGAGAAACAGAAAAGACCTACATTTTCTACTTCATTTCTATTTCTATGAAATAGGCATACAAATGCCCATTTGGCTGGCTGGTTGGTTGGTTGCTGTCCTTTCTTCTCAAAAAGGACCAAAATGACATCACTGTGTTGGAGTCAAGGTACAGTACATACTGACGATGGCTGATCAGACCAATATGGGCTCAGAAAGCTCTATTACAGGTTGGATACAAATGTCCATATGAATATTTGGGGTGAAAATGTCTCTAAATTTGCACGTTTCACATTTCTTTTGAGTTATTCTGCTTTGCTTATAGAGCACAGCACTGTTTTTGACGTGAGCATGCCATGCTGGGTTGTTCTTTGCCAGTGTCTCCCCAAAGTTCTTCAGAGAGAGACCTTGGCAGTATCCTTGTATCACTTCTTCTGACCACCATGTTATTTTTCCTATGAAATAGATGTAGAAACTCCCACTACCAATAAACAAACAAGTAAACAAAAAGAGTCTTCACTGGTAGTATCCTTTACCAATAAAACCACAGGTGAAGACTTAGTTTTAGTCACAATTAAAATAATGATACGGACTTATTTAAACAACTGGAAAAGATACCCTCACATATATAAGAGACAAATCCAGTTTCCAAACTGACCCTGTACATATAAATAAGTGTGTATCTATATATACTCATCTGCAGTTTATAGACTTAAAGTGATGTCTTCATCACTAGTATGTGCCAGAAACAGAATTTGCGTGCAGATTTTATCGATTTAAAGGCTAGTTATTTCTCTTCTATACCACATACTTTCTCCTTTTTTTTAGTTTTTAGTTCAGCGTTTCCAGCATCATGCCAGCTATAAACACAGGTACTGTCAGTAATGTGCCAGAGATAAAAAAATAAACAAAAATGTTTGTATGAGCAAGCCCATACTATTCTGAAAGACTTGTAATCTATGAGAGGAGTAAACCAAAAAGGGAGGAAATTAGACAGCCCTCTTTTTGCTGCAATTTGTATCTTTACTTAATGAGTTTACAAATTGAAGACTTTGGAAAGAAAACATGAACAATAAAACCTGTGCATGAGACATCTGTAATTCTGGAATCTGGAAGAAAGTATGATTCCAGTTGGTAAATGAGCCTTGCTATTCCAAAGGAACACTGTTGTATCTATAAATCTAAATATAGCAACAGCTTGGACTTCTCTATTTCTCTAACCCCTTCTTTATGTGCACACACCTGGCTATTGTTGTTATTCCATTGTTTCAGATGCATCTGACTCTTCCTAACCTCATTTGGGGTTTTCTCAGCAAAGACAGATAAGTTTATCATTTCCTTCTCCAGCTCATTTTTGTTACAGATGAGGAATTGTGCCAAACAGGGTGAAGTGACATGCTCATAGTCACCTAGCTAGGAAGTGTCTGTGGCCAGATTTGAACTCATGAAGATGAGCCTTCCTGACCTCAGGCCTGGCACTCTATTCACTGTACTACCTAGCATCCCCATTTGCCTACACACAATGTTTGAATAAAAGAAGCTAATGGCCTCAGCAGGGAAGAAACCTGAGCAAACTCACTAATTCAGTACAATTTATAATCCTATTATAGAAATACTATTTGTTAACATCAATAACATTTAATACTTTGAATATAGGTGCATACACATTGATATTGCTGGAATCTGCATCCTGGGTGTAAGGCAAAAGACAAGCTCCTTTTTAATAAATTAATGGAAGGTCAGACATATTACCATTTGCTTTTCCATGACAGGCTTCCCTGCCCTCCAACCCTTTTATGGCATTAATGAAAATATAATATCATGTTTTAAAATAGTTAGAAATAAACACTAGAAAATGACTATTGAATATGGTACAGTAGAAAGATCATTGATTTTTGAGTCAGAAAACCTGAGTTAAAAATCTGATGATTCCTACCTCTGGCTTTGGGTAAGTCACTTTAATACGTTAAGTTCCAGTTTCCCCATCTGTCAGATTAGATTATACTGGACAGCTTCAAAAGTCCCTTTTAGCTCTAGATCTGTGCAAATGGCATCCCCATTTATTTGCTAATTTTTTCACCTTGCTTCAGACATTTTTCATATCATTCTTTAACCAGTGTCTGAGACAGGATTTTACCTGAGTTCTTCCTGATTCCTAGTATAAAGTTATCTACTGTTATACCAGGAGCATAGAGCCAGGCTATAACTGAAAAGTCCTATATTCTCCCCTGACTCTCTACCAACCACCCAGTTCAATTAGTTCTGAGTCCTGAAATGCTTCCCCGGAGCCAAATTTGTTTTGGCACTCAATTGGAAAACACATTGTAGGAGATGTACCTTAGACCTTTTAAACAGCAAGTAATAATTCATATTCTTATATTATTTAAAAGTTTATAAATCATTTTTTCCTTATAAATGTTTTCCAAGAGGGAGTGGCTAGGTGGCCCAGTGAATAGAGCACCAGTCCTGGATTCAGGAGGACCTGAGTTCAAATACGGCCTCAGTCACTTAACACAGAACTAGCCATGTCACCTTGGGCAAGTCACTTAACACCAATTTCTTTACCTTCGCCCCTCCAAAAAGCAAAAAAAAAAAAAGTTCTCCAAGAGAGGCAATGCATGTAGAATTGTTCCCACTTTACAGGTGGAAGAGGCTTAGAAAACATACATGACTTGCCCAAAGTGATACATTTAGTGAGTGCCTAGAGAATGCTTCATTCAACAAGCATTATTAAATGATCTATTATGTAAAAGATTCTGTGCTAAACTGGAAATACAAAAAAGAAAAAAATATATACATATATATGTGTATATATATGGACATGCATACATATGTGCATATATGTATATACTCTCTGATATTTTAATTCTTATCTCCATTATTAACAATTTCTCTATCATTTTCTTAAGTCCAGGCAATCAATAAACAAATAATTGAATCCTGATTGATAACATTTATTAGTTCCTAAGCTGCAAAGGCACACACTGAAAATTTAACAATCAGTTCTTATAAGACTGTGTGAGCTAATTCCAGGTCACCCCAATGTGTATGTATATATGTGTCTGCATAAGCATATACATAGATATATGTACATATGTGTTTATACAATATGTGTATATATACATGTATGTATAAGGGTATGGATACACACATGTGTATATATATGTATATACATATATGTATTATATGCTATGGGCAGAGAAAAAGAGGGGGCAGGAAGAATCCCCGTACTCAAGAAACTTATATTCTTCTTGTTATAGTTTTGGTAGGATCTACTAAAATGTGTGTTGCGCTAGAATAGCCTTCAAGAACCTGAGGTCACCTCTATTCCATGATTTGACATTAGAATATGTCTTCAGTGGCAAAATTAACTGAATTAGTAATTATCTATAGCTAGCTTTTAATCATATTGGTACTTTTCTTTTCTCATCAGAAGCATCTTGACTGCCTTCACTTTGTGTTTCATTCTTTGTTTTGGAAAAGGACCAATGAAATAATAGGTAATGTTATGAACTTGATTTAAGGAAGTCAGAATTGTGCAAAGTCATTGCCAACCTCACTCTCTCTTCCAGAATCATCAAAATTAAAGACAAAAAGCTCAGCTAACTGGTGATGACCCAGGAAGCACTAGATAACCTCATCATTTTTGATGTCCACCAAGCTCTAAGCACTCCACAGTGCCTACTCCAGCCACCTTTATGCCTGTTGGAACAAATTGTTCACATCTGACCATGCTGCTGAGGGAGGTTGAGCCCCTCTGCCAATATGGTTTCCTGGGGTGTGGCTATTGCAAAGTCTATAGCTTCTTGGAACCACAGGTGAAAGTTGGTTAAAGTTAACATACAAAATGGATGAGTGATGCTGAAAAGGGCTTGTCAAACCTTCACATCAGAGGTGCCAGTCCTCCCTGAAAACCTCATACACCTCTGCCTACTCATTCAACAAAGAGTTGTGATTTGAAGTGACAGTTATATTTCTTTTTTGAAGTGATAGTGATCTTGATGAAAATTCTTTCTGATTCTGGTAGTATCTACTTTGGGTAATATAGTATACAATATGGCATGTAATATAATACAACAGATCCTAAGACAAATGGAAAGATATGATTCCTGTATTTAAAGTTTATACTTTATTGGGGAATACACGACATTGAAGGTAAGATACCTATTCATTGAGTAAGTGAAGCAAGTTTATGGGAAATACTAAAGACAAGTATTTATACTTCATTTCTCACATATATAGAGAACTTAGTCAAATTTATAAGAATATGAGTCATTCTCCAATTGATAAATGGTCAAAGGATATGTACAATCAGTTTTCAGATGAAAAAATTAAAGCAATTTTTAGTCATATGAAAAAATGCTGTCAATCTTTATCGATGAGAGAAATGCAAATTTAAACAACTCTGAGATACCACATCACACCTACCAGATTGGATAATATTAAAAAAGGAAAACAATAAATGCTGGAGAAGAAATTAGAATACTAACGAATTATCGGTGAAATTGCGAACTGATCCAAACATTCTGGAGAGCAATTTGGAGCAATGCCCAAAAGATTAAAAAACTGTGCATGCCCTTTGATCCATCATTAGCAGCACTAGATCTGGATTCCAAAAAGATCATAAAAAGGGGAAAGGACCCACATGTACTAAAATATTTATAGCATCTCTTTTTGTGGTGCCAAAGAAGTGGAAACTGGGGAATGACTAAACAAGTTGTGGTGTATGAATATAAAGGAATATTATTACTACATTAAAAGAATTGAAGATCAGACAGATTTTAGAAAAACCTGGAAAGACTTAGCTTAACTGATGCTAAGTGAAGTGAACAGAACCAGGAGAATATTGTATACAGTAACAGAAACATTGTATGATGATCAGCATTGATAGACTTAGCTCTTTTCAGGAATAAAATGACCAAGGCCTAAGAATTTCCAAAAGATTCATGATGGAATATGCTATCTACATCCAGAGAAAGAACTATGTTGTCTGAATGCAGATCAAAACCTACTATTTTCTCTTTCTTTCCTTCTCATGGTTTTTTTTTTCCTTTTGTTTTGATTCTTCTTTCATAACATTACTAATGTGGAAATATGTTTAAAATGATCATAGATGTATAGTATATATCAGATTTCATACTGTCTTAGAAAGGCGGGAAGGGAAGGAGGGGAAACATTTAGAACTCAAAATCTTATAAAAGTGAATGTTAAAAACTAAACATAAATGAATGAATGAATAAGGAAAAAAAATAGATACTTAGATAGAGGCTTGCATATGGAGAACCTTGAATGCCCAGCTAAATAATTTGAATTTTTTTTCTGTAGCCTACAGGCAACAGGTAGGTTTAAAACCAAAAGGGCATGATTAGTGCTGACCATGGAGGAAAATTAACCTGAAAAGTAGTAATGACAATAGCCAAGTATTTATCTAGGTGGAACTGTGGATAGAGTGCCAGGTTTGAACTTAGGCAACTTCATTTTCCTGAGTTCAAATCTGGCCTCAACTACTTCCAGGTGTGTGACTCTGGGAAAGTCACTAAACCCTGTTTTCCTCAATTTCCTCATCTGAAAAATGATTTGGAGAAGGACATGGCAAACCATTCCAAGTACCTTTGCAAAAAACAAACAAATGGAATTTATAATATATATATAATATATAGAATTATATAGAATATATAAAAATGGAGTTTAAAAAAAATAACTGATCAACAACAAACATAGAGTGCTTTAAGGAATGAAAGTAATATTATTTGATCCTCACAGAAGTCCTATGAGACAGGTGCTATTAAGATCTCCATTTTATAGATGAAGGAACTAAGATGGAGGGAGGTGAAATGAGGCCAAATTGGAGTACAGATCATCTCGACTCCAAGTCTAATTCTCTAACATCTACATAATGCTGCCTCTCCATACTGTAATGTTCAGAAGGGTTGGATGTGTGATTCTGAATGAATTGAGGATTATAAAGCAATTGGATCATTGATCTAAAGCCAAAAGCTACCTCAAAGGTCATTCAGATAAACACCCTGATTTTATTGACGAGGAACATTAGGTCCAGGGCCACGAATTGACGTAGCCACGGTCACAAAGCTAGCAAGCAAATACCTGAGGGAGGATTTGAATCTTTTTTGTCCTCACTCCATATCCAGCACACTTTCTGTGCCATACCACCTCAAACTTTTGTGATAAGCAAGACTGGTAGGAGTGAAGAGATGGGATGTCAGATGAATTTAGGTTTGAGCTGGAAGGGACCATTGAGGCTAGTTACTCAGTCCAACCCGCTCTTTTTTATTTATATGCTATTGAGGCTCTGCGAGGATGTGACTTGTCCAAGATCACATAATTAATGGGTAAAGATCTGATTTGAAACCAAACCTTAGCTTCTAGTACAATGATCTTTCCACTATACTATACTGAGTGAACTATATGATTCATGTATTCAACCCCAGTGAATTCATTAAACCTCAATTACTTATTCCAGGCAGTGTCATTTTCCCAACATATTTGATATTTTTTCAAAGAACTTTATTTTTGACATATGATAAGTAGAAATGTCGTGCCAAGGTTCATGTTCCTAAAAAAAAGGAGAGCAATTATATGGTTCCAAAGTCTCCCCAAGTATGCATTTGCTTATTGATATAGGCAGATAGAGTGAAATTTATCTGCAACATATCTCTGGGGACTAGACAAGAAAAACCACATTCTGAATAATACACACTTACTGAAATTCCTGGGAATTCTTAAAAATGGAGCAGAAAGGAGCCCCCCACAGTGATTGCTTTCTCAGTAGCTGAAGTGACAAGGACTAGAACAATATATCAGAGAAATAATGAGCCTCACCCAAGTGCCCAATGGAGTATAAAATAGACTGAAGCTTAATCTTTCTCTATGAGAACCTGCTTGGTATTTAAACAATTTCAGAACAATGAGTATTATGGGGTAAATAAGAGAAGAGAATCTGTGCATGCTGGATAAGTGTTCTCCACTTGCAAGGTAGTATATGCCAGAAAAAAATAAAATACCATGAAAAAAAGAAGGCAGGGCCAAAATTGGTTATATAGTTATGTGCCTAAAATGACTCATATATGTGTGCATTTTTGAGAAGGAAAGCAACCATGGTTTTGTCAAATGGACAGTGAAAAGTATTTTTCCTTGAATGCAGAGTTGTGTATAACCTAAAGGCAAAATTGCATAGTGGCTAGAGGAAACTTTGGACTGAGGAAGATAAATGCTACTGTCTCACCTCTGATACATTCTGGCCATAGGACTCTGGACAAGTCACTTAATTTCTCATTTAACCCTTTACAATTCACTAAAAAAATATGTTGTAGGGCAAATGGTGACCTACATAAGTAGAAAAAAATTCCTCATTGGGGGTTCCCTGTACCTAAAAATCACAGGTCCAGTTTTTGTTTTTAATCACAATCATACAAAAATCTAAACAATTGAAACAGATATGTTCACATGCATTTCAGGAAAATCCACATTTTCCAAACTGACTCTGTACATGTATCTATAATGACATTAATATCAATATCTAAATTGACTCAATCCATATCTACAAATATAGGCATCTATGCATGCAAACATATAAAATTTAGAGCTAGAAAGGACCTTTAAGATAATTGCTCTAAACTATTGCTTTTATTTTTTTTCTTATATCAAATTTATTTCTCTAATAGACCTATCTTCCCAGCACCCAGCAAAACAATCTTTTAACAAAGATTTAAAATGGAAAAGAAAAAAAATCATTGAGTACAACCAGATAATATATTGCTTTCAAAAATGAAGGAACTGAGGTCCATGGCCACTGTAACTTGCTTAAGATTACACAGAAGAGGAAATATCAAAGCTAGGATTTGAAATCCATCTCTCTGAATCCAAATTCACAGTGGTTTCCATTTTCTATTTTACCTCCCCTCTCTTCCCCCAAAACATTTATTCAACATAAAGATGTCTTAGCATTTTCAAAGGCAATGTCACTGGAATTTAAATTGAACTTAATTTGATTAAATTGTTTTATTTAAATTTAAATTTATTAAATTGGAATTAAATTTAATTTGGAATTTTATATTAAGTTTGGAAATTAAAATTAAATTTAAATTGGAAAGGCTTCAAGTATAGAGCCAGTGGTATACTATATACCTGTTAAGCTAAGTACCAGCTTAACTACTTGTGGAGAAGAGTCATCACCTGGTTGACCACAGGCTAGTGACTCTTTGGATCACAGTAATCTTCGTTTGTGGAAGGTATTTTCATGCCAAATAAATCGTAGATCGCTGAGGTATTGAGTGAAATGGAAACTCACTGTGCTGTCTCATCTTTGGACATGGAAATGACCCTGGATTCTAAAACACTATGGTAATAGAACACAAATAGTGTGTTCTGATTGTGTTATGTTTTGTCCTTATATTCCCAGGATCCTAGTACTTAGAACAAGATAGAAACTTAGCATATAACATATCCCAGACAACTTATAAATACTTGTTGAATGAATAAATGAATGACCTAAGGCATTAGTTGTTAAGGGCTGTTAATTGTATTAACAAAAGATGTACTGCTATGGATGAAATCATGAATCCTTGTAGTAAATATGCATGTGATATATACATGTTGTTTCTTTAATCATTTTCAATCAAGTCCAACTCTTTGTGGTCCATTTTGAGGTTTTGTCAGCCAAAATCCTGGAATGTGTCATTTATTTCTCCAGCTTACTTTACAGGTGAGGAAATTGAGGCAAACAAGTTTAGGTGATTTCCCCAAGGTCACACAACCAGTAAGTCTGAGGTCAAATTTGAACCCAACTTTTCCTGACTGCAGACCCAACACTTCCACCTAACTGCCCATATGCCTATGCACATACATATATAATTCTGTATAAGTTTAAGAAATTCCTTATTTTCAGGTGTTTCTCATGGACCCAATTTCTCTTTTATAAGGACTCATTTTTGCATCTTCCTTCTCAACTTCTTGATCAAAATAGTGCAGGTAACCCAGACTCTGGGCTTTTTGCATTCTGCTTCCTGCTAGTTGTAAATGAAATGTTATGCTCCATTACTTACATACCCTAAAAACTAGTTTGCATATTTCATATTTCCTGTTGATACAACTTCGAAATAAGAAAATGGAATTATCTTAAATAGTTCTAAGCACATCCTGCATCCAACTTGTTTACATGGCTCTTCTTTTTTACAGACCAATAAAATTCCAGATTTATTGCTATGCTAGTGCATGATTTAGCACATTCTTTGCAGCTTAAACTCCATCATTAACTGCCATTCTTCAGAGTCAGCTGGAAGCATGATGAGCTTGAAACAGGCAAAATTTAGTGAGCCAGAATCACCTACTGTAGTCAGCATTATCACAGTGTACACCCTCAAGGAATAGCAGCGTGACACATGGAAAAAGACTTCACAAAAAATGCTTTATGTAGTATAACAGAAATTCTCAAATAATAGAAAACTTGGGTTTAGAGATTACTGAAATATTGCAGGGAATACGAGATCCACATAAAGAAAGGTCATGATTATAATGCATTATCTGAGATTACTCCAGGCATAGGCTGTTCTACTTCTTTGGCAATATAGTGACAAAGTAAGACAGATAAGTTTGAATTGTGGATCCAACAAGCAATGTGTATGATCATGACCAAGTAACATTTAGCCTCTTTCAGACTCCATTTCCCCATAATATCATCAAATCAGGTATCTAGAGGTAGACAGGATCTTATAGGACATTCAGTCAACAATACTCAATTTAAAGTTGATGAAACTATGTCTAATGGGTTTGGATGCCTTGGACAAGATCACATGAAAGTATCAGAAGTAGGATTAAAACCCAGACCTGGGTTCTGGGTACTGATTTGTACACAATCGATTCCAGAATAATTGCCTTTTATACTAGACCATACTGCCACTCATAAAATATCAATATTTTTGCAGTACATATCATGCAGGGTCATTTTCAAAATAAAGAGACTAGGTTCTATAAGAGTTCTATAAATGTTTTGAATAATAATTTATTGAAATTATATTTTATTTCCTATTGTAATGGGCATGTATGTGTGTGTTTGTTTAATAAAATATAGAAATGAAAGAGAGTTTTGAGTCCTCTGTGTGTTCAGCTTGTCATTTGTATTCCTATCATTAAGTTTACCTAACCTAAAATCATTATTTTTAAAAGTCTAGGGGAGGAGCAACTGATGATAATTGTTTTTTTTTTTTCATCTTGAACTTTTTTCTTCAACTCAGTTTTTTTCTTTCCATCTTACTCTATCACTAAGGCCCCAAATTCAGTAGAGGGGTAAGCCCTTGTAACAAATAAACATATCCAAGCAAAATAAATTCCTATACTAGTCATGTCCAAAAAAAAATGTGTAGTTTATTCTGCATATTAGTTCATTATCTCTCTGTCAAGAGTTGGTTGCCATGCCTCATCACTGGTTTTTGGAAATGTGGTTGATCATTACAATGATGAGAGTTCTTAAATCATTCACAGTTTGTCTTTACAACATGGATCTGTGATTCTCTGCAACACATGGCACATTCTAAGATATGTAAATTGTTCTATTATGTCATTGATTGCCATGAATATGTATTCCAATCCTACCACCATGTCTACAAAAGCCCTTCATGGAAAATGTCACTAATTGGTGTCTATGATTGTAATTTTTTAAATGGCTTTCCAAAAAATGTATGCTTTTAATTTTATTATGCATTGTTAATATTTTCTCCATTGTCTTCTTAAGTCTAAATAATCAATAAAAAATAAATCAATCCCTAATTGGCAGCATTTCTTGATTTCTGAGGTGTAAATGTTCACACTGAAATTTTTCCATTGGCTCTCACAAGCAGGTATGAGGTGATTCCATTAGAAACCTATTGCTAGTAGTCTGGAGGTCACTCTCTACCTCTTTCAATGTTTCAGGGGTGTCAGTGAATTGCCCAATGAATTCATCATTTATACTTTGCGCTTACTAACTAATGATCAAGCAACCATTTTTTTTACAATTATTCATGTGCTTAGGGAAATATTTTACAAGATCTTTTCTATTCAAGTCACTTTGGTGATATACTATGACCTAATTATATGTATGATATGCTTTCTAATTGATCTTCCATTCACCAGAAATTTCAGTTCTTTAGAGATCATAGTTTTTCATCATCATTTCCTCATATCATTGTTGGGAAAGTACTGATGTAAAAAAAGTTAGACTTTTGGGGCAGGAAATAGCTTAAAGTCATTGGAAGGCGCTACATATTTTTCCACATGCAATCTTACACCAACTTCTTTTCCTATTTATTTTTTGGGTTTACTCAGTTCAATGTCCCTATATGTCAATTGTCCCAAATGTGCCAAAAATGCTAATAGAATAATTTTGTGGGCTGCATGTCCAACTTCTGTCCATAGTCTGGGCAGCATATATTTTAATCCAATTTATATTTTTTATAAATGATTAGACTAATCTCCTTCAAGTGAGTATGGATTTCATTGAGATGGATTTCTCAATTTCTGGCAGTTGATGCAATTAATACATACATATTTGGAGAGTATATCACTATAAATAGGAGAATAACAATAGATAGATAATTCTAGTATGACTCCTTGTAGTATATCTTCTATAACATCAATAGATACCTTAGGTTAATTTCTATTCTTGTTGTAATAGTTGATCAGACAATAAGTATGTATGAATCACTTAGTATGTCCCAGGCTCTATGCTTGTAAGTAGGGTTAGAAATACAAGCAAAAATAAGTCTTTCCTACCCTCAAAGACCTGACATTTCAATGGCAGAGGATAATACATAAAAGAAAGTTGAAAAGGGGAGGAAGGAAGAGTACATAGGTGGGAACATGGTGGTGTAATCAGGAGAATGAGAAACAGAGCCAAAAAAATGTAGGATTATTGGTTGGGCCCTCCATCAAAAAGAAACGTTCAGAGGGGAACTCAACAAATGGGAGAAGAAAGTCACAGGGGTTGAGAAAATTTCCAGTGAATTGGCAGCTGAGTCATATTAATAAAGTTTTGAGAGTTAGAAGCAGACAGAGAAAAAAAATGAAAAAATGTCTGGTCTGGGTCAAAATAGAACTCTGAAGCCCTTCACCAATGAGAGAAAAGGACTTCAGGGACAAAGAACCCACAATATAGGAGAATGTCTGAAAATAAATAAACAAACAACAAAAAAACATAGTCTCCCAATTCTGTTTTTACCTCTCCAGACTTTATGACTATACCTGCCTTACCTTTCTTCTTACCCTGAATCTATCAGCTTCCATGGCCTTCTCACCCAAAGTTGTGGCTTCAGTTATAAAGGTAGAAAAAAAGAGTATTTATAACATCACCTTTATTCAATTTGAAACAATTTTAATAATGGAAAAATATTTTAGGAACTTTATAAACTGCCCTACTCAGTTAATATACTGGTTTACATAAAGACATTCTTTCTGTTGTAACTGGTACAATGTTTATTGGATAGGTGGGAGACATTTGCAATGTCTGCATCATCTCACAGAGCAACCTGATTATATGATTTTAAGTATATCTTCCTGTCTCTCTGTCTCTGTATCTCCTGTCTTTCTGTGACTCTCACACACACATATACATAAACATGCATACACCTTTAACTACTGCATAAAGAGGTATCTATAATCTTGTAATATTTTCCTGTCACTAGACAATTGTTTAAAACTTAAAACTGTTCAGAATAAAGTAAAAACCAAAGATAATTACAAAACACATTTGGTTAATTTCTTAGTGAGAGGCTTGTAAGGTTGACTTTGAAACCTGTTATTTTCACTACTATTTTCTAGAATTTTTCTTCCCACTATGAAAGAACACGGCAATTACTTTCAGCCACCTCATTGTCTATGAAACAATGACACCCCATTATTTTTTCCTTAAAGTTCACATTTTTTGGTATATAATTTGTGATACATTAAAGAGACTAACATACTGCCCATGGGGTTTTCTTGGCAAGGATACTAGAGTGGTTTTCCATTTTCTTCTCCAGTGGATTAAGACAAACATACTACCAAACATTAGCAGCTAGGTGTCATAGTGGATAGAGCATTGGGCTTAGAGTCAGGAAGATTCCTATTCCTGAGTTCAAATCTAGCCTCAGATACTTACTTGCTATGTGACACTGAGCAAGTCACTTAACCTTGTTTGCCTCAGTTTCCTCATCTGTAAAATGACCTGGAGAAAGTCATACACAACTGGAAAAATGACTTAATACTACCAAACATATTAATCATTTAAGATTAAATGATTTCCCTGATCAGTGTGATGGAGTGGGAAAAGTACTAGATCTGGAGTAAAGAGGAACCTAGGTTCAAATTCTGCCTCAATACTTACTAGCTTTCTGACCATAAATGGGCCTCACTATCTTCGACTGTAAAATTAGAATAATATCTATAGTATCTACATCCTCAGATTATCCTGTTGATTAAATGAGATAAAGTACGTATAATTTTCCATACATGTTCAAAGTCATTTGTTATCATGATCATTATTATTACAACTGCTCATGAGATTTATGTAAAATGTTTACTATTGTTGTTGTTCAGTAGTTTCAGTCATGTTGGACTTTTTGAAACCCCATTTGGGGTTTTCTTGGCAGAGTTACTGGAGGGGTTTTCCATTTACTTCTCCAGCTCATTGTATAGATGAGAAACTGAGTCAAAAAGGGCTAAGTAACTTGGCCAGGGTCACACAGCTAATAAGTGTCTGAGACCAGATTTGAATTCATGAAGATGGGTCTTCCAGTTTCAAGTACTGTATTCTCTGAGCCACCTACTGCATTTACAAATATGTACATATGGATAATTTATAAGTTCTAAGTTCTTTCATCTATGAACTGAAGATTGTAATTGACTTATCTTACATGTTCCTGCTAATTTATATAGTAAAAATATCAATTAAAAGCCTTATCTTTATGGTACCATATTTAATAATAATAATAGCAATAGATAGCATTTATACAGTGATTTAAAGTTTGTGAAGCCCTTTACAAATATTTTTTTTATTTGACCCTCACAACACCCTTGTGAGATAGGTGCTATTATTATCCCCCTTTTTACATATGAGCAAACTAAAGCAGATAGAAGTTAAATGATTTGCCCAGGGTAATGCAGCTAGTAAAAGTCTGAAGAAAAATTAAACTCAGGATTTCCTGGCGCCAAATCCTGCATTCATGCACAATCCATGCACTACTCCATGAAGAAATATTATAAACTAATGTTCAAACTAGATCCTGTCAGGCAAATGCTAAATTATAATATCTGGTGAAAATAATTGGTGATAATTACTAGTTATAGAAACACATAATCCTAGCTCTGGAGACCAAATTAGCCACTTTCTTGTAGTGCTCTGTTGCATAGTCAATTTCTTTTTTGTATGTCTCAGATCTCTAGCCACACACAGTTGTACTAATATCTGTAGATGGGAATTATTTTTAATCACTTAGGAAGCAGATATGGTGTTGGAGATACAGACAGACAGAGAGAAAGAGAGATAGAGACAGAGAGACAGAGAGATTGACAGTTGAATTCATAGGATGGAGGCTGGAGGTATGCCTGGACTTCTGATTATTAGCCATGTAACTGGGGAAGTCACTAACCTTTAGTGGGCCTCAGTTGCTGTCAGCTTTGAAAAATAGGGATAATTGTACAGAGTGTCCTAAAAGTCTCAGTGCATTTAAAAACTTTAATAGCTCAAATGGTTGTAAAACTTTTTAGACACTGCACTTGGACTTACTGTATTACTCCTAGGGTTGTTATGTGGGACCAAATGAGACAATGTATGCACAGTCCTCTATTGATGCTAGTTACGGAGAATATTATTTTCAAAAGTGAAATTAAGATTCTTGATCTGCCAAAATACTTTTCTTGAAATGAGTAGTACATGTTGTGGAATTTCTTAGTTATTTTTCTCGTGTCAAGTTCATCAACATGTGAAATAAAATAGCAATTATTTTCATTGCTAAAAGGTCTAGCCTTTCAAAACTGATTATGACACATAGAGAGAATCCCCAACAGCTTATCAAGTGGCAGATTCTGTTACCTTGAGGTAAAAGAAAAAGAAGAAAAATAAAATGGATATTAAGAAGTATATATTTAACTAGATGGCTCTTGTTTTGCATTTTGAAATGGGAAGACTCACTAACATTATAACATTCTTATTTTTCCTTTATTCATTTATTTATAAGAATATTCAAAGTATCTTTGATTTTTAGCAGTATTGGGAATTATCAGTACAGGGCACTGCAGCATACAATGCAAATCACCACCAAGGCTCCTAGAGGCTTAGCCAAGCTTTGTCAAAAGCTTCAAAGTGTTAGAGGCAGAATTTGAACCCAGATCTTCCTGACTTTGAGATCAATAGTCTATCATGACAACAAGTTCCCATGATTAAGCCACTTTTCTGGCCCCCCTATTCTCCAGGGGGAAAGGCAGTGAGACAGAGAAGAGTGGGCCATTCCAGATTTTTAATTCAGTGGTATATTTACAAAATTCCTGTTGAAGAAATTCCCTTTTATCAATACACATAAGCCACTCTTCTGAAAGTTGTCATGTTAGAGAGCTAGCAATCTGTGGGTACTGGGGAGCGGCGGCAGGAAGTGATTTGTCCAGAGTTATACAGCCAGTTTATATCAGAGGCAATACTTAGACTCAGACCCTCCAGACTTATAGGCCTATGCTTTTTATACTGTAACTTGCTGCATCTCATTAATCCAAAAGGGTCATGTTTAGTTAGGTTAGGGGAATATTAGTAATTGATAAGGCTGCTGTTTGGAAATCACACTGGCAAATTACCAGCAATTTGATTTCACAAATGTTTAAAAAAGTTTTCCAAAATAGATTAGTGGTACAAGAGCCAGTTTAATCAAATTCTAAAAGAAAAGTAGGCACCTGTTCTCACCTCTGGCAAGGTTTATTTTTCCTTACCCAAGGTACTGTCTGAAGGTGGTTTTCAGCTCAGTACAGCAATAATCAGATCTGGAATACGTTTTGCTATTAATAAGCACAGTATGCTGGGGTGATTTGCCTCAATGTCTGGAGGATTGCCCCAATGAAATATGTAATATGTCCAAAGACAAAATTATTGCTTACTTAGTGCAGTGAGGGATGGCAGTTAGAACATTTGTTTAGGCTGTAAATGGAGTTATCATTCTTTCCCCAAATCGTTTCAGCAGAAAAAAAAAATGATGCCCTGGCTATAGATACATACAAGGTCAGATTTTTCCAGGCTATAAAATATTATCCAGCTTAGACTGTCTTCCTCCCTCTCTGATTTGTTTACCCATACAGAGTTAGTGAATAGGTTTAAAAAATAAATAAGACATATAGGAATTTGATTCCTTCAAAGATTTTTGGTTGTCAACCTAAACAATCTAATAAATGCATTTAGGAAAGGAAAGGCAGAAAGGAAACAAAATGAAATAAGAGTTAAATAAAAAAGGAATAGCAGAGAAAAGAGGGCAGAGATTCAGGAAGAAGTATAGTAAACTCCCTCTCTTTCCCCAAATTAAAAAAAATGTTAATTAAAACAAAAACTCCTTTGAACAGATTTAGAAAAGACACCAGACTTAAACATGGTTGGGAAAACAAAACCAAAAAATTATAGTGAGTCATTTTTCCATCCCTATTCAAGTTAGGAAGACAGAGAAGTCTGAGCACATTGGTGACCAGGTCAGGTGAGGAATGTTATCAGGAGAAGACTGAGTGATCATAAGGCAAGGAGGTCCCAGATTCATCATAGAGGAACCTAAATTTGTGTGAGATGCAGAGACATATGTCAGCTGGTAACTCTGCCATTCACTACCTAGTTTTGGGTCACAGATCCCAAACATTCTGAAGAAGGGGCCTGAATCTAAGGGTGTCATTCCAGGGTAAGGGGTTGACAAGGAATAACCAGGGTAGCAATCTCATACCAAAGGGAAGCCTACAGTTGTGTCAGTCTGAATCAGTAGTTTTTGAGGTCTCTGATAGTGGTTGAGTCAGTCCAAAACCATGTACAGTACCCCCATGTGTCTTTGTATCCTCAGGAACTAATACATTACCTGTCACAAAGCAAGTGCCTGATAAATGCCAGTTTAATGACTTGTTGATTCTATTGGTTAAATCTATTCACTGTGGTATAGTGGGATAAAGCACTGCGTTTGAATCCCAAAGACCTGGCTTCAGATGCTACGGGCAATTACTCTGGTCCTCCATATTTTCCCCTCAAAAAATGAAGGGGTCTGCCTCATTGTCTGCCACTGTCCACTGAAACTTTAGATCTGTGACTTGTGACTCTAATGCTGTGATATCAGCTAGGTTGAACTGTAAGACCTAGAAGATACTACAAAAGGGAATATGACTACACTACCAGAGATTTTTAAAAATGCCTAAAGCTAGGGGAAGTGATGGCAGCAGATAATATACCTAAGATGTTGAAAGAGCCTTGTCAGCTCTCTTGTTTCTCTTTTCCAAGCTGTATTAGCAACAACACTAACACACAGGGTGGGCTTTTAGCACAGGTTCTTTGATCTGCTTTTCTAAAGGAGATTGAAAGGAGTTAACACTTATACTTTAATTATCAGACAGAGAAGTACAAATAGGAAGTCCAAGAAAGAATCTAATAGACAGGGCTCCAATTGTCTAAACAGAGTAATATATACCTAATCACCAGACCAGGGAGCATCAACATCTGGGTTTAGGCACAGCAGGAGGCTCTTTAATAATGGCTACCCAGAGTCTTGTCTGACCAAATCACAAAGAAACTTTCTTCCCATGAGTGAACCCCAAAGTAAAATATCAGCCTCCCAGCTTGTGTGTGTGTCTGTGTGTGAGTGTATATGTAGTTTTCAACTAATAGACTCAGAGCCATAAGGCATCACAACTCACATGATTCAGTGCCTGATTGTCTCAGTACCAAAAGATAGAAAAACCTTCCTGCAAGCAAGTCTTGTGTAAGAAACCTTCCCCCTAAGCAAGTTCCTCCTGCAATGCACTATATATCTCTATATGGGCTCTATGTGGCTAAAGATATTTCACAGCTGTGAAGTGAGGTGAAGTTCAAAGCAGCAAGACATTGTAATGATAATGTAATTCCCTTTGTTTTGGCAAAGGTAGCAGGTACTTAGCACTTAGTATCAAACCACTGTTAGGGAAACAGAAGGTATGAACTACTGTCTCCTGTTGCTGATGTAAGAGGAAGGAGTTGGCTGAAACAGGAAGTAGCTAATGCTGTATATATAAGAAAAGCCCCAGAGGGGCACAGTCAGAATTTTGGGGACTAGCATCTGGTGGCAGAGCAGCTACAGAAGAGAGAATGGAGAACTGAGCCAGAATTTCATGAGAACTTGTGGTGGTGGAGCTTCTTCTGAACAGGAATCCAGGAACCCTGAGCCCAGAGCCTGGAGCCTAGAGACTGGAGCCTGGGGCCTGGAGCCAGGAGCCCAGGTGACTGAGGAAGCATGACTGGGATGCTGAGACTTTGTTTGCTTGTGGCTTGGTTGAGCCTTGAATTCCCTGGAGCAGAAATGGTGAAAGATCTGAAATGGGCCAGACCCTGTGAACTTCAGTGTGGAGCAGGACCTATCCAGAGAGCTGGACAAGGAACTGGGAGCTGTCTGCCCTTGAAACCAGGTGACATTCTGATGAATTCAGGTAGAATCTAGGACCATGGAAGGGGATCCAGGGAATCTGAGAACCAGCCCCAAGTCAAGATGAAAAAAATCTCTCTGTGGGTACTGAATAATGATGAAATTGTGGTTTACTAGTGACCTAGGGGTAGAGGGTTTGTGTATGATACTTAGTAATTGATTGATGAATAAGTGACTGATTTGAGTTAATCAAGACTTTGCCCCATGAGTGGAAGACTTTGACCATTGTACTTTGAAACTATATTGTGATACTGATTGAGTTAACTTAAGACTTTGCCCCATGAATGCAAGACTTTGTTGTGAATTTAAGATGTAATGTTGTGAATGCTGTACCTTCATTTTCTGTGAATGTTTGCTTTGATTTTTATTGAATAAATAGAGTGTTCTCTATACTGTGTAAGAAGAACCTTAAAAGCTGTTCACAGTAGTATTCTTTTGGAAAGCTTCTGTACATGACATTACAGATATCCATGATTGAGATATCTGTGTACCTTTAGGCTCTTGTTCCAAGGGAAAATGGGACACATGTGGCCACATAGGCCTATTAAGGAATGGGGAAGATATTATATTCCATTAACCCTACACAAGCAGAAGTCAATTGCTATTATAATCCAGAAAGCAGAATAGCTGAGTTGTAAAAGAAGTATGGCATCAAGTACATTGAGAGCCTCAGTCTCACTTTTACTTAAAGGCTGACTCTGGAAGCAAATAAAATTAAAGACATTCCACACATCTGGGAGAGTATTGTTAGATCATCCAACCATCCTAGACTTGAAATGCTGCTTATATTTGCAAAAGGGAAGAAACCAGGGAAGACTTCTTTATGGTGAAGAAGAACAGCTTTGAGAGTTCTTTGTCCCCAAATGCCTTTTCTTTGATCATGTCTATTTTTCTCTATGTTAGATACGTGCCTGGAGAAGCCTTGTGAGCCCATGGTTTTGGTCACTGAGAACACCTAGGGCATTTGAACAATAATCACTCTGTATCACAAAGTCATAAAATAGATTCATTTAGGTGCAGTACATCTGAGTCTTCTCTTCTCTTTTGTCTGGGGTTTGGACTATGTACAAGGTCACAGGTATTTGAGTCTAGTAATTATGATGATTAGGACCTTGATGACATGCTATCATCCTCCCTTAAGCCCTAAAAGTTGTCAACTTGCACTAGATTTTCCACAATGTGTGGAAATGCTGAACTCAAATGCTGAACTCAAAGAACAATACAGAGTCAAAGATTATACAGCTGAAAGGGATGTTCAAGAAATTCTAGTAAAAACCTTTTTCTCATCACAATGAGACAACAGGTCAAAAGAAGTGGAGTGATTTGCCCAAGTTAAGTCAGATAGGAAAGAGTAGAGCTTGTATTTGTATCTACATGCTTTGGTTCCAAGTTCAGTATTCTTTCCCTTCTCCCACTATATTGACATTTCCCTATCTGTAAAAGGATCTCTAAGGCTTCTCACTTAAAATTTTTCATATTATTATCCTTCAAGTCATTTTCCTTTTCTGGACCACAGTTTATTCATTTGCAAAATGAGAAGGTTGGATTAGTTGACCTCTAAGATCCCTACTATCTTACAATGTAGGACTCCATTAACAGCAATCTTCATATTGTATAGTTTGGTTTATGCCACCTCTGACGTACCAAATTCTTCAGTGACTCGCTCCACAATAATCCTATGGCAGTTTCAATTTTTCTTCACATTAAGTAAAATTTCTATAGACTTCTTTCAATCAGTCATCATTTTAATGCCTACTATTTATGATATCATGAAACATGATATTTAAAAATGTTATAATTATGCACCAATTTGACTATAAAGGGAACAATTTATATGGAGGTGATAACTGTAACTGTGTGATATTAACAGCTCCTTATTCTTTGGGAACAACATTAGATGTGATGACAACTTCTAAGATGTTTTTAAAATAGGTTTTTTTAAATCCTTTCCTTTCATGTTAGCATTTTGTGAGATCATTCTAGTCCACCATATTTTTTTCTTTAAAAATTAAAGAGGGAGGGGCAGCCAGGTAGCACAGCAAGTAAGAGCACAGGCTCCAGTGTCGGGATGACCTGGGGATCAAATCCGGGCTCAGATACTCAGCACCACACCCAGAAATAACTGGCCATGTTACCTTGAGCAAGTTACTTAACCCTGATTGCTTTAAAAAAATAATTAATTTAATTAAATTAAAGAAGGAGATGATAGAACCAAGATGATGAGGTAGAAACAGCAACCCAGATAAAATATTCCTACATTTCCCTCCAAACAACTTTAAAATAACTCTTCAAATCAAATTTTGGAGCAACGGAGCCAACAAAAAGTCAGAGTGAGATATTTTCCCAGCCTAAGACACCTTAGGAGGTCAACAAGAAAGCAGTATGACACCAAGGTGGGTTTGGGCTGGATCTGGTCCAGATCGAGGCAGGATTTCAGTTCAGAGAATGCAAGGGGGTTGGACATCTTGTCAGAAAAAGATTACAGGGACCCTTTGCTGCATGTAGTGTAGCTGGTGCTAAATGTCGACTCTAGTGCACATAAGGAGTTTTGGGTCACAGTTCCAGGTCAGAAAGAAGAACTTGAGGAGAAGGGGTTCTGATCACAGTTCCTAGGTGGAAAGGATCACTACTACTTGTGACTGTATGACAGCAGGGGCCCATGAGAAGGGACCCTTCTCAGAAAATAATAGAACAGAGACCAAGAGATCAGTAACTACACTTCTCTCCAGATCACACACCACCTTAAAAGCACATAAAGTTTGGAACAGTGCCTCCTCGATGCCAGTGAACAAATCCCAACCTTAACATAAAATGCAAAGTCACCAAACAGGCTGGGAAAATGGATGAACAACAATAACAAAAATAACTAGATCATAAAAGTTTCTATGGGGGCAGGGAAGACCGATATATAAACTCAGAATACAATAATGTAAAAACAACTATAGTTAAAGCCTCAAAAGAAAACGGTAATTAAACATAAGCCCAACACAAATTCTGGAGAGAGTTAAAAGATAAGAGTGGTGGAAGAAAAATTAGGAAAAGAAGTGAAAGTGAGGTGAGAAATTTATGAAAAGATAATTATAGCTTGGTATAAAAAAGAGGCACAAACATGTTGAAGAAAATAATACAAAAAAGAATTGGCATAAAGGTAAAATTAATAATAACAATAATAACTGAAGAGAAAAACTCTTTAAAAATCAGAATAGGCCAAATGGAAAAAAGGTGTAAAAATTCATTGAAGAAAAGAACTTCATAAAAATTAGAATTGAGCAAGTAGAAGCTAATGACTCCATGATACATCAAGAAACAATGAAACAGAGGGGGCAAAGACAATATGGAAGAGTAGAAGCATTAACTTGGTGTGGGCTCTGGCTCCAATCACTACCAAAATCTGTAAAAAACATGATTCTAAACAAATTTTAAAGCTACAGAGCCCACAAAGTGACAGAGAGAAACAAAACTCCCACTGAAGACAGCCTGGCTGTAAAAAGGAAAGCATACTGGGACTCGAGTGCAGCCCCACATGAGCTGCCCTGTTCTTGCCCACCATGGCCCCGACCAGCAGGCAAAACCAGAGGCAGCTGGAGCAGACTCCAAGAAAGTGAATCATCTGCAGCTGTGATGGTTTCCAGACTTCTCAAACCATAAATGCCAAAGACAAAGCAAAAGGTAAAAATACTAGCTTTAACAATAAGAGAAGAAAAAAAATTGAAAGAATTAGAAGAGGCAAAGAAGAAACAGTTATCACTCTTTGCAGATGATATGATGATATACTTAAAGAATCCTAGAGAATCAAGTAAAAAATTACTTGAAATAATAAATAACTTTAGCAAAGTTGCAGGATATAAAATAAACCCACATAAATCATCAGCATTTCTATATATTATTTAAAAAGCACAGCAGCAAGAAAGAGAAACAAATTCCATTTAAAGTCACTACAAACATTATCATATATTTGGGAGCCTACCTGCCAAAACAAACCCAGGAATTATATGTTCACAATTACAAAACCCTTTTCATACAAATAAAGTCAGATCTAAATAATAGGAAAAATATCAGTTGCTCATGGGCAGGCCCAGCTAATTTAATAAAAATGACAATTCTACCTAAATTAATTTACTTATTTAGTGCCATTCCAATCAAACTAACAAAAAGTTATTTTATATATCTAGAAAAAATAATATAAAAATTCATCTCAAAGAACAAAAGGTTCACAATATCCAGGAAATTAATGAATAGAAATGCTAGGAAAGGTGGCCTACCCATACCAGATCTTAAATTGGAAGCAGCAGTCATCAAAATCACTTGGTATTGACTAAGAAATAGTGGAATGGGTGAGATACACAAGACACAGTTGTCAATGATTTTAGCAATCTACTATTTGATAAACACAAAGACCCCAGCTTCTGATATAAGAGTTCACTATTTGAGAAAAACTTCTTGGAAATCTGGAAAATAATATGGCAGAAGTGGGCATAGACCAATGTCTGACACCACATACCAAAATAAAGTCCAAATGGCTACATGACTTAGAAACAAAGTTTGGAGAAAGGAACAAGGGGAGCAAGGAATAGTTTATCTGTGAGATTTATGGAGAATGGAAGAATGTATGACCAAACAAGAAGAGGACATTATGAAATGCAAAATGAATAATTTTGATTCCATTAAATTGAAAAGTGTTTACACAAACAAAGCCCATGCACCTAAGATTAGGAAGGAAGCAGAAACCTGGTAAAGAATTTGTATAACTAGTGTCTGATGAAAGTCTCATTTCTAAAATATATAGAGAACTGACTCAAATTTACAAGAATACAAGTCATTCCCCAATTGGTAAATGGTCAAAGGATATGAACAGCAGTTTCAGAGGAAGAAATTAAAGCTATCTATAGTCATGTGAAAAATGCTCTAAATCACTACTTATTAGAGAGATGTAAATCAAAACAATTATTAGGTACCACATCACATCTACCAGATTGGCTATCACGACAAAACAGGAAAATGAAAAATATTGGAGAAGATGTGAAAAAGTTGGTGGATCTGTGAGCTAATCCAACCATTCTGGAAAGCAATTTAGAACTATTCCCAAAGGGCTATAAAAAGGTCCATACCTTTTGACCCAGTAATAATCCTTCTAGGGCTCTTTCCCAAGGACATCATAAAAATTGGAAAAGGACCTGTATGTACAAAAATATTTATAGCAGCTCTATTTGTGGTGGCAAAGAATTGGAAATCAAGGGGATGCCCATCAATTGGGGAATGGCTAAACAAGTTGTGATATATGAATGTAATGGAATACTACTACACTATAAGAAATGAGGAGCAAATGGACTTCATGATAACCTGGAGAAACTTATATAAAC
Organism: Petaurus breviceps papuanus; assembly: GCF_028583685.1. Lineage (NCBI taxonomy): Eukaryota > Metazoa > Chordata > Mammalia > Diprotodontia > Petauridae > Petaurus > Petaurus breviceps. Next base: position 38,740,335 of record NW_027187391.1, read on the forward strand.
TGATGCTGAGTGAGAGAAACAAAACCAGAAGAATATTGTACACAATTACAGATACATCATATTTGTGATGACTAACTTTTATAGACTGGGCTCTTCTCCACAATGCAAGGCTATAAGATAAGTCCAAAAGACTAATGATGGAAAGGGCCATCCACATCCAGAGAATGAGTCTGAATGCAGATTGAAACAAACTACTTGCTCTCTCTTTTTTATTTTGTTTTGTTTCTTCTTTCTGTTTGTCCAATCCTTTGGATACAATCCTCCTTGTTGACTAATGTTTAATGTGAAGGTATTTGTAGAACCTACATCAGATTGCATGCTGCCATAGGCAGGGAAGGGGAATGAGAGGGGGTGGGAGAAAACTTGGAACACAAAAGCTTGTGTAACTGAATGTTGCAAACTAAAAGTAAATAAATTTATTTTTTTTACAAAAAAATAGATTTTAGATATAAGCAGTATCACTCTCTCTGATCTCTCTGTATATCAATACCTACTTGCTTGTAAAGTATTAACTGATCAATTGGAGTCTTTTCCATTGTTGTGATTCTATAAATAGGAGTAAGACACTGAAAGTAAGTAGTAAGTTTTGTTTGTTTGTTTATTTTTTGTGAATAAACTGTGAGGATAACAACAAAAGGGGACAGGAGAAAAAGTCAGGGGAGGGGATGGAAAATAAAGATCAGAGCTTAGGGATAAATGTGTCTTCATATCTGTAATATTTTAAAGGAATAGTTATTAAGTTTTCAGAGATAACAATATTACCACAAATATTTTTAGTCATTGAACTTCCTTTTACTTTTTCAGTTTGTGAATTAACATATTCAGAAATCTCTATTCATGGAGCCATTTTTTAGAAGTATAAATGGCCAATTTAATTTTAAATGGATTCTATTCACCAGACTACTTTACTTCACAATTCTTAATTAATAAATAGTGATTAAATAGTGAGAGGCAGTATGGTACAGTGTAAGAAGTAGGAATCTCATGTGCCAGTTACTATTAGTATAACTGCAGGTAAGTCCTTTTTTTTTTAACCCCTTTGAGCTCCAGTTTCCTCTTCTCTGTAATGAAGGAATTGGACAACCATGACCCCTCAGGTTCTTTCTATCTTTAGATCAATAACTCTGTTATAATTGTTTGGGAGTTAATCAAAAACTTAGAAATGATATTTCCTCAGAGCTTCCAGCTTTGCCTTTATATAATGTATAGGACATTGGACTTGGAATCAAGAAGACCTAGGTTCAAATCCCAACTCAGAAATTTCTGTAACCCTGAATAAAGTAATTCATTATCTCTGGGTGTCATTTTTTTATCTATAAAAGAAACAGAGTACTGGATTTAGCCTCTGAGATTCAATCCAGTTAAAACTTATGATCATGTGTCATATATATGCATGAACATATGCATTTCCACATTTATATGCTTGTGTATGTGTGCATACATGGACAGATATGACATAGCATATATGCATGCAATATATGCCTTAGTATGCCTTGTGCACATGTGTATTTATATATGCATGCATATACACATATAGTATACACATCTGTATTTGTACACATAGCAATTGCATGCATAGGTACATGTACAGGTATTGTTTGATTTTTGTGTACATACATATATGTACACATGAACACATACAAGTATTAGTACAAACTCGTTTATGAGGTTATCTATCTACATGATACAAATCAACAGATAAATATAGATTTTTGGTTAGCAATAATATACATATTACATATATGTATATGTCTTTTTTTCTTGAAAAATTTTATCTTATAGAAAAAAATAGAATTCTGTCCTAAATCATATTTTTTATTAATAGGTCCACAGTATGCCTTATTAGAGTTACATGATAGTGGTATATATATATATATATATAGTCAAAGTAACTTTCATTCTAGTTCTCCCTTAATACCTGAGTTTTCTGATGGGCCTCTTACCACTTTCTGCCTTTTCTAACACACTGTGTGTATAAAAATGACCCCAAATGATCCATATCTCTGAAAACTGAGAAAAGGGCTCATTAGATCCTTGGCATACAGAGAAATTAAACAAGAAAAGGAAAACACATATGCTTTCTCATGTGGGGAAACAGGAATAAATTACTTTTAAAAAACTTTCTACAGGAACCTGAAATTCAAATGAATGCCAAGGGCAGATTTCTTGAACGACTCCTGATTCTAATTGTAATCTCAAATTGGAGCAGGTGATTGTTCAACTGGGTAATCCATGAGTCTGAATTCATATTCTGTCATCTCCCCATTGCCAAAGTATCATAGAGGAAAGGAAAAGGGAGAACACTGAGTTTAGGTTACCAGTCCTAAATAAACTCCTAGCAATGCAGAACACATATGAGGAGCTGTGTATACCATGGACTATTATTAATTTTTATATTTAAAATATACTCTCTTAAAATTAGTCCATGTCTACTCAAAGAATAGCAGAATAACTCTTCAAACCTCACTTCTAGCCAGACTTAATATCTCAATTCAACTGCATCATAGTAGGGTCAGAGCAACAATAATTTTAGAACCTTTGCTTGTTATGTTTCCCAAAAAGTAAAAAGAAAGAAAAAAAATCAATCAATGAGCATTTATTAAGAAGCTATTATGTCTCAGGCACTGTGTAAGGTGTGGAAGACATAAACACAAAGAACAAAACCATCTTTACTCTCAAGATGCATACAATACACATACACATCACCCATACATAGACATATGTGTATATATATGCATATATTTATATAACACATGTGAAATAAACACAAATAAATATATGATGGTTAGGTGGTAAGGCACTAGTAGCTTGGGGTAAAACAAAGAGATTCACATAAAAATTGATGCAAAAGTTTCACCTTGAGGGAGAGGATTCCCCAAGGTAGAAGTGAGAAAGAGAACATATAGGAGTCATGGAGGATAGCCATTATAATAGTCATGTAATTTGAAGATCCCCTTGTATTGGAAAGCAATTAGCACCTTGTTTCAAGTGTGATTGTATCAAGTATTATGATGCAGAACTTTTGAATCCCACAGTGGAAGGAACTTCTGCTTGTAACAGAAAGGGGTGAAACAGGGAGAAGCTAATACCTTATATAAGGAAAAGCTCAAGCTGAGAGAGGCCAGAATTTCTCTCAGCAAGCATCTGGAGGCTGGGCTCCTACTGCTGTACTGAGGACTGAACTGAGAATTGGGAAGAACTGAGAAGAGAAATGAGAACTGAGAATTGAGACAGAATTTCTTGGAGCAAGCCACGTGGATGCTGAAGAGGAGAGACCCAGGCTGGAGAAAGTGATTTTGATTTTGAGAATAGAGCTTATGGTGGAATAGCTTCTCCTGAGAGCCAGCTGAAACTTCTGCTGAGAGTTTCTGAGGGCCAGTCAGAGCAGCCAGAGGAAGGATGACTGTGGTGTCAGTATTTTGTCTGTCTGTGTCTTTGTTAAGCTTTGTCTTCCCAGGAAAAGAAACTGTGAAGGACTTCAGGTGAACTGGTACTGTGAGCTTCAATATGGAACAGGAATTGCATGGAGTGTTGGACAAGGAAGTGATAGCTGTCTGCCTTTGATCTCAGTTTGCAGTGGTTTAGATTGAGACAGGAGTTGGGACCATGGAAGAGGAACCAGGGAAGTGTAGAGCCTGCCAAGTCGAGATGAAAAGATCTCTCTGTGGGTATTTAATGCTGACTGATGAAATTGTAACTTACTTGTAAGCTAGGGGTGGATGGCTTTTGTACTTTCCACTACCCCTTAAGAAGGTATTGAGTAGTGACTGATGAAGTTGTAACTTACTTGTGACTTAGGGGTGGATGGCCTTTGTAATTTCCACTATCCCTTAAGAGTTTACTGAGTAATCATTGGTGATATTGTAACTTAATTGCACCCTATGGCTGGAGGACTTGGGCTTCTGTACTTTCTGATTGAATTAAGGACTTTGTGATTGACTAAATGAATGTACTTTGCTTAAACCTATGTGACCACTTTGGTGAAAACTAAGTGGCCATTTTAGTGAAAAGTTGTAACATTGTGAATACTGTACCTTGATTTCTGTGAATGCATTGCTCTAATTTACTGCTGAATAAATAGAGAAGTTTACTATACTGTGTAATCACAACCTCGAAAGCTGTTCACAGTCTTCTAGAAAGCTGCTCGTGTTTGGCTTTACACCAGTGTAAGAACTCAAAGGTAGGATAGAAGACTAGTCTTAGCTAGGTGTTAGAGTTGCAGAAAGGAGATGAGCATGGTTGTAAATAGGGAAGCCCATCATGCAGTGGATACAATGCTGAGCCTGAAGTCATGAAGACTCATGTCTGAGTTCAAATCTGGCCTCAGACACTTACTAGGTGTGTGACCCTAGGCAAGTCACTTAACACTGTTTCCCTGTTTTTACATGTGTAAAATGAACTGGAGAATCAAAGGGAAAATCATTCCAATATCTTTTTTTTCCTTTTTTTAATTTGTTTGTTTCCTTTTAGTTTACAGGATTCAATTCCACAATTCCTTGAATTTCACATTTTGTCCCCCTCCATCCTCTCCTCCCCCCAAGGCGGCTTATAGTCAAGTATAGGATCTGTAAATACTTTCACATTATACATTGGTCAGGTTATAAGGATGGATTGTACCAGCTGGAATGAAAAATGATAAAGAGGAAATAAAACCAAATAAGAGAACGAAAAAGATCAGGTATTTTGCTTCCACCTGGATATAAACTTAGTTCTTTCTAGTTCTTTCTCTGGATGCACATTTTTTTCTCCATCATGCGTTTTTTGGGATTGACTTATATCACTGCATTGCTGAGCAGAGTCCAGTCTATCAAAGTTGGTCATCAAATATACGTTGCGTCTGTAATTGTGTACAGATTTCTCCTGGTTCTACTCTTCTCATTCAGTATCAGTTCTTTTAAGCCTCTCCAGGTAAATATGAAGACTGCCTGCTCCTCGTTTCTTATAGCACAATAGTATTCCATAACATGCATATACCACAACTTGTTCAGCCATTCCCCAATTGATGGGCACCCCCTTAATTTCCAATTCTTTGCCACCACAAAAAGAGCTGCTATAAACATTTTTGTACATATGAGTCTTACTCCCATTTCTATGATCTCTTTGGGATATAACCCTAGGAGTGGTATTGCTGGATCAAAGAGTATGAAAGTATTTATAGCCCTTTGGGAATAATTCCATATTGCTCTCCTGAAAGGCTGGATCAGTTCACAACTACACCAACAATGCATTAGTATTCCAGTTTGCCCACATCCTCTCCAGCATTTGTCATTTTACTGTTTTGTCATCTTAGCCAATCTGACTGGTAAGATGTGGTACCTCAGAGTTGTTTTGATTTGCATTTCTCTAATCAATAGTGAATTAGAGCATTTCTTCATGTGCTTATAGATAGCTTTAATTTCTTTCTCTGAAAACTGCCTGTTTATATCCGTTGACCATTTATCAATTGGGGAATGACTTGTATTCTTATAAATTTGACTCAATTCTCTGTATATTTTAGAAATGAGTCCTTTGTCAGAGACATAGGTTGTAAAGATTCTTTCCCAATTTCCCACCTCCCTCTTAATCTTGGTTACATTGGCTTTGTTTGTACAGAAACTTTTCAATTTCATGTAGTCAAAATTATCCATTTTACATTTTATAATGTTCTCTAATTCTTGTTTAGTCATAAAGTCTTTCCCTCTCCACAAGTCTGATAGATAAACTATTCCTTGTTTTAGGAGACTGCTTACAGTATCAACCTTTATACCTAAATCATGAACCCATTTAGACTTGATTTTGGTATATGGTGTTAGATAATGGTCTATGCCCAGTTTCTGCCATACTATATTGCAGTTTTCCCAGCATTTTTTGTCCAATAGTGAATTCTTATCCCAAAAACCAGGGTCTGGAGGTTTATCAAACAATACATTACTATAATCATTGACTTCTGAATCTCGTGTGCCCAATATCTTTTTAAGGAAAACCCAAATGGGTTCATGGACAGTTGAAAATAACTCAACAACAGCATGGGTGTAAAGGGCTTCTAAAAACAAACAAAGGAGTTTATATTTATTTTAGAGGTCAAAGAGAACAACTGAAGCCTCATGAGTATGGCAGTGAGATTGCTAACCCTGAGCTTAAGAAAAAATGTTTTAGTAGCACAGAGGATTGACTGGAATGGGGAAAGACTTCATTCAGGGGGGAAGATTAAGAGACTGTTGTAATAGTCAAGACAAGAAATAATACTTGAAAATTGAATTCCTTGTAGAAAATATTATTATTGTTATTATTATTTCCATCTAAGAAAAAATTAATAAGAAAATGACAGGGTGGGCATATGAAAAGCTTACCTTGGATTTTCCTCAAAGAAGAAATGACAGAAACATCACCCCTACTTAGCAATTTTCTTTTAAACATCAGTTCTTCTGAAAATAACCGTAATTTTATATAAAATAATAAAAATGGTTATTCTTCTTTGGTCTTTAGATAAAGGGAAGTATTTGGAAAGGAGTTAGAGTTATAGTAACCATGTAACTTCGGATAATAAATCAATGAAAAGGATGAAGGAGTCTTCCCTAAATGAATTTCCCAGGGAATCAAGGCTTGCCTCTTCAAGTATCAAGACCTTGTCCCAATTATTTTTTTTTAATTCTAATTTTAATTTGTGAAATAACACAAACATTTCCAAAATACAGTAGAATAAAAAAAAGATGATTGTGGGGCGGCCAGGTAGCACAGGGAATAAGAGCACCAGCTCCAGGTTCGGGATGACCTGGGGATTGAATCTGGGCTCAGACACTTACCACCCACCCAGAAACACCTGGTCATGTAACCTTGAGCATGTTACTTAACCCCAATTGCTTAGGGGTGACCAGGTGGCTCAGCAAGTAAGAGCACTGGCCCCAGTGTCAGGATGACCTGGGGATCGAATCCGGGCTCAGATACTTAGCACCACACCCAGAAATAACTGACCATGTAACCTTGAGCAAGTTACTTAACCCCAATTGCTAAAAAAAAAAAGAGATTGCACAGGAAATCTATTATGTGCAACTTGCTATTCCTTTTAATTATATAATACAGTTATCATATGACTTTCTTTTTTTCTCCTTTTTTTCTTTCCTCCACCACCCTCACCCTAGAAATGGCTACGATTAGAAACAAACTTATATATGTAAAATTATGCATACATAGTTTTATTTATCAGCTCTTTCTCTGGATGAAGATAGCATCTTACACACTTCGTCCTTGAATAGTGAATTTGCAAATTCTGGGGCTGCTGCTCTCTGTTCTAGCTATATCTTTGTCTTTTGTTCTTAGCATTTCCTGTGGCTTCTCTCCTAAAGTTACTTGGTTTCATCTTAATGCTGATTCTCCAAATCTTAAACTCCTCTCCATAAACATTTCCAAAACACAGTAGAATAAAAAAAGATGATTGCACATGTAACTGCAAATCTATTATGTGCAATTTGCCATTCCTTTTAAATATATAATAGTTATCATATAACTTTCTTCTTTTCTCCTTTTTTCTTCCCTTCCCCACCCTCACCCTAGAAATGGCTACCATTAGAAACAAACACACACACACATACACATATATGTATATATAAACAAACACACATATAAGTATACACAGATATATGTGTAGATGTGGATGTGCACGTGTGTATGTTTGTGTTTGTGTATGTGTATGAGTGGTTCCAAGGTCTGAGGTCCAAGGCAGAGTTGACACTAGGTTAGAGTGACAGGGTAATCTGGGCTTTGGTGTGAGTGTAATCAATTTATAGGACACTGATAGAAATTTTTCCTGACTAGAGAAAATGATTTTATATAATAAAACTGGTGAGTAAAGGAAAAAAGAGATAGAGAAGACATTAACTGATAGAACCTTAGGTATGATTTGGTCTATGGGTAAGGAGAAAGTCCTGCCCTAGTGAATCAGGTACCTTGGTAAAGAAAGTAATAGCCACATATCCCAAAGGATAGTCTGGGGAAATTAAGAGGACATAGTGGATGAATAGACCACCTATTGCCTATAATGCACTTCACTCTCATAAATGCTGAAGGATACTAATTTATCAGCATTCTCTGGAGGAAGCTAATGAGTTGCTCTCCCTGAGATCAGTGAGTATGGAGCCAGAGCACATTCATGAACGACTGAAGGGTTCAGTTTAGCTATTCTACCCAAATTATGAAACCAGGGTCCAGAATTCAGGAAGGTCCAGGGTTGTTGCATGAGCATTTTCCATATGAATGAATGAAAAAGCATTTGTTAAGCACCTACTCTGTGTCAGTACTTTGCAAAGTATTGGGGATACAAATATAAAAGTAAAAAAGTCCTTAACCTAAAAGGAGCTTAGGTATTAAGGAGAGAGAAACCTGTACTGGGAGTTATGATGAAAGAGCAGAGTTCTGGTTTAGAGCAGTCACAGAAATTGTGAGTAGAGCTACAGGTCAAATGTATGTCAACAAATGTAGGTGTCCATCAAATTGGGAAAGGTGGCAAACAAATTGTACATTAAATGTAAAGAAATTTTATTGCATTTTAAGCAATTATAAAATTGATGAATACAGAAAGGAATTGTTGTTCAATCATTTTTCAGCCATGTCTGACCCTTCTTGATTGCATTTAGGGTTTTCTTGGCAAAGAGACCACAGTAGGTTGTCCTTTGTTTCTCTAGCTCACTTTTACAGATGAGAAAACCTCCAAGGTGCAAAAGGTTAAGTGACTTGCCCAGTGTCACACAACTAGGAAGTATCTGTGGCCAGATTTGAACTCAGGAAGATGAGTCTTCCTGAATCTAGAACCCGCACTATAAGCACAATACAATTGAAACTGAATGATATGAGATAACAATAAACAAACTTGCCACGCAAAGAAGATATATAAAAATGAACCTAGTATTTTTCGCAGAGTTTGAGGACTATGGGCATGCAGTATTATCCATGATGTCATATTTTGTAGAAGTGACTAACTTTACTCAATTCTTTTTCCCTTTTGGGTGTCCTTTCTAAGAAAATGTGGGAGGAAGGACCTATTAGAAAGTGTCTGTGATATAAAAGGCAAAAATATTAATGCTTCTAAGGATAAGAATTATATCTTCCAATTATTAAACCACTGTATAATTTGCACTCCTCTACTTTCCTCCACAAGGAACAGACATGCTGTACATTCTAAGCTACTTAGAATGGCTTTTATTTTCTCATTCTTAGCTAACACATTTGTTGAATGTCTTTTGTTCATTCAGGTAAATACAGGCACTTGAAGTAAGAACACTACCATCACTGCTCAACGTACTTTGTTATTTTTAGTTGGGATAAAACATTCCTGAGTGACATCACAAGATCACACTTTAAGTGAAGCAGATGTGTGCCAAAATTTTTTGATTTGTCCTCTCAAATCTTGCCAAATAAACTATGGTTAAAAATTCTTTGATTTAACCTAAACAAATATGGAGTCACAGAGAAGATGTGAAGTTATTTCAATTCCACTAACTTTTCACAAGTCTGAATTATTTCTAAATTGTGGTTAATATATTCTTCAAGTTTTTTTTCCAGTGTTTTGCTTCAATGATATACTTATATTGCCCTTAAAATTCATATCATCATTCTGCTATCCTGTTTTCTGGGTATCTTAATGGTGAGATAGTAAAGCAATGACTTTATGCTTATATAAATGACCCATGTGATAGGATCTCAGTGTGAAATCAAGTTCACCATATCTCTGTCTCACACAGTCTCCAGGTTACACATAAGTCATTTCTTTGAAGAAATACTGTAGAAATGTGGTACAAACTGGAAAACATGTCAAAATACAAAATAAATATATATAACTTTTACCCTCTAAAATGACATACTTCCATTGTATAAGAATCTAAAGAATATCATAATAGCAAAAGAAAATATTTCTTACTGTTGATTGAAGATTACAACAAAAGAATATGGCATTGTTCACCAGAGTTTGATATAAGTGATAAAAATAAATCTTTTAAAGATTTCACTATGTGAAAAATACTTTCACGTAACAAAGTGTTTCATGCCCAAAGCTTGGTATGCTCATAGATAATATATGTCTGTGTGAATGCTTACATGTATATGTGCATATATTTATATTTACATTATATGTGTATATGTAATTTCCCCAAAGATAGCTTGTTTTTAATATAAATGTTGGGATGACTTGCAGGGAAGTAATTTTTTGTATTGCATTTGGTTTAGAATTTACTGTAAATGCTAACAAAAAAATGTGATGCAAGAGGGATGTTGAAAATTATAGTCATTTAATATAGGGAAACATAATTTTTCATATATTTTTACTGAATTTTTTTTATTTTTTCAAAGCTATAAAATATAAGAAATCTTCATATTACTACTAGAATTTACATTTTATTGGTAGGATAGTAATATAATATTTAATATTAACCATTAATATATTAGCATTAATATTAAATAAGCAAATATTTAACATATAAAACTTATATATTTTATTTTAATTTTTCACTTCAAAAATGAATTGTTGAAACAAACTTGCAGCGTGTGAGGGGAAAAAAAAAGATTGACCCTAGAATCATTAATCTATTACTTTGTTTTGCTAAACATTTTGTTCTGCTCTCAAAGTCTTAAGTGATTGTCCATCACACTAATGTCAGTATTTCCTGTTCAAGAGAGCTTAGGGCCTTGAGCAGCAATATACTAAAATACAGCATCATGGACTATGATCTCCAGGGAAAAAGTTTAAATGCATTCCAGTAATTAATGGCCCTTGGGGTTACACTCTTAATGTTTGCTGAAATGGGGAAGGGGATGGAAGGGAATATAAAGTTTAACATCCCAGTCATACTAGATCAGATCCTCTCCTATAAATTATTCTTTAATACCAATTGAGGTGCTTTGTAAGAAATATCACCCTATCTTATTTTTACTGAGGATCCTTCTCTTCTTCTAAGTACTAATGCAAAATACATACCTTAGAATCAAGTCATAATTGCTTACCTACATCAGTTTAAGAAAGCTTTGGGTGGGATGGGTAAATAAGCCAAATGGATTTATATATTTTTTTAAATCATTCTTATTTTACTTTGAAACTCTTATAATACAGGGCCACCATGCTGGCTCTTGAGAAATATATGACCTTGCCTGGTAACAATTCATGACTAGTTTAACTATGACCATGAACCATGATATCTTCACATTCTATTTTCCCTTTTGTCTCTCCTTGTCTGCTCAGTTATTTCCTTTCAGTCTCTTGCTTGATCTAATTTCATTATCCTATATTTGCTTGTGCCTTTGGATCTAATTTCTGAGGAGGTTTCTCCTGAATTTATCTAGAATTTTGGTAACAGCAATAGTAAACTTTGCTTTTAATAATTTTCAGCCCTCTTATAACCCTCACTGCTCCCTTGAATGTCTGAATGATCAATTATATGGGGGAGTTCCATTTAGCCCAGACTCTTCTGTCTTATTTACCAACCAGTTTAACCTGACCATGGCAAGGTCATTCTTCAGCTGAACTCTAATAGCAATGTGTTTGGTACTTGTGTTTTACATATGTTTGTCTGATTGAATAAGAATTCACTTCAAATGAAATCATGACGATTTTGGGGAAAAAAAATACAGCATCTGTTTGAGTCTTCTGCCATATAGCAAATAATATAAACCAAATAATGATTTAAACTTTAGTGTAAGATGCAACTAAAATATGTATTAAATTCCCTTCATGATGAATGTCATCAGGAACTTCTAAGCAGGGACTTTTATATGAAGCATACCAAAGACTTCGGATGTGATAAAGTTTTTATTCACTGAGTTTTGTTCTTTAACACTGTTGAAAAAAGGGCAACATTTTCAGTTTTTCTTGGAATGTGTATTATAGTGACAGTGGGCTTCTCAATGTATTCTAATTTCTTTGTATCAGCTATTGAATGGTGTTGATACTTCCTGAAAATGAAGTTAGGAATGTTTTTGGCAAGTTAAGATACTTTGAGCATCACAGGAGTCTAGTGAGCTGTCATGATATAAACTGTTTTCATGAAATATCCAGGAGAATTGGGTGGAAAGATTTATTTTCTGTCAGTGGTTACACACAGCAGATGGAATTGTAACTAAAATGATCTCATGGACAATAGTACTTCTAATTTAGACAGTTGTTTGGGCTCTTTGTAATTAAATATTTTAAATCACAATACTCTTTATGAAAGGATGAATGTTGTAAGCTAATTACTCTAAATCTTCATCAATAAATCAGTATACCTCACACTGGCCCAAGAATTGTGTAATACATTTTAATCAAATTGTTTACATAGACAGGCACCCTGCCACCCCCAAAAAATATGCAGTGTTTTGCACCCTCTGGTAGCAACCATATGTGTGTGTGTGTGTATGAATTGGATATTTTGATTTAATTCAATTCCATCAAGAAAATATGTTTAAGGACTGAGATTTTGCAAGAGGTTGACTGGCAATAAGATATGAGGAAACAGAAAGTTTCAAAAAATGGATAATGGTTGGTACTACATGGTTAAATTAGTTAATCAGATAGCCAAGACCGTGAAGGTATGAAAGTGAAGATAAAGCAGAGGCAATGAAGGAGAGAATTAAGAATGGTAGAGTGGTTTCATGACATAGTAATGATAAAGAATATACTTAGAAAAATGAAGTAGAGGGAGAGATTTAAGGACATGAAATTATAGTCAGGGAAAGGAGATTCAAAGTCCTATATCATAGAGGTAGGACATTTATAGATGATAGAACAAAATTTGACTAATATTCTGAGAGGCTGAGGGGAAATGAAGAATAAAGTCATGGAAGCTTAGGATGGTAATGAATTGGGAAACTGGGAAATTTAAGGGGACACTAAGGAATGTATGTCAATACAGTATTCCAAACTTTGAATTCCCTGAGTATCACATGATCTTACATTAGGACTAGAAGAGGCCTCAGGGATTATCTAGTCCAACCCCTTTCATTTTATAGATGAGAAAAAAAGAGGCCCACAGAGGTTAGTTGATTTGTGAAAGATTATATAGGAAGTAGGTAGATGAGTTGGGATTAGAACCAAGCTCCTCTAACTCCAATTTGACTGCAGCAGCAGATTGTGTGAAGGAAGACAATTGGATCGCAATAAAGGAGGGCTTTAATTTCCAGATTTTTTCTACTCTGCCAGAAGCTGGTTGATGATTTCCACAAGAAGTCAGACTAAGTGATACATATATCTGAAGTGAGACCCAAAATAGGGGTTGTTGAGAGCTTTTGGCCTAGAAGTGAAAGTGAAGATTGAGGAATATGCCTACTCCTATTCCTGGACCAGTAAAAATTAGTAGTCCAATTTGACTGAAGCAGCAGATTGTGTGAAGGAGGATACTTGGATCATGGTCATAGAAGCCTTTAGTTTCCAGGTTGAGGAGTTGTATGTTATTTGATAGGCAACCCAGAACTATTAAACAGCAACAACAACAACTATATCTTACATAGTTAAACAATTTGACTATTATTTTAAATTGACTACACACTTCTCTTTTTTAAAATAAATTTCATGTTTATTTTTAGTTTACAACATTCATTTCCACAAGATTTTGAAGTATAAATTTTCTCCCCATCTGTCCCCTACCCACCACCCTGAAACAGCGATCCCACTGAATACCCTCTCCCCCAATCTACTCTCCCCCTTTATCCTCTCCCATACCCCCTCCAGCTTTCCAGTAGGGCAAGATGGATCTCCATACCCCAGTGCCTGTATATCTTATTTCCCAGTTGCATGTAAAAAAGAAAATAATAATAATAATAATTTTTAGACATTTTACTTTAAAACTTTGAATTCCAGATTCTTTCCCTTCTTCCCTCGTCACCTACCTTTGCTGGAAGGATAAGCAATTCAAATATAGGTTGTACGTGTGTAGTTGTGCAGGACATTTCCATAGTGGATATATTGTGAAAGACTGACTATATTTCCCTCCATCCTATCCCACCCCCCACTTGTTCTATTTTCTACTTTGACCCTGTTCCTTTTTAAAAGTGTGTGCTACTACCTACGTTCCCCTGCAATCTACTCTCCCTTCTTTTCATCTCCCCTCTTATTCCTCCCCCCCCTACTTTCCTGTAGGGTAAGATACACAATTTAGTGTGTATTTTATTCCCTTCTCAAGCCATGTTCAGTGAGAGTAAGGTTGACCCATTCCTTTTTGCCTTCACACTTTTCTTTTAGTTGTTAGATGTTTGACTTAATTTTAAATACAAATTATTTTAAGTGCTGGTGTTAAAAGTACAAATATGGCCATTTAAACAAATTGTTCTCATGTGTCATTTCCACTGGGGGAAGCCTTCCCATACTTGTGGTAGATATCTCCATAATTTGCCAATAAGTTTGAAGCTTGTTGGTTACCCTACACCTGAATTATCCTGTCTGCTGAGATGGTTTTACTGAGGTGTGACTGCCATACATGCTACAGTTTTTTGGAGCCACAGATGAGAGTTAGGTGTCAGGTGGACACCAAAGCCCTAAGCCCTCACAACCAGAGGTGTTAGTCCTCTCTGAACACAGTATAACACATAGTGCAATGGAAAAGGGGTAAAGGAGAGATACAAATCAAGTGCCCTAAACAAAACTGAGGAAAGAGACAATTTTCAGCTGGGACAATAAGAACAGTTTTAAGGATAGAATGGCACCTGATGAGCCTTGAAGGAATAGAAAGATTCTGAAAGGCAACTTAAAGAGGTACTGGCATTCCAAGGAATGGGAAAGATGGTCTATGAAAATACAAGGAGGTGGGAGATAGTTTGTTGATTTTAGGGAAGAGGAACATCACCAGATGTTCTATGCTTGCCCCAAGAAAAATTTTAAAGGGAATCTACCTAACAGGCTGGGTACCATGCTTTTATTACTTGATTATTTTTTCAGATACCAATGTATCTTTTGGGTTTTCAAACTCATTCCCACATCTCAGTCACAACCATAATCCATGTCCAGTGCCAGTAGAAGACATACAAGGGCTTATTCAATAGCCTGGTTGTTAAGAAGGCTATAATAATGTGAATAGGCATTTTGAAATTATTTTATTTTTTTCCATTTGGAAGGTTAGTTCAAACTCTTTTGCATTACTATAGACTTTACTGGATAGATTTGTGGTATTCTAGGGTTCAACTAAATCCATAGGGTGCCACATGCAAAAAGGAGCAATTGACTAGCATCATCATTAATGAATGCTTTTGTTTGGACTTTCTATAAAATACTGCTCAAAGTAGTGGCAAATTCTTTTAGGAAGGCTGCATCTTCCTTTCTTCCCCCACGTTTGTGTGACCCTGAAGCAACACTGAATTTCTCAGTAGCTCTAGATAACTCTAAGACAAGAAAGAATATGTTATATGCTAATATGCACCAATAGAGAGATTTTCTCATCAGTCATTTGCTAAGGTAAAGTGAGCTGGTAAAATAGAGCAATATATAATGTGATAGATGAAATCATGATTTATAGGTATAGTGGAATATATATATATTTGTTATATATGTATACGCACATATACATGCATGTATATATGTACATATTATATATATATTTATCTCAATATATGAATATATACTGCAGCTATCACAAGTGATAGAATAAATTATTGTCAGGCCATCAACAGATATTAAGTATCTATTATATTTAAGATGCTGTGCTAAGAGTTAGGAATACAGTAAGAGGCAAAATGTTTCTGTCCCCAAAGAACTTACAATGTAATGAAGTAGCTAGCATGCAAGGAAACATATACAAAACAAAAAACTATAGATGTCAAAAACAGGAAATTTTTAAAAATTGAAGTCGCCAGAATGAAGAGGGATTAGAAGATGGCTTCCTGTAGAAGATGACATTCTAGTTGGAACTTGAAAGAAGCCATGGAAGCTGGGGGGGTGAACATGATGCTAAATAACATTTTAGGCATTGGGAAGAAAATGCCTGGAGTTAAGGGATGAAAAGTCTTGTTTGAGGAAGAGCAAGGAAGGGAACGTCATTAGATTGGAAAGTACATTGTAGGTAGTAAGGTGTAAGACTGAAAAGGGGGGCAGGGAGGTAGGTTATGAATACCAGAATATTATATACCATATTCATATAATCAGCTTATAGTTACATATCAAAACATATTGATCAATATATTTAAAAGCATTATATAATACATAATTATATTATAATATGCTGATTAATTAATGTATTAGAATTATGTATAACTATACATATATTATTAATTTTATGTACATAATAAATAATATTACCTATTATTCGGACAGACCCAGCCTATAATATCTTCTCTATGTGTGCATATATGTGTGTATATGTGTCAGCCTGTAAGCATGCATATATATATTCCGATTTATATACATGTGACAGACCTTTGATTACTTCAGGACCTATACATATGTGCATGTATGCACACATTCATATGCAAGTGTCTTTATATGTTCACATGTATGTTTAAGTGTGTAGGTGTGTGTGCATATTTTTACCAAATCTATGACACCTTTGTGTAGGGATTTACTAGTGAAGAACTAGCTCTACTAATGCATATTAGCACTTATTCTTCTAATTACAAGTTTACAGAGTTATCTGGGCGTATGTGTGTATACATAAACATGTCTACACACTTATTTATATGCACATATATATATATATATATTCAGACCTCTAAATACAAGAATGTATGTATATGCTGTGTCAGAGAGGGACAGAATCATTTTGTAGAGTTCCACCCCACAAAACAATAGAGATAGGTACAGACAAATATATATTATCCTGCTAACAACTTCATTTGATATCAAACCTTAGCAAATCTTTGAAGAGACGTTTCTTTAATTATGTCTTTCATAGCTTTTTGTATGATTTTAGCGTGTGAATTAAAAACTTCTAGTCTGAAGCTAGACTTCATGTCTATGTTTTGCAGAAATGATTAAAAAGCTTTTATGAAATTCACAAGTAAAAGCACAGAAATACATAAAAATACATAACATAATTTACTATGTACATAAAATTAATAATATGTACATATGTACAAATTCTTCCCCACCTAGTATTAATGACTAAGGTAGCTCTAATGGACCACTGGGATTATCTTTTAAAATCTTCACATCTAACAAAATGGTTAGTCAACTTTATCCTCTATGTCAACACCTAAACCTGATATTATTAAAGTTATCTTTATCATAGGCCTGGATAAAGTACTTATCAAATTATGATAAATGATGAGTTCATTTGTGTGCTTTTCTTCTAAATCTTTGTAAAAAAGAAAGCTAGATTCATTCATTTTAATTTCTTCTCAACGTGTAGAATATTGTTTATTTCTAAAGGAAAGGGGTAGGAATCGAACATATGATTTCATTGGTATAGGAAACCCCCTCTAACAACACAGATAAGCTCCTCTATAAGCTATAATTTTAAGGTATTGCCTGGGCCACAACTAATATATGTCATGAACAGTACTCAAAACCAAGTTTTCCTAGTCAAATTTTTATTCAAAATACCTTCATTGTCTCTCAAAAAATAATGCTACATAGATAAAATATTTTTTTAGAAATTTATATCTGTCTGCCACATATATATGTGATATATATGGATATATTATCATATAATATATTAGATGTCTATACCATATGTCTTACTGTACTTTAAAATCTAAGAGAGTATTGCCTTTAATTCCTTTATGTTCATAACCAAGGCAAGAAACATGAGACATGCATTTACTTACAGAAAATTTTCATTATATCATTTATCAAGGCCCCTCTGCTAGACATAGAAGAACCATCCAGTTTTTCCTTCTTTGTCCTTTGAAATTTTCCAAATAATTACTATACATTAAAACCATCAATCAGGGAATATTTTTTAATGTCTACTGGATGTGTTTGTCTATGGAGACAGATGCCAAACTCAATTAGAGGGGGCAGAAGGAAGAGAAAGGAATGAAAGTTATGCATCACTAGTCTGGAGAGGTCTTAAACAACTTAGAAAAGCCTAAAAGAAGAGCACTGCCTCTGATAAAAATTTCACCCTACATTTAGCTAGTGGATCAGAGATTATAACTCTGGTGGCAATGTGAACATGGACAAGACTTATTTTTAAGGTTGTTGCACCACATCTTAACAGAGTTCAAAAGGAGACAATTTCAAAAATTATTGCTCCAAACCAAGGGAGAAAATGAAAACATAGAGCAGGGGTGGGGGAACTGAGTCTTCAAGGGTACATGTGGTCCTTGAGGTCCTCAAGTGTGACCCTTCAACTGAATTCAAACTTAATTCTGTGAAGTTTGGATTTAGACAGAGATACACTTGAGGAACTAGAGGGCCACATGTAGCCTCAAGGCCACAGTTTTCCTACTTCTGCATAAAGTCAAGAGCACAGAAAATTCAGAATCGTCATCTATGCGTATTGATGGTCATAAAAATACATGGAACAAACCTTTTTGTTTATGTTTTAATTTGCCAGTTGAAGAAATGATAGCATCTTCTTTGTCTTTGTACAGAAAGAAATAACAGTGATATGGCTTCAAATCTCAAATTTCTTTTATTTGTTGTGTAGCCTATTATAAGCTACAAGTAGCTAACAAGCTTCTCTACCGCCACCTTACTCTTAAAAATCAGCAGTTCTCCAACTTCACTTGGTCAACATTGTACACTGAGAAACTAGAATAATTCTTGGAGACAATTGATTTCTTGGGATATGAGCCCATAACTTTGGTCAAATGTTATCATTTAAAATCTCGTGGGGATCATTTAAGTTCTCATTTTCAAAAAAAAAAAAAAGCATTCTTGGCTAACTTCTTTCCCTAGATAAGTCTATCTTTTTTGGAGAATTTGAGATAACATTTACCCATAATTATTTTTACATAATTTTGTGTAAGAATTTTTGCTTGTTTGTTTTCATTTACTTTTTACTATATTGGGTGATGGTGAGCTGGTGAAGATTTTTGAACCATCTTTAAAATTAATGGCGTTTCTTTCTCTTTTTATTTTCAAAGCTACTTAGCAGGATTTCCCCTCATTCTCTTAAAGAAACGACTACTTCTCAGATTTCACTGTTCTTTCATTACTTTTTTTTTTCCCCTTTTTTTCCCCTAAGAGCCAAAATCAATATAGAGCTGAGCTGTAATGGAGGCCAGTGCTGGTCACTGTTGAGATTAGAAAAACTTGTAAGATTACAGCACCACCTGCAGGAGTGTTTATGGATACCACTTCATGCCCTGCCATATTCCAAATAGGGCCTAGCCTACAATTTTGTAAATGATTGAGGAACCTAGGAAGACAGAAACATAAAAAGAGAGCTTAGATAGTGGTCTACAGATACTAGCTGTGGTCCATCATCATTTAAGTTCAGTTTAAGGTTACCTAGGAAATAATGCATTTCTAGCCTAACAATTCCTAAGGGAAGAACTGCTTTAAAAATGATTTATGTACAAAAAATGTTTTCAAAATGACAAAACAAAATAATATCTATACTTTAAGGAAGTTTTCATAAAACAGAAGGATGCATATTTAAAGATCCTATCATCCTTTTCCAATTAAAGACATAATAAAAGCAAACCCAAACAGGCCCATTTTCATAAAATTGCTATGCTAGAATGTGAAGACAGCAAAGCAAAGCATTTAGAAACTAAACTTGTGAATCTACTATTTATGTATCTTAAGAAAGATGTATATTTCTGATTTCTGAGATCTAGATCTCACTAAAACCACAAAAGTTTCATTCCTTGTTCTGAAAGGAAAGGCCAGATATATGACTTGGATGGGGGTGATTGGGGTTTTGATCAAGGGTATCATAATAAGATGTCAATAGATTTAGAAGTTATTGAATGTTTATTGTGCTGTAAGAAATGAGCAGCAGATGGACTTCATATTTACCTGGAGAGGCTTATATGAACTGATGCTGAGTGAGAAGAGTAGAGCCAGGAGGAATGTGTACACAATTACAGACACAACGTATGTGTGATGACCAACTTTGATAAACTGGACTCTTATCAGCAATCCAGCATCATAGTCTCATGATGGAGAGAGATCTTTACATCTAGAGAAAGAACTGAGTTTGAACCCAGATTGAAGCAAACTACCTGCTCTTTTTCTTATCTGGTTTTGTTTCCTCTTTCCCATTGTTCATTCCATCTGATTCAATCCTTCATTATAAGTTGACCAATGCCTAATGTGAAAGTATTTGCAGATGTTATACTTGATTGTATGCTGCCATGGGGGGGGGAGAGGGAAGGTGGGGAGGGAGAGAAAATTTGAAACTCAAGTAATTGTGGTAATGAATCTTGTAAACTAAAATTAAACATTAAAAAGACCAAAAAAAGAAGTTATTTATTGTTGAAGACACAGTATTGTTTTATTCTTTTTTTCTTTTTTATTATGAACTTAAGAGTCATCACAGAAATTTTCCTATGCACCAAACCACAAATGTTCATATGTGGAACCAGGAACTTGTTTTATAAATTTGTTTCCAAAACCAAATACCAGAAACAAAAAGTATACTAAATTGAACAAAGTAGAAACCAAAGTTTCCTTTTGTCCCTTTCCAAATTTTAAAACATTTTCTCTTGTGTACATCTTAATGTTTTATTGTGTTTCTTCTCTACCCTTCCTTGCCATCCCTTCCCTTCTCTTTCCTTCCATGCTTTTCCCTGTTTTTTGTATCGTAAAGCTTTCCATTAATTTACACTCCTTTTCATAGTAAATGCTATTAATTTTACTTTGCAAAGTTTCTCTGAATTCTTCATATCTATCAGATTTCCTTACAATATAAAAACATCCCATTGCATTCATGTGACACCATTTATTTATTCAAGAGCTTCTCCCAAATGATGGGCACACCCTTTGCTTCTAGTTCTGGGATACAACAATAACAACAAAAAAATTGCTACAAATATCTTTGTACTTATGAGTCCTTTCTATCCATATTTAATCTTGGACTTATACATCAAAGCTTCACACTCACTTAGCAAAAATACTAGTTAAAATACTAGTTATAAGAAGAAGTTCCCAAATGATGGACTTGAGAGCTCCTCCCCCATCCTGACCCCCTCCCTCTGTAGCTAATCCAGCAGTAACTGGTGCCTGACCTCCACCTCTCTACCTCAAAATGAGAGTTCTCTTCATGTTTACTGCCTGAGTGGTTTGTGGTATTTACTTTAGGCATAAAAAAGTCCTACTCATAAATCTGGTAAAGGGGAATATTTTGTAATTTTTTTCAAGTGCTTTGCAATAATTTTCCCCCGTATGAATAGTAGAAGGTTGAAGGTTTGCTCTGAATCTGTTTCATTATCTGAACGTGCATTAGTTCTTCTGGGCAATTTTATACAAAGCTATTAAAACCAAACCAGCTCTTACCTCATAAGAGAGAGAGAAGGAGGAAGATCAGAAAGTATGCTCATAATGAAGACCACTCAGGCCTATAGCACAGCAAATTAACTCAGACCATTAAGCTTAATGGACTTTGAGAAGCCAGAGAGGTCAACTATTAGCTCAAAATAATGACCTTCAACCCAACCTCAAGGAAATGTGTAACTATCCACAGAAGCCCTTCTTAACCTCCATCACTAAGTTGGATTGGGGAAGGTGGCAGGTATGACTTCTCTCTTAACCATTTTGTTCCTTTGTACCTGATACTGGGATTAGTGTCACCTACCCAAAGTTAAGCAGATGGAGTCTTCTAAGAATCTAGGCAGAATGAGTCTCATAAAGCCTGGCCCTGGAGGGATTTACAATTGTTTACAGCCTAAAAGTGGCACACTGCTTGTGAAAGCATAAAAGCTGTGGGGGTAGGGGTGGGAAATTGTCATAAAAATAATTAAATGCCATTGGGGGGGGTGTCATAAAAAATAATTGAAAGCCTCATGGCTTTCACAGTCATGAAGTAAATCTTCAAAGTCCTGGCAAAAGCCATGTCCTTGCTCTGTCCTGGCGTGCTAGATGTGACAAAGAGCACATGTGGCAATGTTGAAGGTGCTTGAAATACCCTCAGGCACGCTAAGGTAGTCATTTCAGTCTTAGTTTCTAGTTTAGACTGGGGGCTCCTAAACTTTTTTTGTGTTTTGGATGTCTTTAGTATTATAGTTAAGCCTATGGAACTATTCTCAGAATAATGTTTTTAAATACATAAATTAAAATATGATTACTATTGAAAATAATTGCTTTGCAATATAGAAATAAGTTCACATGTGTACACATATGTATAAGCAAGTATACACATGTTTATGTATTTCCAAGTTAATACTACCTGGACTTTATGGGGTAAAGTGCATAGGCACACACATGCATATATGCTTGAGAGTGTAATTTATGGAATTTATAGGAATCAAATCTCTAACACTTAAATATGGGGAAAGTGATACACACATATCTACGTATGTGGTGTTCATGTGTGTTTATATGTATATGTGTGTACATATATTTGAGTTTTTATATATGCAGACACACAGACATATATATATATATATATATTACACACACACACACACACACACATGAATTGTGCAAAATCTGATGATTGTCCAAATCAATTTTATATCATGCTAAGGTAGATCTTAGTTGGAATCTACATGAGCCAAAGTTTTTTCTGTGTTGTTCCTCTAAAAGCCAAGGTGTAAATGGTCGTCTCGATGCACATTCTGGTTTTCCTGTCCATAAGAGTTTATTTACATTGGGATAGATCCATAAACATTTTTCTTCATAGCTCTGAAGAGTTTCCTAGAAATAAATGATCTGTGTGGAAAGCACTACAACACGGAAGCAAGACTTCTTTTAAAAAATAAAAAGGAAAATTGAAATATAATGAAACATTCATTTAAAATAAAGTCTTTTTAGAAACCTCTATTTTTGTTTGAAATCAAATTGCCCTTTTTTTCAAATCACTCAAGCTGAGAGTTGTCAGGTTCATACCTACTCTGATGTATGTTTCAAGTTGTAATGTAAATCCTTGAATACTCTTGTACAGAAAAACTTCCCATAGAAATCTTGACATTTCAGTTAAGCAGTTAAGATAATACCATTAAGAGCTTGAAGTGGACTACAAAGTGTTCCCCCTCCAAAAACAAAAACAAAAAATGCCGTGTGGTTAATACCTCTGTCTGTGAATTGAGCTCCACTAATTCAGAGCAGTAAATAGTGGGAGGGAACACAGCTTGAGAATCGGAAGAATATCTGATATAATTCATCTTACAGATGAGGAAAAACAATGAGGTTTAATGACTTGACCAAGGTCATACAGCTAACTCTGGTAAGTGGTATAGCTAGGATCTGAAGTCAGAATCTTTGACTCCAAATTCAACACTTTAATTTATAGTCTTAGAGAGTTACCTAAAAGTGATTGGTCAGATGGGTCAAAGATGAATTTAATATATTTGCTGTAAGAGTGACTTTACAATTTTCTATTTTGCTAAGGCTTAAGCATTTTATTAAAATGGAAAATTAATAAAATGTTGATATTGTTATTTCTTTATCTTCTAAATGCCATACTGATAGCAAAAACATTAAGAAAATTTCATTTTTTTATTTCTTATTTATATGTGATACGTCTCGTGGAAGTTAAGAAACAGAAAATTATTAAAACGAAAACACAGACAAAAAACTCCTTCATAGAGTGAACATACTGCCCTGTTGGCAGAATGGAATCATGCTAGACCTATTTAAATAAAATTAGTTCTTCACTCAGATTACTGCTTGAATACCTGTGTGTACATGTACACATACAAACACACATACATGAAACTATAAAGGAAATTTGGCACAATAATAGAAGAATAAGAACAGTTTTTATTTACTAAGTTGTGAAACATATCTCATTTTAATAAGATTTTCTACTACTATTGATTGACAAATAATAATGCTTGACATTTATACAGGCTTTAAGATTTGAAAAATACTTTGGGACTCAATTTCCTCATCCATAAAATGACAGGATTAGAGTGGCTGACATTTTTTTCAGTGATTTGGAGGGAATCCTTATGGTTTGGTGAAAAGAGTACTATCTCTGAAATCAAAGGACCTGCATTCAAATTTCACTTTTGATGGTTACTTTACTATAGCAGATAACCTTGATTTAACCTCCCAGGTCATGAATTGCCTTAACTGAATAATGAGGGAGTCTGATTAATCTAGAGCTTTGTGTCTTCTTCCCCTAAACAAACCAACCCATTTTCAAATTCAGGTTCAAATTGAAACAGCTTCAGTTAAAAGCATGAAGATTCAGGAAAGGGATACATAAACATTAAATAATAATGGGTAGATAAAAAATGTTGAGAGTTAACTATTGAGCTAACTCTTTATTAAACATAGAAAATATGTTAGTAGCTATACTCTATAATGGACATTCTGGTCTATGCTCTAACATAGCCCAGAAGGATTTTACTGTTACCATCATTGAAAGCTAGGGAATTAGGACATTCTTCACTGAGAGAAGTTGTAAATTAGAAGATTATCTGTTTGCAATAGAAATGACAAGACAGAAGATTCAGAGACTCAACTCATCCATGATAATTTTGAAGGAAGTAATTTGATTTTATGACTTTACAGAGACAATAAATAAATTTATATTCTTCTTGTCACAATTCAGAATATTAAAGTTGGTAGAGAAAAGGATTTACTAGTAGCTATGTTTGTAATGCCAATGGCAGGATACTTTTCAGAAACAACAGGCTAACTTACAGACAAACCATAATTAGTTATAGTTCAGCATTAAGCTTCAGTCATGCCTGATTCTTTTTGACCCCATCTGGGGTTTTCTTGGCAAAGATTGGTGGTTTCCTATTTGCAGCCCATTTTACAGATGAAGAAGCTGAGGCAAACGGATTAAGTGACTTACCCAGGGTCACATAGTGTCTGAGCCCAGTTTGAAATCAACAGTAGTCTTCCTGACTCTAGGCCCAGCACTCTATCCACTGTGCTACCTACCTGCCTTTATTATAACACGGATTACAATAAAGATATGTTTATAACAGTGATTACACATGATACTATGGGTGTTATCGTTAACCCTTTCATGAGCACAAGGTTCACAAAACTAAAAGAAGAAAAAAAAGTTTATTTATAAATCAATGAAAACAAATACAGCCCAAATTAGAGCCTGTAAAAATAACAGCAACTAACACTGAAGATTCTTTATCTAGGGATCTGTAAAACCTCAGCCACATACATATGAACAGAAAAATCCAATTATCTGGTATGATTCCCTAATAAATGCTTGCTCCAAAATGTATCATAGTTAATCCTTATCAATGTTGTCAATAGTTTTTCAGGCCACTTACTCAGTTTACTTTATTGTTATATTTGAAGTACTCTCTTGCTGAGAGAAGGGAGAAATATATAGTTCTATCTAATTTATTACAAATCAATTTATCCCCAAGCTATAGCTAGGTCAGTATGAAACTATTGAACATGTGTATCAGCTCAATGAGTACCATTGCAGTCACTAATTTTTCAATGAATGACCTAAGAACTACCTTATACAAACTCCCAATACTTTCCTCCTTTAGTTGGCAAGCTAAATTTTGTGGGAAATGGGCCAAATGAATCGATTAGGAAGGGATGTATAGGAGGAATATATCTAAGGATCATGCATTAGAACGGAAAAGTATCTCAGCAACTAGGTAGACCAAAGGTCATGCAGACAGTATCATCAGACATAGAACTTGAACCTAGGTCTTCTCACCTCAGAGCCAGTGTTCTTTCCATTGTACTAGGATGTCACCCAGAAGATCTCTTTTAGATAGAATGTGGTGGAATGGATAGAGTTATGGCCCTAGAGTTAGTAAGACCTGAATTCGAATTTCTCCTCACATACTAGCTATGTGATACTGGTCAGTGGCCTAAGCCTGTTTGCCTTAGTTTCCTCATCTGTAAAATGATCTGGAAAAGGAAATGACAAATTACTCTAGGATCTTTGCCAAGAAAACCCTAAAAGGGCTCGCGAAGATCCAGTCAGATAGGACTGAAAAAAATGACTTTGAACAATAAAAAATAGAACTGCAAGTACCTCAAGTATAGACATTGTTTTGTTTTTGTCTTTATATCCTAGAAGAGTTTCTAGCACAAACTGATTATATTAACAGAGTTTGTAAAGCACCTCAAAGTTTAAAAAACTGATTTCACATGTTTAATCAACACCATCTTGCTTGCCTTCTCAATGGGTGGAGAAGCCACTAGAGGAAGGGAGAGAATTTGGAACTCAAAAGTTTTTAACACATGGTAAAAATAAATAAATAATAAATTTTAGAAACAAAGTTAGAAAAGCTCTTTACCAATATCTCATTTATCTTCACAACAGCCCTGAAAGGTGTACGCTATTATTCCCCTAAATTTTATAGATGAGGAAAGTGAGGCAGACAAAGGTTACAAGGGACTTGTCCAGGGTCACACAACTAGTAACTGTTTGAGGCTGGATGTGAATTAAGCAGATGCTTGATACATATTCATTGATTGGTTATTTCCAACAATAAGAGAACACATTTTTAAAGGTACTTGAGTTACAATAACTGTGTTATATCACATGATAAAAAGAACGAGTAGACCCTAGTGTACTCATTCATTTAATTTGACTGATTAGTTTATTATCTCCAACACTTGATTAGTAAAAAAATTCCTTGCAAGTTTAGGCAAGTTAGAATATTTCTTTCTAGTTTCTAGATCCTCTAAAGAAAGCAAATATATTTAATTCTGTATAGTCAGGCCCTTGAGTTAATTCTTGATTAGATGCAGAATTCTAGAAGGAGAAATCTTTGGTGTTTGAGGTATTGTGCCCTTCAAATGACTCTCTAATTGGCTGGTTACCAGAGATAGAAGCAGCAGAGCAGAACATAACAAATAGATTTATCATTTTGTTGACTACTTAAAATATATTTGTAATCTGTAGATCATTGTTTAGAAATTATGCCAGAATTAGTACACATATATGAGTGTCTGTTATTAATTAATCGTGGACATATACATGTGTATATGCACATATGTACATATATAGCAGTTCATTTTATAGCATATAATCAATGAAAAAAAACTACATACACCAAGTTTGTTGAGTGATGGTAAAACAGAGAGAGCACACTGGTCTTAGAATCAGAAAGACTTAAGTTCCATCCAGCTTTAGATACTTACTACTTCTATTACCCTGGACAAGTCACTTAACCTATTTACCCCAGTGTTTTGTTTTGTATTATTTAACTATAAAATGAGCATAATATCAGCACCTACCTCACAAGATTGTTGTGAGGATGAAATTAGAAAATATCTGTAAAAAGCATTCAACACAGTTCCTGGAACATAGCAGGTATTACATAAATACTTATTCTCCTTCCCCTCTCCTCATACTTTAAGAGAAGTGGAAACTCAGGTTTATTTTCTCATTTTCATTTTACTCACACTGGTGCCCCTACTAAAATCCCCTTCCAATACGTATGAGCATGGTATTGAAAATGACCCTGGATTCTTGAAAGCTAAGTCAGAAGAGCGTATGTTCTCGGCAAATCTTATCAAGTTACAAATCTTCTAGCTCAGGCTTAGGAATAATTCCATCATTTAAATTAAATAAACATTTGTAAAGTACCTTCTATATCAGAGGTTCCCAAAACTTACTTAGCCTACCATTCCTTTTCTAAACAAAATTACTCAATGCTCCCTTGGAAATTTACTTTGTTTAGCCCTTTAATTTTTTTTTTAATTTGCATCATTTCAAAAAACGTATTTTTTAAAATGATACACATAAAATTTAATAATTTGTTGTAAATTTGTGGGGTTTTTCCTGCACTTTGGCCTTTTTTTTTTTGGAGGGCACTTGGAGATAAGTAACTTGCCCCAGGTTACACGGCTAGTATTTTTGTGTGGCTGTTAAGTGTCTGAGGCTGGAACGGAACTCAGGTCCTCCTGACTCGGGGGCAGTACTTTACTCACTGCACCACCTAGCTGCCCCCCTCCACTGAAATTTTGATGATATGACATTGCATCATGTAACCCTATAGTACTGCATTGTAAACAAGTCATTACACCTACATATTACTGCCGATGCATGCTGGACTTCCCAGCAATGCACAACAGACTCATCTGCCAACAGTCACTTGCTAAGTTCTATTGTTGGAGTGGACCATTGATCATTTATAACAAGTGTTTTGTGTTTATTTAGAAAATAATATAATCACAATGACTTTAAGTCTGTTATACAATAGATGAAACATGTATGAATGATTTTCAAAATTTTAACTTCTTTTCTTTCCTTATGCTTCCGCTGCTCACTAATTTTTTTAATGCTTTATTAACTTCTGATTTACATCATTCATTTCTGCCAGACATTGAGTTACAAATTTTCTCCCCGTTTCTTCCCCTACCCAACCCCCCCCCAAATAGCAGTCCCACAGGATATCCCCTCCTCCAATCTACTCTCTACCATATTTTCTCCCATACCCCTTTCAACTTTTCCAGTGGATCTCTATATCTCTATGCCCCAGTGCCTGTATATCTTATTTCCCAATTACATGTAAAATAATATTGATAATGGTATATATATATATGTGTGTGTGTGTGTGTGTGTGTGTGTGTGTGTATACATATACATACATATTTGAATACTTGATTTTAAAACTTTGAATTCCAGATTCATTCCCTTCCTCCCTTGTCACCCACCCTTACTGGGAAGATAAGCAGTTGAGTATAGGATGTACGTGTGTGGCTAATGAAAAACAGTGGCATAGTAGATATATTATAAAAGACTGACTATATTTCCCTCCCTCCTATTCCACCTCCCACTTGATCTATTCTCTACTTTGATCCCGTCTCTTTTCAAAAGTGGGTGCTTCCAACTTCCCTCCCTCTCCAGGCTGCCCTCCCTTCCATCACCTCCCCTCTCATCCCCTTCCCCCCCCATTCTCCTGTAGGGTAAGATACCCTATTTAGTGTGTATTTCATTCCCTCCTCAAGCCAAATTCAATGGGAATAAGGTTGACCCATTCCCTTTTGCCTTCCTATTCTTCCCCTCCATTGTAACGATTTCCCCTTGCCTCTTCTGTATGAGATTGTTAACCCCATTCTGTCTCTCCCCATCTCCTCTCATTATATTCCTCTCTTACCTCTTAATTTCACCTTTTAAGTATCATCCCTTCCTGTTAAATTGGTCCTGTGACCTCTATCTATGTATACCTGTAAACATATATACACACATTCACATATGTATTCATATGCCCATATAGACATATATATTTATATTCCATTAAACTACTGAGAAAAGTTTCATAAGTTACAATTATTGTTTTTCCATGTAGGAATATTAATAGTTCAACTTTGATAAGTTCCTTATGATTTCTTTTCCCTGTTTACCTTCTCATGCTTCTCTTGCTTCTTGTATCTGAATGTCAAATTTTCTGTTCAACTCTGGTTTTTTCAGCAAGAATGCATGAACATCCTCTATTCCACTGAATGATCACATTTTTCCCTGAAACATGATAATCAGTTTTGCTGGGTAGGTGACTCTTGGTTTTAATACCAGCTCCTTGGACCTCTGGAATATCATATTCCAAGCCCTTCGATCCCTCAGTGTAGAAGCTGTCAGATCCTGGATTATCCTGATTGTATTTCCAAAATATTCAAATTATTCCTTCCTGGCTACTTGTAATATTCTCTCCTTAATCTGGGAATTCTGGAACCTGGCTATAATATTCCTAGAAGTTTTCTTTTTGGGATCTTTTTCAGCAGGCGATTGGTGGATTCTTTCAACCTCTATTTTGCCCTCTGATTATAAAACTTCAGAGCAGTTTTCTTTGAGAACTTCCTGGAGGATGATTTCTAGGTTCTTACTTTGATCTTCACTTCCAGGTAGTCCAATAATTTTTAAATGATCTCTCCTGGATCTATTTTCCAGGTCAGTGGTTTTTACCATGAGATATTGCACATTGCCTTCTATTCTTTCATTTGTTTGGACCCATTTAACAGTATCTTGGTTTCTCATAAAGTCTTTAGCTTCCATTTCCTCCAGTCTAATTCTGAAGCCATGATTCTCCTCATTGAGCTTTTGAGATTCTTTTTCCATCTGGCAGATTTGGCTTTTTAAGGCATTCTTCTACTCATTGCCTTTTTGAGGCTCTTTTGCCATGTGAGTTAGTCTGTTTTTTAAAGTGTTATTTTCCTCAGTCAGGCTGTTGACTCTCATTTCATAATTTTCTTGCATTGTTCTCATTTTTCTTCCCAATTTTTCCTCCACTTCTCTTATCTGCTTCTCAAGGTCTTCTATGGCCTGTAACCAGCTCGAATTTTCCTTTGAAGCTTTTAATGCAGGAGTTCTGACTTCACTGTCTTCCTCCTGTACCATGCTTTGCTCCTTTTTGTCTCCAAAATAGGAGTGTAATGTTGGAATCTTCTGTCTGCTTTGTTTCCTTTGCCTGATCATGTTGCCCCTCAGTCACTTGACCCCTGGGCTTTTTGCCACAGTAGGACTCTGCCACCAGACAGGGGAGCTTTCGTCCCAAACTCTGGGGAATTCTCAGTTGCCGGAGGTGTTACATGGGTGCCCTCTCTGAAGTCTCCACTTGCTCTGGCAAGCTGGACATACACCCCAGCACCTCCACCCTAGACTGCAATCCAGATGAAAGAAGGTTAAAGCAAGAGCGATTACCCCTCAAACTGGTGCTTGGTCCAACTACACTCTGCAGGCCAGGAGCTGAAGCTGCCAAGTGGTGCTGGTTGGCTGTGAGGGCACCTCAGGGGCTTCTCGCCCCAGGGACAAAAGCCACACACTCCCACTTACTAGTCCAAACTGCAC
Organism: Petaurus breviceps papuanus; assembly: GCF_028583685.1. Classification (NCBI taxonomy): domain Eukaryota; kingdom Metazoa; phylum Chordata; class Mammalia; order Diprotodontia; family Petauridae; genus Petaurus; species Petaurus breviceps. Next base: position 38,771,051 of record NW_027187391.1, read on the forward strand.
TGACCTCTCACTTTGTCCTTTGCATTTGTGTGTTGATAAATCTGGAAATGGCCACAGCTGCTGCTGTTATGGAGACCCTCAGGCTGCGACTGATCGGGCCCACCCTGGGGCCTAAAGCCTAGGTGTGGGTCTGGGCTCGGCTCCCAGAGCTCTGTGCTGTCCGATTCCTGTGGTCCTGCCCTGCTGTCCTCAGTGGGAGGTTAGCTTCTCTGTGTCATTTTGTGAGTTCTGCAGCTCCAAAGTTTGTTTAGAGACCCCTTTTTACATGGTTTGGGGAAGGTGGAAACCAGAGTAGCAGGGAGGTCCTGCTTCTAATCTGCCATCTTGGCTCCCTGCTCACTTATTTTTTAATCAATGCCACCCAATTGCTTGGTTTTTTTTTTGTTTGTTTGTTTGATTTTCCTTTATGGAGGGCAATTGGGGTTAAGCTACTTGCCCAAGGTCACATGGCTAGTAAGTGCTAAGTGTCTGAGGCTGGATTTGAACTCAGGTCCTCCTGACTCCAGGGCTGGTGCTGTATTCACTGCTCCACCTAGCTGCCCCACTGCCAGCCAATTGCACCTGAGGCTACTACTTCTCCCCATTCTGCACCCCCTCCATCATTCCAGCACCTCCTGGTATTGTTAACTTTGGGAAAATTTGTATTTAAGTCACTGGGTCTTTTGTATGTAAGACATCCTCTCATTAAAAGACCACTCTGAGTAAATGAAGAAAGCCTTGTCAGCAGAAGGTTGTCTATTAGGTAATAAGTATTTTGGCCTCAACAACTCATGAAATTCTCCACAAACATGAGGAGGCTTGTGAAGTGGTAATGTGGAGGAAATACCATATGAACAATCTTTATTTCTTTTGAAGTATAGAAGAATAGCATCTGTAAATGTGCATCTTAAGCCAAGGTCAGACATGTACAAGGCATATAGAAAATCTCATCTTCAAGAATTTGTGATCTAAGGGACATAAAAAGTACAGTCCAAAAATTGTAAAGTAATAACAGTTACAGCAACTAAATTTAGCAATAACCTCAAAGCAAATAAATGAATTATGGAAAAATACAATTACATTCTCCTGTCTCCAGTAACATAATAATCATGATAATGGTAGTGGTAATGGTGAAGATGATGATGATGATACCAATTCACATTTATAAAGTATTTTAAAGCTACTAAAACATTTTCCTTAAAAACAACTCTAAAAAATAAATACATTTTACAGATGAGAGCACTGAGGATTAGAGAGGCTAAATTAGTTGCATCTGTTTCTAGAGACCTTTGAATTTATAGGAATGTATAAAGAATGTGACCAATTACTCCAGCTTGCCACACTTACTGCATTTCAAAATAGAGATACAAATGGTACATACAGCAATGAAAAGAGCATTCCTATAACTTTTTCCTCGCAAAGGGCATAGAATCTGATCTACCATAAAGTTTTGCTAATATGTTTTTATTTAGTAGTTTATGTTAATATTTCATATGTTTTGAGTGTGATATTCTTCTTTCATTCCTTAGTGATATCAATAAATAAAACCTGTTTGAATTTTTATTATAACATGCAAATTGCATTTTACAGCCAGAATCAAAGTTCACCCGGCACTTTCATGTACCAGCACTACTAGTGAAATGAATCAATTGAAGAACTTTAAAACTGAAATATAAATATTAGCCTTCATAATGGAAGTGTAAATAAGAACCTTCATCACTTGTTAATTGTCCCAGTATTTCTTCCTATTCCTGGAGTGGCACCTTTCACATGTATTTGTGTAATCTAGATCTGGCAGCAAGCTTCCTGTGGGGAAATGTCCTTTACCAATGCAGATTTGCAACTAGTGTGCAATTGATTGTCTTAATGTTGTCTGGGTTACTGAGAAGTTAAATGACTTGTCCAGGGCTACATAATTAACATATATTACAGAAAATAGCATAGATAGATTTTCCAGAGTGTCAGAGTTGCTCTGTCTACATATTCATTAGTTAGAGGTATAAATTTACCCAAATTTAAGGAATAGAAAAGAAACTAGATATTTTATAGTGAAATATATCTAATAAACTTGCCTATCAAGTAAAAAGTAAAAGCATTCAGAATACTCAAGTCTAATGCTGATGACACCGTATTTAAATTTTCAGTTTGTTATCACTTTCATTATTGACCTGTTCTCTATGTTACTAAAAATAAAATATGGTACCATATTCCAATATCTCTAATTGAAAAACATCACCATCACAATCAAGTGTAGGACACTTCTGACTCGAACCATTTATCAATTGTCCATTCAAAGGGTTGTAGTTGATTGTCAATGTGCAGAGTATAGTTCTCTGTCAATATCGATTGAAACTCTGGGGGGAAAAAAACCTTTCTAAAAGTCTAATTAATCTTTCAAACATAACAGGGTAGTAATTATATTCATTAGTTTCTGTAACACCATTTCCCACAGTCCCATTGTGCTAGGTTTACTTTCTTAACTATGAATCACACACACACTTATGCATGTAAATGAATATACTTACATTTATATATATATATATGTGTGTGTGTGTGTGTGTGTGTGTGTCTACATATACAAACAGACACAGATACATAGATTCAATGTGTGTGTGTGTGTGTGTGTGTGTGTGTGCGCCTTTGGTTTTATTTTCTAACTTATAAAGGAGCTATGGATAAAGATTTTCCAAAAGTGATATGGAAGAAGTAACTTCTCAAAATAGAGAATCAAAAAAAGGTTCCAATACAGAAACAAATAATCATTTCCAGAAGGAAATATTATTGAAAGATGCTGCTAAATTCAGTATCAAATATCACACAGACATAGGAGAGAGCCATCTCATTATAATTCCTGCCAAAAAGTGGTTGAATAAGGGCTGGGGTGGGGTGTTTCAGTTTGGTGGGTACTACCTTTGCCTTGTGACAGGTATCCGAGAGAAGGGGGAAAGGAAAAGGACAAATAAAGTAGAGTCAGAAAATAGATTACTAAATGTGGAGTGGTCAGAGGGGAAGCTATCAGCTCTCACTGCTTCCTTACATACTCAACTTCAACTAAATGATTTTAAGCTATTTTCCATTCCACATATGTTTCCATATTGGGACTACTGTGAATAAAAGTCAGTCACTCCAATGATCAAGACTTTAGCTGCAAAAATAACTGAAAAATATAATTTTAAATAACCAAGTGTCCTTTTTCTTCATTTGCTCCTCTCTCACCTTCAAGAAAAGAATGATGAAATGGTTTCTGAATCATTAATTCAATCTTCCATCCATCCACTTATCCATCCATACTTCTCTCCATCCATTTTACAAACCATTTATTAAACACCTACTATAAGCAAGTCACTTTAAGGACCAAGAGGAATACAAAAATAAATTCAATATGATCATATCCTTGAAGGAGTCTGAAGTCATGGGATCACAGATTTAGAGCTAGGAGAAGTTTAGAAACTGTCTACTCCAATTCCCTCTTTTTACAGATAAAGACACTGAGGACAAGAAAGGTAAGTGAATTGTCCAAGATCACATAGGTAATACATGACAGAAATGGGCATTTTTTCCAGTATACCACACTTCTTCTCATCCTAGTAGAGAGAGAGGGCATTCAAATATACAAAAATAATTTCAGTTCAGATGAGTATTTGCTGAGTTCCACAGGAATGGTGCAAAATGTTGCAGTGTTCTGGGGATTTGCTGGGGCAGGCAAGAAGCAAACTTTGGGCCCAGAGAATTAGGCTGAGCCATCACATTTGGTGGTCATCATTACATGCTTCCTAAGCAGAGGATGGTCTGAAAGGTTCTGCTTGAACCAAATACAAAACCATTGGTAATATTTGACAAAAGTGAACCATGTAATACACTCCTGTGACTCACTAGATTCCAAAATGTTATTCTGTAAAATTAGAGAAAGGAAAGAAGGAAAAATGTTTGATGCTTTCCACCTGAATTCTTGGAAAATTCTCTGGATGACTCTGGTTGCCAAAGGCTTATAGAAGTGTAAGATCATAAATATACAGCTGGAAGCCACCTTACAAGTTACCAGATCCAAGTTTTCATCATTTCACAGGTAAGAAAATTAAACCCGGAAAGGTGAAGTGATTTGCTCAAGGTAATAGAGTGAGTCACTATCTTATGCAGGTTCAAATCACCCCCACACACAAACACCTGAAAGATCATTCTCACTTCTGAACCTTGTCAACATTTTTGTGACTCTTACATGCAATTATCTGATTCTAATTTGTACAATGGTTCTGTGTGTCCTATCCTCCTAGGTGATATCGTGAATAGATCACTGGTGTTGGAATCAGAAAGACCTGAGTTCAAATCTGGATTCAGACATGTCCTAACTATATGACTTTGGACAAGTCACTTAAACTTAGTTTACCTCATTTTCCCAATATGTAAAATGGGGATAATAATAGCACTGCCCTTTAAGGATTGTTGTCAAGGTTAAATATAAGATTTGTAAAGTACTTAGCACAGTAGCTGGTACATAGTTAATACTATATAAATTTTAGTATTATTGTTGTTGTTCTGGGTGTAGTTAAGCAACTTAAGGTCAAAGGTCTATGTCATATTTCTTTATATCTCCAATACTTCATGAAGAGTTTTTGTCTACTAGGTATGTAATGAATGCTTGTTGAAGGTCATATTTTAGGTTTCATTTTCAAAAACAAACTTTGAGCGGCTGTTCTTGCCAGGGCTCCACTGGTTACAAAAGAGCCAGTAAAATCACTGAGTGAGAAATGAGAAGTCAAGGTCATTCATTCATCAGTAAATTGTGCTGTTTCACCTTCAAATGAAGCCATTCTAATAGGATTATGAAACTGATTAGTCCCAAATACCTCAGATTCTTGAAAAAGAATTGACATTTCCTTTATAAAAAAAAATTATAATTGAATCCCTATGTGCTAACAGACTAGCAACATTAAAAGTCACCAGCAGAAGTGCCATATGAGGTATGCATCCGTATAAATAGACCAGCACCTCAGTTATTTTTTATATAATTCCTATTAAAAATGCAAGACTGCAAGCTTTCAAAGTGCTTTTGCTCCTTAGAAAAGCCTTAAGAAAAAAGCCAAGTTTGGACCCAGAGTCTTACAAGGGTCAGTTGGCAAAAGTAACTTACTTCATAATTCATGGATTGAGGGCAGAATTTCCCAGAGTAATGAATTGCGTGTTCTTCCTACACTGAATCACCCATGAAATGGACTTGGAGAAACATAGAAAAGCCAATGTTTCCTTTGATCACATTTCTTTTTACCTTTAATCCCACCTTAGTGCTTAAATGCAGTTCACACAGCCATGTCAAAAATGAAAGAAAGAGGGAAGTCAGAGAGGGAACATAAACACACCAGGAAATAAAGGCATGTGAAAGGGAAGGAAAACAGTCATGTGGACCAAATTCTGGACTAGGAGGCATATTGAAAATCCCATCAGGGTAGCTAGGTGGCACAGTGACTAGAGCACTGGCCCTGGAGTCAGGAGGACCTGGGTTCAGATCCAGCCTCAGACACTTAACACAAAAAATAGCCATGTGACCTTGGGCAAGTCACAACCCCAATTACCCTCCAAAAAGAAAAAAAAATCCCATCAACTTCTCATTTCTCAGGGACAGTGCAACGTACTAAGAACTCAAAGGCTTTGTTATAATTTCTGCTACAATTCAGTACTTCATCTTGGATAACTTAAAAAAAAATATCATAGGGTTTTGAGGCTGCTTTAAAAGTGGCTTGAAGCTACTTGGTATAGGAAACATGTTGGGTTGTCCCCACTATTTCTACCATAACTCTTTTTTAAGGACTTCAAAAATATGAAAAGCTAAGAATGCACAAAGCCATGATCTATATAAACGAGTTGTTTGCCAATGCCACCTCCTACCAGAAGCTTCAAAATATCTTGTAAAACACAGGGATGATGAAAAAGCACAACTTCAGCATGTGAAGTAATGATGTAGTTAACTATTTCATTTGCATTTAGGTAGCACAGCAAATAAATCTAAAGCATAACAAGCTAATAGAATAAAGAATAAAAGTTAATAGAATTTTAAAAAGACCCATGCTCAAATTAAGCTTCAAATATCTCCTAGCTATGTGACCTTGGGCAAGAGATTTAGCCTCTGTCTTCCTGTTTCCTCTTCTTTAAAATGAGGATAAGAATACTATTTACTTTCCAAGGTTGAGGGGATAGAATGAGATAAAATTTGTAAGTTCTTTGCAAAACTTAAAGTAACATGTAAATGCTATCATTATTATCACTAATGAGAAAAATGAGACCCCAAAAGATAAAGCAATTTGCCTCAGATAACACAGACTAGTACAAAGCTCTGTTCGCCTCATTCACAATCCAGAGCACTTTCCAAAACACCATGCTACCTCCATTAACAGTCAATCAACATGCATTTTTAAGTATTTACTATGTGCCATGAATAGTGCTGGAGATACAAAGAAAGGGTAATGTCCTTGTCCCCAAAGAACTCACATGCAAACAGCTATGCACATAAATGATATATACAGAGAAGATGGAAAATAACCAGAGTGAAGACCCTAACAGGGGAGTTGAACCTGGAAAGGTTTCCTGTAGTTGTAGGATTTGAAATGAATCTCAAAGACAGTCAGGGGAGTCAGCAAATGGAGGTAAAGAGAGGCAACCTTCCAGATATAGGAGATAGCCAGTTAATAGGAACAGAGTAGGGAGAAAAAGCATCCTATATGAAAAGTAGTAATACCAGTACCACTGAATCAAAAAGAATATGGAAAGGAGTGAAGATAAGATGATTGAAAGGTAGGAGGGAGACAATCTGTGAAAGACCTTAAAAGCAAAACATGATTTTGTTTTATTCTGGAGGTAGTACGTACAATTTAATATGTACTTATATATAATTTATTTTCCAGTTTTATTTTTAATTTATGGAATAAAACAAGCATTTATATAACACAGGACAGTAAAAAAATGGTTGTGCATGAAACTGCAAATCTACTGTGTAAAACTTGTTATTCCTTTAAAATATATAACAAAATTATTGTGTAGATTTTTTTTCTTTTTTTCCTTCCCTTCCCCCCTTTATAAAAAATTATAAGCATAAATGTAGAAATTTATAAATAAAAAATGTAAGCTTAATTCATAAATATATTAAATAATTTATGTGAGTATAATTTATACTTATATATGCATAATTAAATATATTCTGCAGGTAGTAAATATAAGTAGTATATGTGACATGTCCCAAACTAAAGTTTACTAAAATCACTTTGGCATCTAAGTTGGGTATAAACTAGAGTGGGGAGACATTTAAGTCAGGGGACAAACTATAAAGCAATTACAATGGGGAAGGGCGTGAAGTGATGAGGTTGTACACCAGGGTACAGCAGGAAGTACCATCTTTGAAGAGGCCATATTTGTTTCTTCTTGGTTATCATCTGACATTTTCAAGAAAGTTTATACATTTTAATTTACTGTGGAATATTTTGTGTCTCATAATTGCTAAATTGGGTGGCCTTTTCTCAATACTTATCCAGAATGAGTACTCTATAAAGCCTTTGAACCTGTTGACCATCCTCTTATCCTGACTTTTCTGTCTTTCTTGACACTGTGACATTAATATTTCCTGTTCTTCCTGATAGTTATTTCACTGTTTTTCTCAACTACATAGATTTGGATGCAGTTATTCAAAGTCAAAAAGTGGTCCCAGTTTCAGGCAATAAGAAAGGTAAAAATGAATAGTCTGTATATACACTTTGTGGGATAGCCTAAGAAAACTGAATTTTTAACAAAAGAGGATACAGCACATAAGGCTGAAGTATTTTTAGAACTTAGTGAGCAATTATGTTTACTCTCTAAATACTGAATGCTAATGGGGTTTTGAGCTATGCCAACTGACACCAGCACAGCAAGACTGCAATTAGGCTAGAAGCAATGTGAAAATAAAACTCAAATCTCGACCAGGACAAGGTGCTAACAGCAAAAATTCATTTTCTCTCTCTGCATTGGGGTCATGGATGGAACTAGGGGAACACACTTAATCGACTGAGCTAGTCAAAAAAGCAAATGAAAAAAGTGAATTTCTTCTTTAAGGTTTCTGTACTGAGATTGAAGATAAGATTCAGTGCTTTTAGAGTTGAGTATATTTTAAATAAAGATCATGAAATTTAATTCAAATTTATCGTTTAACAAAACAGTACCAAAATAGCAACAGGAGAGTAGAGAAAATCAGGAATGAACTATTTCCTACCTTGCTTTATTTGAAGAGGTGATTTAAAATGAATGCCCTAATTTTCTAAGCCCCACCACAGTAACCAGAAACAGCAAGTCAGTAAACATGTATTGAGTAGCATGGGTCAGAGTTCAAGCTGGGCATGAAGAAACAGGCAGAGCTCAGGAGGCCAAGAACAGCATTTCAGAATCTAGGAACAGGTGACCAAATCTTTATAAATGGGATGGAAATGGCTGTAAATTCCAGAACTCTATGCCCTGGTTATATGCAGCCCTGTTGGAGTATGGTGACAAAAAGTAGAAGGTGTGCCCTAATATCTCTCTGTCTCTCTATATCTCTGTCTCTGTCTCTCTATCCCCTCCCTTTTCAATTCTGCCTCTCTCGGTCTGTCTTTGTATCTCTATGTCTCTTCTGTCTGTCTCTTTCTGTATCTTTGTCTCTGCCTGTCTGTCTTCTATCTCTCTCTGTTTCTCTTTCTCAATGTCTGTGTCTCTGTCTCTCCCACCATCTCTGTCTGTCTCATTCCATCTCTGTCTGTCTCTATGTCTCTGTCTGTCTTTGTGTCTCTATGTGTCTTCTGTTTGTCTGTCTCTATGTGTGTCTCTGTCTCTCCCCTCCCTTTCCATCTCTGTCTCTGTATCTGTGTCTGTCTCTGTCTCTTTGTGTCTCTCTCTGTCTCCACTCCCTTCCTATCTCTGCCTCTATCTTTCTCTCTTTGTGTCTTTATGTCTCTTCGGTCTCTGTATATGTTTCTGTGCCTCTCTCTGCCTTTCTGTCTCTCTGTCTGTCTCTCTGTGTGTCTCTCTCTCTCTTTCTCTGTCTCTGTCTCTGTCTCCATCTCTCT
>NW_027187391.1:38780095-38784982 GCF_028583685.1 Petaurus breviceps papuanus
TCTCTCTGTCTCTGTCTCTGTCTGTCTCTGTCTCTCTGTCTCTGTCTCTCTCTCTCTGTCTCTGTCTCTCTGTCTCTGTCTCTCTCTCTCTCTCTCTTTCTCTGTATCCCTTCACTTTTCTCTCTCTCAGCAAGGAACAGTTATAATATCATGGGTCTTAAAGCTGGATGAGGGGCAGCCAGGTAGCACAGCGAGTAAGAGCACGGGCCCCCAGTATCAGGATGACCTGGGGATCGAATCCGGGCTCAAACACTTAGTACCCACCCAGAAACACCTGGCCGTGTAACCTTGAGCAAGTTACTTAACCCCAATTGCTTAAAACAATAAAAAAGCTGAATGAAATGTCAGAGGCTGTTTTGTCCAATCCTCTCCTTTTATATTTGAAGAAACTGGATCCTAGAAAGATGAAGTGACCTGTCAGTGTTGTACCTAGATGTTTGCAGAAAAGATCCTGGTTAGTATAGAGGATAGAGTGCTGAAGCCAGAGTCAGGAAGATGTGGGTTCACATCTGGTCTCAGTTATGACTAGCTCTGTGATCCTGAACAAATCATCTACCCTCACTATGCTTCAATTTCCCTATTTTTTAAATAGGGAGAACATTTACACCTACCTCCAAAAGTTATTGTAAGAACAAAATGATATAATATTTTTAAAGTGTTTGGCAATCGTTAAAGAGGTCTATAATTACAGATAAATTCTATTATTAACAAAAAGCCTTCATTAAAGAGACTTTTTTTTTGTTTTGAAATGGAAAAAAAAAACATACTTTGACAGAGAACTCTAGGGAAAACATTCCACGTAGGCAAGACACATCTTGATATACATGCACTATTTAGGAGAAAATGCAGAGGTGAACCAGTGCAGCTTAGCAAAGCAAATAGAGGACAGGAGTTCAGAAAGATCTATGTTTAGGGTACCCATCTGACAAGTGGTAGCTACGTGACCATGGGCAAGTCACTTAACTGCTCAATGCCCCTAGCACGTCTCTAAGAGTATAATCTAGAACAGCTCCCAATAGGCATTGCAAGATGGGGTTTCCTCACTGGGAGTTCTCTATCCTGGTTAAATTAACCCCTTCCCCAAAGCAAACTTCAGTGGTAGAAGAAGGCAAAATGTATGGTTTCACTGTTTGTTTTTTAATAAAGAATAAAATAAGACTATACTGCAACTATAAAAAGGCAAGGGGGGTTGTGAGGGGGCTTTTTCCTATGTTGCTGATATAACATACATCTCTTTAGCAACAGAAACAACTGATATTAACAACAAATTAACAAGAATTGTTAGTTAAGGGGCACAAGTGGAGCAGTGAGTAAGAGCGCCGGCCCCGGCGTCAGGAGACCCGAGATCGATTCCGGCCTCCGATACTTGGCACCCACACAAAAATAACTGGCTGTGTAACGTTGAGCAAGTTACTTAACCTCAATTGTTTATTAAAAAATTGTTAGCTAAAATAAGAAACTATCAGATGACACCCTTTTCTTTTTCCCCTCATATTCTCTACCGCATGAAACCAATCCCTGACTCCGTTGCCACAATGAGCAGTCTCTCTATGCATCACATGGCTTTTACTATTCTGGTGTTTCTACCTCCTCCTCCAACTGAATTTATCATTAAAAAAGGAAATATTTCACTTTACTTTTGGTAAAACTTACTCTATGCCTGTTTTTTTAAGCTTTTTTCAGATGGAAAAAAATGTTAGTTATGAATGAGATAAGATATAACCAGGACCTTTAGGCAAATAGAGAAATCTATCAGGAGATTAGAACACTGGGGTGTTGGTGAGACAGAGAATCAGTGTAAGTGTTACAAGGAATAATATAGAGCAGAGTGCCCTCTGCCCTCTACTTCTTTTTCTTGTGTGAAATGAAGTTTAACTGACTTCAAATAATTCCATCTTGATTTTAAGCAATTATAAGACTGCTATAATTTGGCGGAAAAGCAAATATATTTTTATCTGTCTGTCTGTCTTTCTGTCTAGCTACCTATCCTTTCTATTATCTATTTCCATATCTATATTTTCTATATCTGTATATAGTGGCCAGATATTAACAAGACTTGTATTTAAAACCAAGGTGGAGTTACTTTTGTTCAAAGCTAGTTAAAATATATTTCATGTGGTGTCAATTGACATAATGTATTCCCCCATGTATGTCCTTGGGGAAGTCACTTAATTTCTCTGGGCCTCAGTTTCCTCACCTGTACAATGAAGGGGTAAGATCAGGTGACCTCTGAGAGGTCCTTCTCCTATTGAGATCTAAAATCTTATTATGTTTACTTTCCCTGGAGATTTGCTCACACTGACATTGTTGATCACATTGAAATTTTCCAGTGTTATTTGAGAGTCCTGAATAGTATATAAAACTACTTGTGTAGGAATGGTTTTGTGGTAGGCCAAGGCCAGGCCTGAGGGTACAGAAGAGTGGTGTGGAAAATATGTAGTAGAAGATAAGAGAATTGATTGCTGGGGAAGTGAACAAAAAGGCTAAAAGTTCCAAGGTGAAGGGCAATACCTGATATAGGTCTCCTTTCCTTGTGCATTACCCACTTGGTTGTGATTTGAGTTTTATTTTCACATTGCTTCTAGTCTAATGGAGGGGATCGAGGGAGGGAAAAGAAAAGAGAGGACAATTCACAGGCATTTGACATTTGCATTAATTTGGGGTAATCTTCCCCGTACTCCATAACCCAAAGAGAATGGGAACCATAATATGGAAAAATTATAGATAGCATTTATATAGTGCGCCAAAGTTTTCAAAGCCCATTACATGTGTTATCTCATTTTATCTCATCCAAAAGGGATGATGTGGTTGTGGAAAACTGGCTATCAGAATTGTCCAGCTGAATGTGCTTTCAGTAGCTAACCCAAGAAAAAGGCGCTGGTAGCATTGACACTAGGTATTTCTAAATCATACAGTTTAACACATGAGACGACTTGGTCTTTGGCCTTAAGGCCTAAAGTCAGGAATTTTAATTTTATGTAAGAAGAGATAGAGAACCCTTTTAGTGAATACTTAGAATAAAGTAAATATTTCATTCAAAAGTTCATAGGAAGAAAATTATTCCTTCTTCTATCATTCTATCATTACACTCATTTGTGAAAACACACACATGGAGACACAGATTCCACAAGGTATAGTCCTAAATTTCTGTATTAGGTGCAACATCATCTAAGGATCTATAATGATATATAATATATGTACATATATTATCATAACACACAAGATGATAGCAATAATCATTACACTGGTTTATGTACATTAAAAGAGCAAATCTGACCAAAAATTTTTCCTTACTTTAAACAACCCTGCTTTATTACACCCATAGAAAAAGTGACTGATGGAAAGTATTGAGAACCAATCTGCATGTAGGCTCAGATTCTTACACTTTTACAAATAGCCACACCAAGTAAGAAGTGATATTTTGTTCTTACTGGTTTCTCAGTTTGGTAAGAGTTATTTGTACATAAGTGTTTCTCCAAAAGGGGGTTACAACATATTTAAAACTACTATACTTATTTGTAACGGGTTTTATTTTCCTTGCATTCTCAATGGATGGGGAGAATGAAGGAGAGGGAGAAAAATCAGAGTGAGAATAAAATAAAATTGATTTTTTAAAAGCAAAACAAATAAAACTATATTTTACATGATGGTTATTTGAATTTTAACAGATGGTGATCCCAATTTAAGGTTCATGGCCATATTCATTTAAAGCAATGGGAGTTTGAAAGGACAAGGATGAAAGATCATTAAAGCCCTTTGTAAGCCTTAGCTAACCATAGTTATAACCATGGTACTAAATATGCAGATGGTGGTGATGATGACGATGACGATGGCAATGATGTTCATGACTATCTTGTGATGGGACCACAAGTTTCTGTAGCAACCTGGCTAAATACTAGAGAACATAGCAATTGTTACTAATGACCATAATTTAAACCTAACCTCCCTAGAAACTTAGATCCTTGATGTCCTTTTATTTCTCATTTGTAAAATTAGGAGTGTTATTTTCATTCTTTGTAAAACTCAATTCAAGAAATACATATTAATTATCTGTTCGATACAAAGCATGGTTTTAGGAGTTGGAGAATGGAGACATTAAATAAGTTATCTTCCTAGGTGGCGAGGACTTAAAATTTATTAGAAAGGAATATAGATAAATGCATAAACACACACACATACATACACATACACAAAGTAGAGTAAAACTATGGTTATAAACTATGGTACAATAGGAAAGACACTGAATGTGGAGTCACAGAACCTGAGTTTCAATCATAGTTCTTCTCTTTACTAGAGATATGGACCTTGATCAAATCACTTGACCCTTAGCTCTGGGCTTCAGTTTCCTCATTTGTGAAATAAAATGATGGGATTGTGTTATTTCTAAGATTTTTTTCTAGCTCTATCCATATAATGTTGTGATTCCTGAATATAGAAGAGGAGCCCAGGCAAAATACTATGAGAAAATTGAGGAGAGTCCACGGTAAGGACAAACTTCATGGAGAAAGTGATACCTGAGGAATGTAAGGAATTTAAGGCAAAGAGTCCATTCCAGGAATAATAGCCAAGAAAAGAATTGATAAAGTTGCAGTATCTTCTTTAGCTGGAATTCAGATAGTGTAAGATGTCTAGGTAAGAACTTTAAAGTGAAATTATTGAATGAAGAAATTAGTGCATTAAAAAATAAAGTTCTTAATGCTGGCCAAACACCGTGCTAAGTTCTTTATCTCTGTATGTCTCTCTTCCCCCTTCTCTGTCCCTGTCTTTCTCTCCTCATCTCTCTGTATCTGTCTCTCTATATGTCTCTCTCCATATGTCTGTCTCTCTGTCTCTCTCTCTCTGTCTCTCTGTCTCTCTCTCTCTGTCTCTCTGTCTATCTCTCTCTCT
>NW_027187391.1:38785082-38873805 GCF_028583685.1 Petaurus breviceps papuanus
CTCTCTCTCTCTCTCTCTCTCTCTCTCTCTTTCTCTCTGTCTCTCTCACTTTTAACCTCTTTGTGAGTCTGGCTTCTTCCCTGATGCATACAGACACACCATGTCTCCCACAACTTTCAAAAAAATCCTAACTTCATTCATCACTGCTAAGTATTATCCTATTTCTCACCTCTCTTTCATGTCTAAATTCCTTGAGAAGCTCATCTATAATAGGTGCCTCACTTTCTTTTCTCACTCTCTCCTTAAATCTCTGAGTTCTGTATTCTGACCTCATCACTCAACTGAAATGTTCTCTCCAAAGTTGCCAATGATCTTTTAATTGCCAAATCTAATAACATTTTCTTAATTCTCTTCCTTCATGACCTCTCTGCATCCTTTGTTACTGCCCATTAATTTCTCCTAATATATATTTTCAGCTCTAGGCTATCATATACCACCCTCTTTTAATTTTCTCTTATACCTCTCTGAACACTTTTCATCAGTCTTTGCTGGCTCACTAATGGTCAGCATCTCCCACTGCTCTGATCTGGGCTATCCTATTTTTTTCTGCTATACTATCTCTCTTGGCAATCTTGTTAGTTCCAATGGGTTCAATTTTCATATTTATGTAGATAAATCCCAGATCCATACATACAACCTTAGTTTCTCTTATACACACCATTCATACTTCAACAACTGCCTTTTGGCTTCTAGAATTGAAAGTCTTGTAAGCATCTTATTTTTTCAAATGCTTTATTAATTTCTGATTTACATCATTCATTTCTTTTTTTTTTAAGCAATTGGGGTTAAGTAACTTGCTCAAGGTTACACGGCCAGTTATTACTGGGTGTGGTGCTAAGTATCTGAGCCCGGATTCAATCCACCAGGTCCTCCCGACACTGGGGGCCGGTGCTTATACTCGCTGAGCCACCTGGCCACCCCTGAGCAATTGGGGTTAAGTAACTTGCTCAAGGTTACATGTCTAGGTGTTTCTGGGTGGATGTTAAGTGTCTGAGCACAGATTCGATCCCCCAGGTCATCCTGACATTGGGGCCCGTGCCCTTACTCGCTGTGCTACCTGGCCGCCCCTACAACATTCATTTCTGCAAGATTTTTAGTTAAAATTTTCTCCCCGTTTTTCCCCTACCCACCACCCCAAAATAGCAGTCAAACAGGATATCCCCTCCTTTAATCTGCTCTCTTCCATATTTTCTCCCATACGCCTTTCGACTTTTCCAGTGAATCTCTATGCCACAGTGCCAGTATATCTTATTTCCCAATAACATGTAAAATAATGTAAATAATGTTATATATATATATATATATATATAAACATTTGGTTTTAAAACTTTGAATTCCAGATTCATTCCATTCCTTCCTTGTCACCCACCCTTACTGGGAAGATAAACAGTTCAGTATAGTTGTACATGTGTGGCAAATTCAAAACAACATAGTAGATATATTGTAAAAGACTGAGTATATTTCCCACCCTCCTATACCACTTCCCACTTGTTCTATTCTCTACTTTGATTCCATCCCTTTTCAAAAGTGGGTGCTTCCAACTTCCCTCCCCCCCCAACCTGCCCTCCCTTCCATCATCCCCCCCTCTCATCTCCTTCCCCCTTACTCTCCTGGAGGGTGAGATACCCTATTTACTATGTATTTCATTCCCTCCTCAAGCCAAATTCAATGGGAATAAGGTTGACCCATTCCCTTTTGCCTTCCTATTCTTCCCCTCCATTGTGACCATTTTCCCTTGCCTCTTTTATATAAGATAGTTTACCCCATTCTGTCTCTCCCTATTTCCTCTTATTATATTCCCCTCTCACCTCTTAATTTCACCTTTTAAGTATGATCCCTTCCTGTTAAATTGGTCCTGTGCCCTCTATCTATGTATACCTGTAAACATATGCCCATACACCCTCATATATAAACATATGTATATTTCTATTCCCTTCAACTACTGAGAAAGGTTTCATAAGTTGCAGTTATTGTTTTTCCATGTATGAATGTTAATAGTTCAACTTTGATAAGTTCCTTATGATTTATTTTCCCTGTTTACCTTCTCATGCTTCTCTTGGTTCTTGTATCTGAATGTCAAATTTTCTATTCAACTCTGTTTTTTTCAACAAGAAGGTTTGAAAGTCTTCTATTCCACTGAATGACCATATTTTCCCCTGAAACATGATACTCAGTTTTGCTGTGCAGGTGACTCTTGGTTTTAATCCCAGCTCCTTTGACCACTAGAATATCATATTCCAAGCCCTTCGATCCCTCAGTGTAGAAGCTGCCAGATCCTGGGTTATCCTGATTGTGTTTGAACAATATTCAAATTGTTTCTTCCTGGCTGCTTGCAATATACTCTCCTTAATCTGAGAATTCTGGAACCTGGCTATAATATTCCTAGGAGTTTTCTTTTTGGGATCTTTTTCATGAGGTGATCGGTGGATTCTTTCAACCTCTATTTTGCCCTCTGGTTCTAAAACATCAGGGCAGTTTTCTTTGAGAAATTCCTGGAGGATGATTTCTAGGTTTTTATTTTGATCATGGCTTTCAGGTAGTCCAATAATTTTTAAATGATCTCTCCTGGATCTATTTTCCAGGTCAGTGGTTTTTCCCATGAGATATTTCACATTGCCTTCTATTCTTTCATTTGTCTGTATCTGTTTAATAGCATCTTGATTTCACATCAAGTCATTAGTTTCCATTTGCTCCAATCTAATTCTGAAGCAAAGATTCCCCTCATTGAGCTTTTGAGATTCTTTTTTTCCATCTAGCAAATTCGGCTTTTTAAGGCATTCCTCTCCTCATTGTTTTTTGAGCCTCTTTTTCCATTTGAGTTAGTCTATTTTTTAAGCTGTAATTTTCCTCAGTCAGGCTGTTGACTCTCATTTTGTAATTTTCTTGCATTGTTCTCATTTCTCTTCCCAGTTTTTCCACTTCTCTTATCTGCTTCTTAAGGTCCTCTATGGCCTATAACCAGCTCGTATTTTCCTTTGAAGCTTTTGGTGCAGGAGTTCTGACTTCACTGCCTTCCTCCTGTTTCATGCTTTGCTCCTTTTTGTCCTCAAAATAGGAATGTAATATTGGAATCTTCTGTCTGCTTTGTTTCCTTTGCCTGGTCATGTCGCCCCTCAGTCACTTGACCCCTGGGCTTTTTGGCACAGTAGGATTCTGCCACCAGACAGGGGAGTTTTCAACCCAAACACTGGGGTTTTCTCAGCTGCTGGAGGGATTAGATGGGTGTCCTCTCTGAGGTCTCCACGCACTCTGGCAAGCTGGACACACACCCCAGGACCTCCACCCTAGACTGCAATCCAGATCCAACAGGTTAAGGCAAGAGCGATTACCCCTCAGACAGGTTCTTGGTACCCCTACACTCTGCAGGTCAGGAGCTGAAGCTGCCACGTGTTGCTGGCTGGCTGTGCCTGAGTCTCAGCAGCTTTTTGTGGGTGGGGCAAAGCCAAGCACTCCCACTTACTGTGTCCCAAAGTCCAGACTGCACTGACCTCTCACTTTGTCCATCACATCTATGTGTTGATAAATCTGGAAATGTCCACAGCTGTTGCTGATCTGGAGTCCCTGAGGCAGGAGGCTGGTCAGGCCCACCCTGGGGCTAAAGCCTATGTGTGGGGCTGGGCTCCGCTCCCAGAACACGGTACTGGCTGATTCTTGCAGGCCTGCCGGGCTGTACTCAGCGGGAAGTTAGCTTCTCTGTGTCATTTTGTGGGCTCTGCAGCTCCAAAGTTTGTTTAGAGTCCCCTTTTTTCATGGATTGGGGAAGGTAGAAGCCAGAGCCTCAGGGAGGTCCTGCTTCTATTCCGCCATCTTGACTCCACCCCCCTCTTGTAAGCATCTTAGAGAATATCTTGAAAATAGATCATATTATCTCTCCCTCAACCCTAATAATTTCTTTTTTCCAATATCCCTATTACTATAAATAGCATAATCATTTCTCCTATAACCCAAACTCACAATCCCAGCATCACCATTAAATTCTCACTCTCAATTAGAATTACTGGTTTCTATCAAGACTCATCTAAAATCTCCATCTTTTGCAAGAGACTCCCCAATCTCCCAGCTGCTAGGGCCATCTCTTCTAAGGTGATTTTCCATCTATTTTACATGTATCTTGCATCTTTATAATTATTTGCCAGTCTTTCAACCAAATAACATTTATTAAATGTATGATATGTGCCTGTAATGAAGCCTATTATATGAAAAATAGTTGAAAATTGTTTTTTTTAATAAAAAACATCTGTAGATATGAGGTTTTGAATGAACAATAATTTGACTAGCAGTTAACAATGACAATTTTGGGGAAGCAAAGCTTGGGATAATCTCTATAGTCATTGCTATAAACTAGGAACTAATGGGCTTTGATTACTAAGCATGGAAGGATATTTCACCACCCTCCGAGGAAGGAAATGTCATGTCTGGCTACCCTACTGTGGCCTAAATATAACAATAATGACTATTAATACTAATGATTCTTTGGACAGTGATTTTTAAAATAGATATAGGTTGCTTACTGAAGGCCCAGTACTACAGAAGTGCAGAAATCTTTAATGGGAGTCTCAATATACCAAACTTGTCTGATAAGGAGATAGTTTATATTCAATCATGGAATGAAATGAGACTTACAGGTCATTCAACAGTTAACAAAAGTAGAATTACTTAGCCTTAGCAGGAAAAATCATTTCTGAAAAAGGTTATGCATAAAGGATATTATGAACTGATTCAATTGAACAAAGAGCTCTCCTGCCTCTGTTTTGCCCATAATCTTACAACAATATATCAGAAAGTCCCTGGAGCTCTTCATAGATGTTTGGTAATCAGGTAGCCAGGAAGCAATTCAATAGACTGAGTTATAGCTACCAATAGACTTAATGATAGCATCTTCAAAGACCAAGTTGTAAACTATTGTCCCTTGCTCAGGGTAGGTGATTAGTAAATGTGTTGACAGAACAACAATGAATTATGGACCTTTTCCATAGATTCTGTATCTAATTTTTGACAAAATTATTATATTGTTGTGTCTCTCAGCATTACATGTATGACTCTCAGCAAAATCTCCAATAATATAGCCTTTTGTTTCCAAAGGTTATTAAAACTCAATTTGATGCATATGTTAAACTTTTGCTATGTGCAAGGCAAAATATTGGTTATGGGAATAAATCAAATTCTATTAACAAAGCCCTGTTGGCAAAACAACACATTGGCCCAGCTTCTCATTCATAATAGTAATAATATTAATGATAATAGTAGTATTAATAATCATAGTAAGAATAATAATCATAGTAATAAACAAAGGTTATTCTCAATTCAAAATGTTTCACGAGAGTCGTGAATGTTACTGTGTCAAATCTATAAATAAGTAAAATAATTTTTGACATTTGCCAGAATCATTGATCTAGAGCCAAATGGGACCTGCATGGTCATCTAGTCTAAGCTCCTCATTTTACATATAAAGTACTGAAGTATGGATACATTAAGGGACTTTTCTAATGTCACACAGATATCAAAAGTTTGAACTAGAATTTGAGCTCAAATTCTTTGATTCCAAATTCAGCATTCTTCCCAATCCTAATTAGATGTTCATGAGGCCTCTTCCCTTCAGTTACCTAGAGTATATTGACATACTCAGCAAAATTCAGTGTTCTTCTGCTTTTGTTTCACTAGGATGTTTTCCAAGAATTTTTCCAAAAATTTTATGTGAACAATAACATAAGCATTGTTGTTGCTGTTGAGTTGTTTTTTCAGTCATGTTCAACTCTTTGTGACCCCATTAGGGGTTTTATTAGCAAAGATACTGGAGTGGTTTTCCATTTCCTTCTCCAGTTCATTTTACAGATGAGGAGCTGAGGCAAACAGGATTAAGTGATTTGTTCAGGGTCACACACCTAGTATATATCTGAGGCTAGATTAGAACTCAGGAAGATGACTGTTCCTGAATCTAGACTTGGAACTGTATCCACTGTACTACCTAGCAGCACAAGATAAGCATAGGGGAGAATATTCTGAATGGTTTGTTTGTTTGAAGTAATATTTCTTCCTATTTGATTACATTTCTTCCTGACAGACATTGCAAAAATTCCCAGTTCATCAAATTTCATTTTTAGTCCTTCCTGGTCACATAACTATTGCTCTGGGGTCAGAGATTGTGAAGTCTGTGTAATTTGCACTCTTCATAACTCTATCATTTAGTATATCTAGAAGGAACTAAATGATGCAGTGGCTAGAGCACTAAACCACAAATCTGACAGACATGAGTTTAAATCCAGCTTCAGACCTTAGACGCTGAGTTCAAATCCAGTCTCAGACCTCAGGACACTTGTTTTATGACCCTGGCCAAGTCACTGAACCTCGGCTTGTCTGAGTTTAATCACCCTTAAAATGATGATAATAATAGTACCTACTTCCCAAGGTTGTTGTGAGGATAAAATTAGATGATATTTGTGAAGCACTTTGTAAACCTTAATGTACTATGTAAATGCTAGCCATTAATATCAACTCATTCTTCTATTAAGAGAGTCTCTGCCCATAGAATTCCATCTCTTTTTACAGTCAGGAAAATGTTCCTTACTTGAGCCCCTAAAGAAACAAATCACTATGGGATCTATTAAACCAGCCTACAATGATTTCAAAATGATTAAGATTATTTTCCTGGATTCCAATTGATAGCCACAAAAATTAAGAGTGTTACGGGTAATGCAATATTTTGTTAGATACAGAATTCTCTTAATACTCTCAATGCCAGAAGTTTCAAGCAAAATGGTCAGAATGCCCTTTGAATAAATCATTATATTTGAAACTGAAGAAAGAACCAAGATATTTGGCATAGGAGACAGACAAGGCCAATCAGTTTTGTTCCCTCTAACTTACCCCAAACTTAACAAAACTTTCTTTATTCCCTTTTCATTTGCAGTAGCCAAATTAATCTGGTTTTAACTTTCAATCTGTACTCTTTCCTCAGATATGACTTTTATGCAAAGTAAGTTCATTTCTAGAATCACAAATCTCAGTGAAAATAAAACTGATGGTGATAAAGATGAAAAAAACTAACAAAAATAGAAATAACTTAGCATATTTTGTTGTTATATTAACAAACTTCTTACCTTAGGTACAGAAATTTGTTTTTCTCATCTGAGCCCCTAGAGATAAAATAGGGATCACAGAGAACCTTACATTGACCTCCAGCGACTCAGAGATAATCATGGCTGTTCTTTCTGGAGTCCAACTTGCCAACAAAGAAAGAGGTATGAACTATCATTTATTTGAATAGAAAGAAATATAACAAAAAAAAAGAAAAATTGGTATTTTCCCATTCAAAGAGACTAATGTTAGAGGTACAGCCAATGTCAATGTGCAACCTATTTATGCCAATATAATATTTTCCTTTTGCTACTGGTCAGTCCTTAAGAAAGAATCTTGCTGAAATCTAGTATGTGCAATTCCCACAAGTTGGTGGAACATATATCAAAGTGGCAAGTGGGTCTAGTAGCTCCAAGCACTTTGTTAGCAGTTTATTTACTGTGCTCAGAGGCCAAACTGTGCCTTATGCTGGAAGTACTAGGGTATGGCTCTACAGAGAAGTCTTCAAAAGGTCTGTATTCCTAAGTTTGCCCTAAGAAAAAAAATGGAGTTGAAAAAGATGGGTGGAAGTCTCATGTTGTCATTTCCTGATACCTGATTGCCATATCTTGAATAGCCAACACCATGTTACTCACTTAACTTCCAGCTCTCTCATCAGTCTACTCCACCTCCCCACCTGGGCTTTCTAAGAATAACTCCTGACTGTGTGATCATTGATGTTTCCCTGCCTTGGGCAGCCCTATTTTGAGAAACCCCAACAAGTCTCTCACTTCAATTCCAATTCATTCACATACCCTTTTCTGTTTGTTTTTTCTTTCCCAATTACAATGTAAGCTTCTTGAGAATAGGTACCATCTTGTTTTCTTCTTTTGGTATCCCCAGCAATGAGTCTATTTCCAGGCATATAGTAAGCAAATGAATTATTTATTGAGTGAGCTAACTAGACTGATAAGATCAAATTAAAGGAATTATTCAGTTACAAACTCATTCTTGGTTGGTTGTTGTATGGTTAGCTGTTGCCCAAGAAATCTCTACAATATTTAGGGGCATTGTGCAAGAGGGAAAATCCCTGTTCAAACTTGGCTTAGAATTTAATTTTTTGCTGTTTCTGGAATCCTTTTCCACTTGTACATATTCATGTGCCTTATAACACTGAATGATAAAGGGGAACATAGGCTTAAATTATATCAACTACTATTTCTCGGGATCTCTGGGGATGTGCTACTGAAAAAGCATCAATTCAATAAGGCTCTACTTATGCAACAAGCACTATCCTCATTGTTTTGGTTCCTCCCGAGGTGAGATAACATCCAAGTTCCCTTGGAAAAGGGCAAACAGCTCTAGTTTCAGCTTTCTTCTAAATTTCCCATTTCATCACTGTGAGAGTTACATTTGCATTGCACAATAATAAAGCAGTAAAAGCTGATTCAGGTAGATAACAATGGAAGTAAGGCTGTTCACATATCAGTGTCAACCTCCAGAGCTAAGCTGTATCTTGTTCCCTACCTACCAGCAGATGACATGTGAAATAGTTCTCACCAGAGAGCACCTTTATCCCCACAAATGAATGCTTTAGGCCGTATAGGGAAGTTTACTGATTTATCACATTGGTAAACCATTCCTTTCTTTGTGGAATTCTATAGTGATGACATCAGAATAAGTCAACCTCAAAGATTGCCAAAGGCTTTCATGGACTTGGTACTATGCTCACGATTCTATAAATTATGTAAAATGAACAAAGATGTCTCCCTTCTGTTTAAGAGCTCATATGATAAAAGTGGATATAAATACATATATGCATTCATCTACACATATCCATAAATTTTTAACCTTTAATAACTTAAAAATAAAGTAATATTTTTGGGTCACTGAATATGGCACTTAAATAGCACAATGCATGCACAGACTCCTGAACATGACTTCAAGAAGTCCTAAGTTCAAATTCTGCCCAGGTGTACACTAGCTCTGTGACCCTGATCAAGTAATTTAACCTGTCTTTGCTTCATTTTCCTCAATTGCAAAATGTGGATTATAACAGCATCTACAAATTAAGAATAAATTCATGTATTGTATTAATTTATTTCTTGAAACGTTGAAATGTGTGATCTTATTACTGTAGTTACTCCCTCTGCTCGTAGAGACCATGCAAAGTCTCATCTTGTGTTATTCATGTCCATATTTATCCATAAATATTTCATAAAGAAGCTATCTACTGTCAGAAATGGAGTTAATGGGGGTGGCCAGGTAGCACAGTGAGTAAGAGCCCCGGCTCCAGAGTCAGGATAACCTGGGATCGAATCCGGGCTCAGACATTTAGCACTCAACCAGAAACACCTGGCCATGTAACCTTGAGCAAGTTACTTAACCCCGATTGCTTAAAAAAAAAAAAAAGAAAGAAATTGAGTTAATGGAATCAATCTGTGTCAATGTCATTCCAAAAGGAACTGAAATGTTTTGTCATAGGGAGCACATTTAGTAGTCTTGCATTGCAGCACTCATGATAAAGATTTGCAAAAGGTCAGCTATAGAAATAATTGCAGAGGTGGCTAGGTAGAGCAGTGAATAGAGCACTTACCCTGGAGTCAGGAGGACCTGAGTTCAAATCTGGCCTCAGACACTTGACACACTTACTAGCCATGTGACTTTGGGCAAGTCACTTAGCCCCAATTGCCCTCCAAAAATCAAAGCAAAAAAAATTGGGGTACCAATATCTATTGCAGCAGATGAACAAGTAGAGAAAGCTCCTAAAGAACTTGGAAAGACATATCAGTCATTGTGACTCTCATCTGTAATACTTGTTTCTGGGGAGACTGAGACTGGTAGATTTCTTGAGGTTAGGAATTCTGAGCTGCACTAGGAGTAAAGCACAACACCTGTCTGTACTATGTCTGGAATCATTAAGGTAACCTACATTAGGGTGAGCAGAGTCCCACCAGCATGCCTAAAGAGTGTCAAATTGGCTCACATCAAAATCAGAACATGGTCAAATCTACTGTGCTGATCAGAAATGGTATCAGGCCATGAGAGGTGAGGTACTTTCAATCTGTGGGAAATAAAGAGATCTAGTTTCCAAACAGACAAAAAATGCAAATGCAAACAAGAAAATTAAGAAGAGTCACCAAGTTAAATCAATTTATACTTTAAAAATGTGATGATTTTAATGCAAAGTTGGACAGAGGGGAAGTCAAAAATAAATTATGAAATATATGACATAGAAGAAAAAAAAAGACCAAAGTATTATATAGTACACAGAAACCTCACACCAACATGTCATAAATAATGCCGCCAAGTCAAGAATTGAGAACAAAGCATGCTGAATACCAAATAAAAGTGTGCACGTACATGCACACATGTACACCCCCACACACACACACACACACTGAAATGAATTATATTTGAATAGAAAATAATTTGTCCTTGATATAGGAGTATTTCTGAATCAACTTATCTAGGTGGAGTCAGACCATTCATGTAAGGTAATGAAATCATAGATCTACTATAAGAAAGGACTGTCATCCAGTGAATCTCTCTTTCCCATAGAATCCTAATACAGGCTGCTCAACACTCAGTGAACTACCTTGTGATTTACATCACCTCAAAAGTTAAAAAATACTTTTGAGCTTAATGAGCAAACACACCTTTTCTTAGTTCTATATTGTCCAAATTGGATCCTATCAACTCTGCTCATTAGTTGTATGTAGTGATGCATTGGATACTTTATAGGAACCATTTGGTCTGGGGAGAGGGGCTGTTGTTTTTGTTTTATTTTGATTTTGTTGTTTCTTTGTTTTTATAATGTGCTTGTTGAATCAGGAAACCTCTATATAGAAGGAAATGTTCCTGAACTCTTTCTTAAGCTCAGGACTTTTCAAACTTGGGGCTACCTACTAGGAAGCTCTCAAAGTGTGTGCTAACGAGGAAATCTCCCTTCTCTGTTAGTAGTCTAGTTTGTAGCATCATATTTAGTAACTCAAAAATCTTCCCTAATCTGCAGAGGAAATTGGGTTTAGGAATATTGCCTTGACCTCCTTTTTCAGTTGTGTTCCAGCACACATCTTTCTCATCCTGGTGTGGTTTTCTTCTGCATCATTATTACTGTATCTGATAAGGTAGAGAGAGAGAAATTCCCTCTATATCCCTTTGCTGCATTCTGGAAAAAAGATGCAAGGGTGAAGATTTCAAGTGAAGAATGAACAGTGGAGAGTCCAGTACATCCCAAAGAGTTGGGTCAGCTTCCTTTTATACATCACAAAAAAGGTGACTGATCCTCAGTCTCTCACCCACTAAGCTTGCAATTCCCATTACTTGCTTCCAAATAGTGAACTGTTTGCTTTAATCTCAGTTTAACTGATAAATTCTTGAAATTGATGGGACTAATAATTTGGAGTCTAAAATTGAACAGAAGGAGAACAGGTTGGTTTACCATATTATTGTCTGTGGAGAAGAAGACTCAGTAAAGAAATTAATAAACTAAAATATTCAGATTATATGAAGGGAAAGGAAGGGGAATTAACCTAATGTAAAAGACAACTTTTTATGAGGACTATCTGTACACAAATGATTAGAGCATTAACAATAATTTTGTTTTGGGGGTCATTTGATCAGATCTCTGACAGGATATAGGCTTGGCAGCTATTTGTTATCTTAACTGCAATTACTGTGAAATGCCTGAAAGCAGTAGAACTGTATTTTTTTACTATTTAAACTTTCCATGACTTCAGACTGGTTTTCCTCCAAATTAGTGTTTTTCATCCCTATTTTTCAAAGGACCAGAAGTCAATGATGATTTTGTTGTTGGGCATAGTCTATGACTGAGGAGACAAGAAGCCTTTCTACACTATATACACTGAGACTGTCCTACGTTCGCAGCTGCAGCCATTCGTCACTTTTGACATTGGCCTTGTCACCTGGAAGGCAGCCCATGGCCTTTTTTCCAAAACAAGCCAGCCCAATTGTGACAGCTGCATCCTAAGTTGGTCTGCTACTTCCCCCAATTCCATAGCTATGCTACATCCATAGAATTTCGTCATTGAAATTTGTCTTTGTAATTTTTTGGTACTCCTTATTTACAAGAACTTCACTTCAGGCCAGCACAGAGGGAAACTATTGCGTATTTGCTTTAATTCATCTTGTTTGCATGCGTCCAACACATTGGGGCTCAATTGAAAAGAGTATCCCTTCAGTTCTGGAAAAGCAGTCATGTTCTAGGGCCTCATTATTCATCTTCCTGCTTGTCTCTTTATTGATAGAACTCAAAAGTACTCAGAGCTTACCATTTTTATACTTGATAAGGTGAAGCCAGAGAGAACTATTATTCTCTGAAAATGGGGATGAGGCCACTGAGCCAACATCAGTAAGACATTTTCTTCAAGTTATTTTTCAAATAGCAGTGATTAATTGTACTGATTTATTCATTCAGGCTCATCTGGGCACTTTAATGAATGCATGGTATCTTTATCAATAGCTTGGATGATGGCATTCTTATCACATGGGCAGATGTCATAAAGCTGAGAGGATGAGGTTGTTACTGGATGTAAAAACCAGAATTCAAAAATACCTTGACAGAATAGAAAAATGGCCTGAAAGCAACAAGCTACAATCTAAGAGGGATACATATAAAGTCCTGCACTTAGCTTTCAAAAATTGAGCATAGATGAGCCATCGTGGGATACTGGATAGAGAGTCAGCTTAAAAGTCAGGAAGATCTCAGTTTTAAGTTCTGCTTTTGATGCAGGCAAGTTGTGTGACCATGAAGAAGTCACTTCCCATCTCAGGACCCAATAAACTCTCTTATTTGGGGGAAGGAGGGATCAGTTTAGTGACTTGTCCAGGTACATGCAGCTAGTAATTGTCTGAGGCCAGATTTGAACTCAGTTCCTCCTGACGTCAGGGCTCTATGAAAATAATTTTTAAAATTGTTTTTTACTTTTTTTGTGATGAGAAGGCAGGGCAATTGAGGTTAAGCAACTTGCCCAAGGTCACATGACTAGTAAGTGTTAAGTGTCTGAGGCTGCATTTGAACTCAGGTCCTCCTGACTCCAGAGCCAGTGCTCTGTTCACTCACCAGTGCATCACCTAGCCACCCCAAGAACATAATTTAAAGACAAGATAACAAATTGTACCAGTGAGAGCAATGTTTTACCTACCAGTTCCACACACAATGGAAATCAAAAACCAGAGAAAAACAGGTACAAAAACCACTGAACAAAGCAAAGTGAAACAAAGAAAAACTACAGGATACAAAAGATCTGTCAGTAATTGATATGAAAAAAATAATAAACCTATTGATTATGAAAAAATGATTTTTTCACTGTCTTCACAAAACACAGAAGACAATGCTAAGTGTATTTCTTTCCAAGATGATCTAAGGTTTAGATTCTTCTTGGAGTAAGAGGGATGGAATAATGCTAATGGGTAAAAGTAAAAAAAAAAGGTAGGTGTCAGTTTTGTATAATGAAATATGTTATAACAATTAATGTTGTTGTTCAGTCATTTCAGGTGTACATGACTCTTCATGACCCCATGTGGGTTATTTTGGCAAAGCTACTGGGATGGTTTTCCATTTTCTTCTCTGGCTCATTTTACAGATGCAGAACTGAGGCAAATAGGGTTAAGTGACTTTCTTAAGGTCACACAGCTAGTTAGAATGTAAAGCTCGATTTGAATCTAAAAACTGAATCTTCCTTACTCCAGGCCTGGTGCTCTCTATTCACTGAGTGAACAGCAGCATCTAGCTGCTCCTTAACAATTATAGGTCTCAAAAACAGAATTGTCGTCCTCCTGATGTAATGAGTCTTCCATCTAAAGATATACAAGTAAAAGCTGAAAAACCCCTGTTCAGAAACATCATAAACAGGAAATGCTACGTGGTAAGGTCATCTCATTTCAATGCAACAAGAATTTATTAAATGTTTACAATGTGTATAATACTATGAGATCAAAATTGTTGCAAGATTTAGACATAAAGGGTGATACCATAAGCAAATTAGGAGAACATAGGATAGTTTACTCGTCAGATATATGGATAAGTGAAGAATTTATGACCAAACGAGATGGAGAACATTGCAGGATTTGAAATGGATGATTTTAATAAAATCAAATTGAAAAGTTTTTGGACAGTCAAAACCAATACAGTCTAGATTAAAAGGAAAGCAGAAAGTTGAGAAAATGTATACAGCAAGTATCTCTGATAAGGGTGTCATTTCTCAAATATATAGAGAACTGAGTGAAATTTATATAAATAAAAATCATTACCCCATTTATAAATGGTCAAAGGACATGAATAGGCAGTTTCCAGACAAAGAAATCAAAGCTCTCTATAGTTATATGAAAAAACCACTATAAATTACTATTTATTAGAGAAATGCAAATTAAAACAACTCTGAGATACCACCTCCCACCTCTCAGATTGGCTAATATGACAGAAAAGGAAAATGATATATGTTGGAGGGAATGTGGAAAAATTGGGTCAGTAATGCACTGTTGGTGGAACTGTTAACTGATCCAACCATTCTGGGGATCAGTTTGGAACTATGCCCAAAGGATTATAAAACTGTGCATACCCTTTGATCCAACAATCCCACTAACTAGGTTTGTATCCCAAAGAGATTTTTTAAAAAGAGGTAGGTGGTTGCTCTTTGTATAAAATATTTATAGCAGCTAAGAATTATAGAGAAGTTATTGCTATTTTCTACGTTCTTTAATGTGAACTCCAACATTATGAAATGCCAACTTTTAAACTAAATTAATCACTATACTAGCCAGGTGCATAGAGAATGGAATGTTTTAAAAGTCAAGAAAAAGTAACCCGCAAGAAAAAATGAATGCTATGAATGATATTACACAACTATATTTCATCTTCAAATATAGGGAACATTAATGTTCTCATAACTATAAAGAAAAATAGGATATAACCATGTTTTCGGGCCACCTAGCCTGGCAGTTAGGTGGTACAATGGTTAGAATGCTAGGCCTGGATTTAGAAAGACCTCATTTAAAATCCAACCTCAAATACCTACTAGCTATGTGATTGTAAGTCACTTAACCCTGTTTGCCTCAGTTTCCTCATCTGTAAAACAAACTGGAGAAGGAAATGGCAAACCACTCCAATAACTTTGCAAAGAAAACCCCAAATGGGATCACAAAGAGTCAGACAGAACTGAAACAACTGAATAACAAAAAAGAGCCTGTCAGGAATGTAAAGCTCCCAGATAATACTATACACTATTGAGGATTCTATGTATCAATTTACTTTATGTCCTGTTAAGGCTATTGATGCTTTACCAAGAATACCATTTTATTGCCCTAAGTTCTGTGGATGAATAACCTTGGACAAGGATAGTAAAGATTAGACTTTTATAGACTTCTTCCTTTAAAAACATATTTTCCAGTCCTAGATGCAGCGTCACAGATTCCATTGCTTCAGCCCTTTCCTCTTTCTAAGGACCTACCCTTGTTAGATCAGATTTCCCTTCTTAAAATAAAATTTCTTCATAATTTCTCTACTAAGTCTCCTTCCTAATATGTCTTTATAGGTATAACTACTCTATCCAAGATTGACACAACTCCTGCACAAGAAGATATAGCAGTACTTACTGTCCAAAAGCAAAGTTTGACTTCAGAGGAAAAACCCAACCAATGTGCAGGCCAAGTCAAGGTTGTTGCTTAGAATCTAAAATGAATAATGTTGTTCAGACAACATCTAACCATAGTCTTTAAATAAAAGGTAAACATTCTCTGCAAAATCTTTAAGAAATCATTATCCAGCCTTTAACTGCAAGCTTTCAATGAAAGTCAAGGGAAGTGTAGAATGGTAGTTGTTTTTTCCCTGACAAAGTATTTTGAATGATCATATGTACACGTTTATTTTTTAGAATATATAAAGAAACAAGTTAAAACAATTATACCTATAAAAAAGTAGACCTCTTTTTCAAAGTAATGAATTCTTTGCCCCACAAACCTCTACCACTTCATTACTGTAACTCACACCTTGGAAATACCCAGTGGCACTAAAACCTCTCCCTCTGATTGGGTACCTCCTCCCAGAAATTCCACTGAAGGAGGGTTCACAGGAATTGTTGTTTAGTCATGTTCTTGACGCCATTTGAGGTTTTCTTGGTAAAGATACTTAAGTGGTTTGCTATTTTCTTCTCCAGTTCATTTTACAGATGAGAAAACTGAGGCAAATGGAATTAAGGGAATTTCCCAGGGTCATACAACTAGTAAGTGTCTGAGGCCAGACTTGAACTCAAGGAGATGAGTCTTCCTGAATCCAGGCTCAGCACTCTATTCCCTGTGCCACCTAGTTATCATTCTTTCTCTTTATTTCCCATCAGCCTGCACCCTTTTCAACTTCTCCACCCTCCCTCCACCCTTCAGCTTCCTTTTATGCTATCTTTCCCCCTAGAATAAGCTCCTAGAGGGTAAGGATTGTCTTTCTTGTTGCTTGTATTTGTATTTCCATCTCTTAGTACAGTGCCTAGCAAATAATAAGTGCTTAATAAATGCGTGTTAACTAAATTCTAGACTGACAAAGGGGATGAAGAATGTCTATTGTCTAGACAACAGACAATAGCCAATTCTATTTCTCACTTCTTGGAAAAAAAAGTTATGGAACAAAAAGGAGACGAGAGAAAGACTTTTTCTAAATAAGAAGAAAATTGTGAAAGTAATTTTGGAGGGTTTACAGTTGTAAAGAAATTCAGAGATTTGGAGAAAAAATATAGAGGATTTGAGAGGAACTGAAGAAAATTTGAGGATAAAAAAATCCTGCATCCAGATTCTATGTCTAGATTCTGTTTGAAAGCTGCAGTAGAAGAAGCAGGGGTAGGGAGAAAAAGATTAAGCATGTTGAACAAAAAAATCCAGAGGTAATTTTGAGGAATTGTGATTTTATGAAGAAGGCTGGATTGAATTTTGAGAACTTGGCTATAAGTGAAAGAAGAACTCGACATGAAGTAAAAGAGATTTTCAATCTGAAGGGGGAAAGGAAACATGCATTTATTAAATGCATGGCATATACCTGTTACTGTGTAATAAAAATTTTTAAGATAATTGTTAATATGACAGAATAGTAATACTAAATATTACCTTCTGCTCCCTGAATGATTCTAGCAATGTCAGTAGCATTCCCAACATGATAGCATCGATTGGGCTGTGATGAGTCATATCTTAAGTTTCATCCTGAGATCTTGACTTCTGGGGAAACCCACTAAAACTGGATCTAAGTCTCTGATATCCTTGTTCCCATCCATTGGGATTCATGACATGAAGCACAAAACAGCCAGAATGAAATAGTTGTCCTTGCTAGGATTACTGAAGGTCGCTGGGATCTCATGACCAAGCCTTGCTACCCCATGCTACCTCCTCCCCCTTTATCTTACTCCTCTCCTCCTAAAACTATATTTTTTTTCCTGGGTCTCTTTAGTTTGGAAATTCTTTGGGCATCTCCTAGGATGGCAGATTTGCTACCCCATTATCTCAATTAGAGATGCTTTATTCCTCAACTCACAGCTATGATTCATTTCAGGACTTGACATGTGATAAGTACTTTACAAATATTTTCTCATTTGATTTTCACAGAAACCCTATCATGTAAATGTTATTATTATACCCATTTTACAATTGAAGAAACTGAAGTAGACAGAGGTTAAATGAATTGTTCAGTATCACTAGTAAGTATCTGAGGTCACATTTGAACTCAAGTTTTCCTGACTCCAGGATCAGCATTGTGCTACCTGTCTGCCTTAGCAGTAATGAAGGAAAAGATTTTTAAAAGAAAGGAGGAGGAGGAGGAGAAGAAGAAGATGAAATTGGTCAGATATAGTAGGGTAAATAAAATGTAAATGGAAAGATGAAAGAAATTGGTGAAAGAAAGAAGTGATTATTGAAAGAAAGGGAATGAAGTAAGGAGTGATTAAAATTATTAAGAGGTGAAAAACTATTATAAAGACTTTAATGGGGCAGTAAAAAGGTGCAGTATAAACATATAGTATACCTTTTTAAGCCTGAGTATTTCAACTAAAAAGGAATTTATGGAGTTAGTGTTTTGTTCATCAAATGATTGCTATGTTCCAAGTAAAGGCTGCTCTCTTTCCTAAAAGAGAAGATGAAAAAGCTCAAGCAACACCCCCCTCCATGCTAGGTTATCAATAACAATGAAATATTCCTTTTTTAAAAATGAAAGCAGTCATATCAGTCCCTTGGAATTGTGGCTGATCAATGCATCGAGGAGAAAAATTATGCTTTTTTTTTTTACTTGTTCTCATGCAACAGTTGTTTTCTTTCTTTCTTCCTTTTTTTTGGAGGGGGGAAGGCAGGGCCACTGGGGTTAAGTGACTGGCCCAAGGTCACACAACTAGTGTTAAGTGTCTGAGGCTTGATTTGAACTCAGGTCCTCCTCACTCCAGGGCTGGTGCTCTATTCACTGTGCCTCCTAGATGCCCCAATTCAACAGTTGTTATTGCAAGAATTGTTGCCCATGTTCTATTTACTTCATTATGTACTCATTTGTGCAAGTCTTCCCAAGTTTTTCTGAAACTATACTTTTCTCCATTTCTTATGACGTGACATCAATAAACCATATTTTGTTTAGTCATTTCCCAATAATCATTCCTTAGTTCCCAGTTCTTTAATACAACAGAGATGCAATAAATGTTTGTACATTTGGGTCTATTTCCCTCTTTCTTTGATCTCTTTGAGGTATAGACATATTATTGTTATTTCTGGGTCAACAAGTATGTACAGTTTGGTAAATTTGAGCCTATAACCCCTAATTGCTTTCCAAATTGACTAAATCTAATCACAGCTCCACCAAGAGTGAATCAATGTGCCTGTTTTCCTATAAGCTGTCTACTTCCTTTTGTCAATTTTGTCAATCTGATAGGTATGAAGTGTAAACTTAGACTTCTTTTAACTAGTATTTCTCTAATTATTAATGAGTTGTAGCATTTTTACTATGTGTATTGACAACTTAGATTTCTTCCTTTGATAACTGGTTGTTGATATCCCATGAACATTTATCAATTGAGAAATGACTTATTCCTATACATTTTAATCAGTCCACGGAAAATGATACTTTGAGAGAAATTTGCTGTAATGATCCTTTCCCATTAACAGTTTTCCTTCTAATGTTACTCATGTTGTTTTTCAGTTATTCCAGTCATGTTTGACTCTTCAGGACACCATTTGGTGTTTTCTTGACAAAGATACTAGAGTGGTTTACCATTTCCTTCTTTAGGTCATTGTTTTTTGCTTTTTGGAGGGCAATTGGGGTTAAGTGACTTTCCCAAAGTCACATGGCTACTGTGTCAAACGTCTGAAGTTAGATTTGAACTCAGGTCCTCCTAACTCCTGGGCCAGTGCTATATTCACTGCACCACCTTAGATACCCCTCTTCAGGTCATTTTTACAGATGAGAAACTGAGGCAGAGTTAAGTAACTTGCTCAAAGTCACAAAACTAATAAATATCTAAGGCCAGATTTTAACCCAGGAAGATGAGTCTCTTGACTTTAAGCCTGGCACTCTATCCACTGAAGTACCTAGCTGCCCTTTCTAAGGTTGTCTGCCTTGTAATGTTAAATTACTTAATAATGCTATTCGATTTGATGACGTGAAAACTTTTAACTTTATGTAACCAAAGTTGACTATTTTATTTTCTTTGATACTCTGTAGAGATCCCTTGTTTAGTTACTAACTCTTCCCCTACCCATATATATGAAAGGTAATTTCTTCTTTGTTCCTCTAAATTAAACATGTGTGAACTTTTATTTTAAAATGATGTATTTATTTGGAATTTGTCTTATCTCCTTTATTTGATCTTCATCCAGATAATGCCCATTAACTATGTGTGTGTGTGTGTGTGTGTGTGTGTGTGTGTGTGTGCCCCACAGGGCTATGTCCTCAGCCATCTTCTTTTCTCTATATAAACTTTTTATTTGGAGATCTCAGCAATGGACTCAATTATCATTCCTATGTGGATGATTCTCATATCTAGCCTTAATATCTCTCATAACTTCAAGACACCTATTCCAACTGCCTACTAAACACTTAGAACTGAATGTTTCTTAGACATTTTAAAATTTATTTTATTTTTAATTTAAGGAATAAAAACGTTTCTATAACATATCATAATAAAAAGATGATTTAACATGAAACTGCAAATCTACTATGTGCAATTTGCTACTACTTTTAAATATAGAAAAAAGTTATCATGTAAATCTATTTTTTTCCTTTTTTTCTCCCCCCCCCAGTTGGCTACCATTAGACACAAACAGGTGTAAGTTTGTAAATTTATTCCATACATATTTCTATTTATCTGTTCTTTCTCTGGATGCAAATAGTGCCTTTCTTAATATGTCCTTTATAGTTAAGCTGGGTATTTATAACAATCAAAATAACTTATTTGCTCAAAGTCATTCTTAAAACAATATTGCTATTACTGTGTACAATGTTGGCTTGGTTGGCTCATAGATATCTTAATTTCAGCATTTTCAAAAGTGAACTCATTATCTGCTCCTCCACAAGTCCTCACCACTTCTTAATTTCCCTTTTATTGGAGAGGACTCTACCATCCTCCTAATCACCTAGTTTGAAACCTAGGTGTCATTCTTAACTTTTCACTCTTTCACTCACCCTCTTCCACCAAATCCAGTTTGTTGCCAAGTCCTGATGATTTTACCTTTATAACACCTCTCATGTTTGCCTTCTTCTCTCTTCTAAAACTGCTACCACTCTGTGTGGACTCTCATCACCTTGCAACTAGACTATTGAAATAGTTGATGTTTTGTATCCATGTTTCATTTCTCCCCATTTCAGTCTGACCATTTTACTCACCTCTCCCCACCTATTCAATAAGCTCAAGTGACTCGCTATTACCTCGAGAGTCAAACACAATTATCTTCTGTCTGATTTTCAAAGTCCTTCATTTTCGGGCCTTTTCTTAATTTTTTTTTCTTTTTACCCCATATTATGCTACCCATTCCAAACCTCCATATAGTCATTCTGGCTTCCTTGAAGTTCTTCAGATAAGACACACTGCATCTCCTAATTGCATACATTTTTACTTCCCTTCATGCCTACAATTTTCTCCTTCCTCATATCCACTTGTAGCAGCAAGCACCCCAAGCTCGTCTTCAGGGTTTGCAGCTACCACAGGTTCTTGGATCTGCTTTGTTAAAGGAAAGCAACTCAAAATGGGTTAACAAGCTTACTTTAATCAGTCAGACATATATCTTTTACCTTGTTCAGGAGAAAAGGTCAGCACCCTGAACCTCAAAGTATACAGGCATAATTATCAAGACAGAAACATCAAGTAGACAGATTTCCAAACTGTCCAACCATTACATCCATACCCAGTCAACATCTGGGTTTCCACATTCTGGGTTTTTCAAAGCCGGGGGACTCTCAACAACGGCTTCCCAGAATTCAGATCAAATCACAGAACACTTCTCAAAGTGAGTCCCAAAACAAAGCCTCACATCAGGGCTTATATAGCCTTCTCCTGGCTCAGAGAATGTAACAACCTTATTGACCCACTGGCCAATCAAAAAGTATCTACTGAAAAACAAGCCTCCCTCCCCAGGCTTCTGGTGCACTTTAGCCTAGGGGCAGGGAAGATCTTTAAAATTTACATTCTTATTACACCACTTCACAATTTCTCTGCATTCTTTCAAATTCCAGTCAAAATCATATGTTTCTGCAAGAAGTCTTTCCCAATTCCCACTGAATGCTAGTGCATTCTCTCTGGTGATTGTCCGCAAATTATCTTGTACATAGTTTATTTGCCCATACTGTTTTTCAATAGTATTTTATTTTTTCCCCAATTACACTTAAGGATAATTTTTGGCATTCATTTTTACAATATTTTGAGTTCCAAATTTTCTCCCTCCCTTTATTCCCTCCCCTTTTCCTAAAATGGTAGGCAATTTCATATAGGTTA
Organism: Petaurus breviceps papuanus; assembly: GCF_028583685.1. Classification (NCBI taxonomy): domain Eukaryota; kingdom Metazoa; phylum Chordata; class Mammalia; order Diprotodontia; family Petauridae; genus Petaurus; species Petaurus breviceps. Next base: position 38,807,096 of record NW_027187391.1, read on the forward strand.
TACATAGTCAAAGTTGTGACTTTGTGTGACAAGATCAAAAGAATAAAGTGAAAAAAGTATGCTTCAATCTGCATTCGGAGTTCATCAGTTCTTTATATGAATGTGGATTTTATTTTCCTTTGTGAGTCCTTTGTACTTGTCTTAGGTCATTGTGTTGCTGAGAAGAGTTGAGTCATTCATAGTTGATCATCGCAGTGTTGCTGATACTGTATGTTCAATGTTTTCCTGGTTCTGCTTATTTCACTTTACATCAGTTTGTACAAGTTTTTCCAGGTTTTTTCTGAAATCTTCCTATTCATCATTTCTTGTTGCACAGTAATATTACATTACATTCATATACTACCCTTGGTTCAGCCTTTTGCAAATTGATAGTCATCTCTTCAGTTTCCAACATTTTGCCAACACAAAAAGAGCTGCTATTAATATTTTTGCAAATATTCATCTTTTTCTCTTTTTATGATCTCTTTGGGATACAGACCTAGTAGTGGTATTGCTGGATCAAAGGGTATGCATACTTTGGTTACCCTTTTGGGCACAGTTCCAAATTGCTTTCCAGAATGGTTGGATCAGTTCACAACTCCACCAATAGTACATTAGTGTTCCAATTTTCCCTCATCCTCTCCAACATATAATTTCCTTTTTTGTCATATTAGCCAATCTGATAGATATGAGGTGGTACCTCAGAGTTGTTTTTATTTGTATGTCTCTAATTTAAAAAAATACTTATATATGCCCATAGATAGCTTTGATTTCTTCATCTGAAAACTGCCTGTTCATATCCTTTGAACATTTATCAATTGGGGAATGGTTCATATTCTTACATATTTGACTCAGTTCTCTATATATCTGAGACATGAGGCCTTTATCAGACACTTGCTGTAAAGATTATTTCCCAAATTTCCATTTTCCTTCTAATCTTGTTTGCATTGGTTTTGTTTGTGCAAAAGCTTTTAATTTAACATAATCACAAGTAATTGTTTTATATTTCATAATGTTCCCTGTCTCTTGTTTGGTCATAAACCTGTAGTTCACTTAACTTTTCCCTTAAGAATTTGGATACCATCGGGGCAGCCAGGTAGCACAGCAAGTAAGAGCACCAGCTCCAGTGTCGGGATGACCTGGAGATCAAATCTGGGCTCAGACACTTAGCACCCGTCCAGAAACACCTGGCCGTGTAACCTTGAGCAAGTTACTTAACCCCAATTGCTTAGGGGCAGCCAGGTGGCTCAGCGAGTAAGAGCACCGGCTCCAGCATCAGGATGACCTGGGGTTCAAATCTGGGCTCAGATACTTAGCACCACACCCAGAAATAACTGGCCGTGTAACCTTGAGCAGGTTACTTAACCCCTATTGCTTTAAAAAAAAAAAAAAAGAATTTGGATGCCATGCCATTTGGTGCATATATATTTAGTACTGACATTACTTTGATATCATCTTATCTTTTAGCAAGATGTAGTTTCCTTCCTCATCTCTCTTAATTAGGTCTGTTTTTGCTTTTGCTTTGTCTGTGATCAGGTTTGCTACTTCTGTTTGTTTGTTCTTTTTACTTCATTCAAAGCACGACAGAGTCTGCACTAGCACCTTACCATTATTCTACGTGTGTCTCTCTGCTTCAAATGTGTTTCTTATAAACAACATATTATAGGATTCTGCTTTTTGATCTACTCTTCTCTCTGCTTTTGTTTTATGGGATATTTCATCCCATTTAAACTCACAATTATGATTACTGTGTTTATACCTCCATTCTATTTTTCCTTCTGTTTGTCCTCTCTCTCTTTTCAACCTTTACCTCCTTGACAGTGTTTTCCTTCTGTCTAGCACCTCCCCCAGTCTGCTCTTTTCTGTCAATTCCCTGCCCCTGCCTTTACTTAATCTCCTCCTTTCCTCCCCAGTAAGATAGATTTCTATATTCAACTGATAGTGTATGGTATTCACTCTTTGAGTCACTAGTGATGAGAGTAAGATTCAAGTGATGCCCTTCACTCCCTTCTCCCATCTTTCCCTCTGATGTTGGGGGTTTTCCATGCCCTTCGCATGAAATAAGTTACTCCATCGTACCTCTCCCTTCTTTCTGCATCCAGGGCACTCCTCTTTATCATCCCTTAATTGTTCTATGTCATTCCTCCAAATTCATCTTATACCCATACCATCTATCTATTTATATTCCTTCTGTCTATACTACTAGTGGTACAGTTTTTAAGAATTACAAGTATCATCTTCCCATGTAGGAATATAAGCAATTTAGGTCCATTGAATCCCTTATGTTTTCTTTTACCTTTTTATTTTTTAGGCTTTTCTTGGATCTTGATGTTGGAGAGCAAATTTTTTGTTCAATTATGGATTCTCCTTATGAAAACTTGGAAACCCTCTATTTCATTGACAATCATCCCCCTCCCCCTTGGAGTATTATGCTTAATTTCACAAGGTAGGTGATTCTTCATTGTAATTCTAGCACCTTTTATTTCCAAATTATCATGGTCCACGACCTCCAATCCAGCTGCTAAGTAATATATAATTCTGATTGTCACTCCCAGATATTTGAATTATTTCTTTCTGGCCACTTCCATGCCCATACATATTTGCATATTGTTTTCCCCTTTCAAAGATAAGCTACTTTTAAGCAGGAGCTGCCTTTTGCCTTCCATTGTATCTCCAACATTTATCATGAAGTTCCTAGTATACTGTCAGCTTAACTGACTGACTCTCATATTGAGATGATGATCTATAACTCATTTCTGCTATTCCAGAACTGTTGTCAGGAAGATTCATCAACCGGACTTAAAATCTGCAGTCAGACACTTACTAGTTGTGTGACCCTAACGAAGTCACTTATTTCTGTTGGCCTCCATTCCTCATCTGTAAAATGAGCTGAAGATAGAAATGGAAAATCAGTTCTGCATCTTTGCCAAGAAAACTACAAATTGGGTCATCAAGATTTGGACACAACTGAAAAACAGCTTAATATATGCATTTCAGTTTTCCTCGTAGTTTTTGTAAAATGGTGTATAGTAGTGAACAGTAGATGGGTTCTTTGGTTTCTAGGTGACTAGCTTGTTTTCCATATGTTGTGTATCCAATCTGTTCTACTGATCAACTTCCCTAGTACATAAGTAATTCCAAATCATGTTGATAACTATTGTTTTTGTAATAATGGAAGCTGATACTGCTAGTCTCCCTTCTAATTTTTTTCATTCTGTCCCCTAAGTTTTTTGACCTTTCAATATTTCAAATTAATTCCATCATTACTTTTTCAAGCTGCAAAAAGTAATCATTGGAGAGTTTGATTATATATATATATATATATATATACTGAAAATATAAATTAATTTAGGTAATATTATCATTTTATTGCATTGGTTTAGCTTATCCATTTAGTCACTAATTAATATTTTCCCAGTTATTTGGATCTATATGTATTTTTAAAGAATGTTTTGTAGTTATATGCATGTAGTTAATGCATGTATCTTTACAGGTAAATACACAAGTGTTCTATATAGTTATATAGCTTAAAATAGGGCTATCCTAAAAGGAATTTCTCTTTTTATTACTTTTTAATGTTCATTGACTATTTCTGTGAATTGATCTCATATCTATCTCTATTTTTTAATATACATTGACTATTTCTGTGAATTTATTTCATATCTTTCTACTAGTATTCATTAATTACTTCAATTAAATTTTGTTGAATCTCTGGAGTTCTCTAAGCAAATAATTATAATATCTTCAAAAATGATATACTAAAAATGGTTAGAGATATGGATTTACCCTCAAAGGCTACTTTGGGTACAACCCATACATTTTGATTTGTTGTTGCATTATTGCCATTACCTTTAATGAAATTATCTAATATTTCTATGATTTGTTTTTGACCACCAATTCTTTAGGATTAAATTAATTTCCAATTAACTTTTAATACTTTCTTCAAAGGTATTTTATTTAATATAATGTTTATTTCACTGAGGTAATATTTATTTTAAAAAGGTATTGAATATCTCTGCCTTACTGCTTTAATAACATACCTCCTTTAAAGCTCTCTTTCCAACAAAATATTTCCTATCACTCCTATATATAAATTGTTCTAGATTTCTTGAAATATATGACAAGAGATACCATTTTTCAGTGTCCTCCTCTCATGAACATTCTCCAAGATATAAAACAGGTTCACATATTTGCCACTGTGATTGATGAGATCCATAACACAGAACATAAGTTGAAGAGCTATTTCCTGTGGTTGTTAGGGTCTTGTTTATTGATGTTCTATTGGTTGTATAAGGTCCTGGAACGTTGTAGAACCTTTTGTAAGGTGAAATAAGTTCCCAAAACAATTTGATTATATCATACACCCAGAACATCAAAGTGATCCAAAAAATCTATTATGCCTATGACTTGCAGATGAATGGATAACTTGGAAAACATGTCTTTTAGTGTGTCTAGAGAGAGAGAGAGATGGATAGATGGATGGATGGAAGAATTATAGATAGAAATTATATATATATAAAGTTATATTTATATGCAAATATATGTATCACATAAGATAATACATATAAAATATTATATTATTGTTTGCTGCTGTTGGTCCTTCTGTTTATGGTGTTGTTTCTAGGACAGACAATACAAAGGGATGAGTTTAGCCCAGAACTAAATAGGACAAAGAGAGTGGCAAAGATCCTTTAATGGGCCCAAATTTGTGCTAGAAACAAAGGCTTTTCTTTTTAATGTCAACAATGTGTCAACTTTTCAGAAGAATTAGAATACAGGAAGACATTAAGGGGATTTATCGGTCAAAAGAAAAGAAAAGAAAATGAGTTGGTCATATGCATGGATCCTTGCCTTGTTGGGAAACAGAAGAATATTTTCTAGTACATTAAGTATGTTCATTTTAACAAACTCATAAGAAGATAACAAGAGTCACACAGGATGGAGAAGTATTTAAATGGATGGAATCACATGAGATTTATATGTTTGAGGATCATAAAGGCTATAAATGATTTTTCCAACATAGATCAGTGAGTTAGTGGCAGAGGTTGAACTCCTACCAGTTTCTTTAATTGTCAATCTATTACACTTTGCTTCAGAAAATAGAAACCTCTAAAATACAGGTTGATTTTTTAAAAAATTATTTTCAGTGGTTGCTAAAAGCAACCTCAGGTACTGTGGGGAATCAGAAACACTGAAATTTCTCAATAGGAAAATGTGAGCTTTTGAAATGAGGAAGGAGAGAAGGAAGGAAGGAAGGAAGGAAGGAAGGAAGGAAGGAAGGAAGGAAGGAAGGAAGGAAGGAAGGAAAGATGTACTTATTAAGTATCTACTCAAAAACGCTGTGTTGAACACTTTGCAAATATTGCCTAATTTTATTCTCACTATAACCCTGAGAGTTAAGAGCTATTTTTAACCCCATTTTAGAGTTGAAGAAATTAAGGCAAAGTGAAGCTAAGTGACTCATTTAGGGTTATACAACTAGTAAGTTTCTGAGGTTGGGATTTGAACTTATATATTTTTGACTGCAGGGTCAGCACACAAGTAGTCTTTTCATTCTAGTACAACCATCTCTATTAAACATTCTAGGAATTAAAATCTCTGAAGATGCCTCGTTGGATAAAATTAAACAAAAAATATTTATGTGGTTACAGGAAGGCTGTGTAATTTTTATATTATATAAAAATATGAGTTGGCTAGTCTTCAGCTCTTTCAAAGCTCATTTCACCTGTGAACCCATCTCATCTTGTCAGTTCTTTGGCAGAGAAAGAAGAATGTATATAAGCATACTAAGAATAGAAGGAAAGTAGCACAGGTTAAATCTAGTGACCTCATTTCTTATCATTTCTATTCCTCAATAAACGTTTAGAAAATAAAATCTGCAGGATCTGCAGCCCAATTCAACTCTAAAAGGTATTAATAAGAAGAAAAAAGAATATGAGGATCTAGAATATGTCTCCTCAAGGTTCCATTGTCCATATGAAGAAAGTGATACCTCCAGGGAACCTTGGGTTATAAGGATATTTTGACACTTCATCCCTAATGCTTTCCTCCATTTCCCAGACCCTATGGTGATGTGCCCACATACACACAAACTATAGTTAATATTTTATTTTTCCCAATTACATGTAAAATAATTTAACATTCATTTTTAAATGTGTTCCAAAATGTTTCCTTCTCTTGTGCCCTCATTGAGAAGGTATGCAATAACATACATCATACATGTGCAGTCATGTATTTCCAAATTAGACATGTTGTGTATGAAAACACAGACCAAGAAAAAAAATCAAGAAAAATAAAATTTTTAAAAAATATACTTTAATCTCTATTCAGACCCAATCAATTCTTTCTCTGGAGGTAGATAGAATTTTTTCATCATAAGCAATTTGGAATTCTCTTGGATCATTTTACAGCAAAGAATAGCTAAGTCATTCACAGTTGAACATTGTGTATTATTGCTGTTACTGTAATCAATATCTCCTAGTTCTGCTCAATTTACCTTTGCATCAGTTCATATAAGTCTTTCTAGGTATTCTTGAAACCACCCTGCTAGTTATTTCTTATAACACAATGATATTCCCTCACAATCATATACCACAATACTCCCCAACTGATGGATGTCCTTTCAAATTCCAATTCTTGACCAACACAAAACAGTAGCTATAAATATTTTTTGTATTTATAGGTCTCTTCAATCTCTCTCTCTCTCTCTCTCTCTCTCTCTCTCTCTCTCTCTCTCTCTCTCTCTCTCTCTCTCTCTCTCTCTCTCTCTCTCTCTCTCTCTCTCTCTCTCTCTCTCTCTCTCTCTCTCTCTCTCTCTCTCTCTCTCTCTCTCTCTCTCTCTCTGTTTCCCTCTCTCTCTCTGTCTGGATAGTGGTATTGCTGGATCAAAGAGTAGGCACAATCTTATAGTCATTTGGGCATCACTCCAAAATGCTCTCCAGAATGGTTGGATCAGGTCCTAACTCCACCAATAGTGCATTAGTGAGTCACTGTTTCTCACATTTACTCTAACATTTGTCATTTTCTATCATATTGGCCAATCTGATCGGTGCAGGGTGGTATCTCAGAGTTCTTTTAATTTGCATTTCTCTAATCAATAATGATTTAGAGCTTTTTTATATGACTATAGATAGCTTTGATTATTTTGTCTTAAAACTGCTTCTTCATATCCTTTGAACATTTATCATGGCTGAGACCTCTCCTAAAACTGTTATTGTATTTATTTTTGTCTTGAGGTTATATATTTCTTTTGTATGTTATCCTTCTATTTATTTATATCTATATTGTTGTTGTTGAGTTGTTTCAATCATGTCTAACTCTTGGTGACTACATTGTAGTTTTCTCGACAAAGATGCTGGAATGGCTTGCCATTTCCCTTTCTAGTTCATTTTCTAGATGAGGAACTGAGGCAAAAAAGATTAAGTGACTTTCCCAGGGTCACATAGCCTATAACTGTCTAAAGCCAGATTTGAACTCTCATAAGAATGAGTCTTCCTGATTACAAGACCAGCACTTGTGGTCACTCATCTCAATCATCTGTGTCACTGAGATGATTTATTTTATTGATATATTGGGGACTACAATATACATACACACATATTTATACATGTATATATATATGTGTGTGTGTATGTGCATGTATGTATCTATGCGTGTATGATATCTCTCAATAGAATGCAAACTCCCTGAGGTTAAGGGTTTTGATTTTACTTCCCAACACTTATTACAGTGCTTAGAGGTGCTTCATAAATGTGTGTTGATTGGATTGATTGAATGATTTCAAATTAGACACTTCAAGCTTTATTTCCTATTTGCTTAACTCATCCATTTTGTCTGACCTGGCAATTTTTGCCTTTCCCATTAGGCTTAATGTTTTATGACTCTGACTAGAATCCTGTACACAATGTTAAGAGCAGCCAATACTACTAGCTGACTGAAATAGGTAGGGGTTTATACCACAACTGAAAATTTTGAAGGAGGCTTTAAGTCTTGTTGGGACAATTTGTAATGGCCTGTAGAGAGTGGATTCCATTATTTAGAAAGGGGACTATTTTAGTAAATGTTCATTTTTTTAGCATATGGGAGGTGGGGGAGATCTAGCCCAAAAAGAATTACTTGTTTATGGTTTTGTTGCCATTTTTATTTATTAATTTTCCAACACTATTTTCTCTGGGTGGCAACACTTATAATTTCAGTAGAAATCCTTTTCTCTCATGATTATTGCTTATTTGACTTCAGGCAAGTCATCTAGCAACCCAATTCATTTACAAAGACTTGTTTTAGCAAGCTGGTGATTGAAGTAGTTCTGTAATGGTCAATTGAGTGATAAAACTTTTTTGTAAAACAAACTACCTAGCCACAAAAATGCACTAGGAGTTTCCTCCTAAAGTTTAGCACTTCCACTAATCATCCTAAGTTAATATACTGAGGAAACAAACATAGTTCCTGTTAAAATATGTGCCTATACAGTGTGGAAAGGTCACTTGTCAGCTGGCTTACTAAGCCATGGAGCTTTTCAGTAAAGACTGTTTCTACTTAGGCACACTCAACTGCTGCCTAAACACAACCAACAAGGGCCATGATCAAGCTTAAAAGTTCAGCAATAGACTCTCAGACCTAGCTTCAGCATAACCCTAGGAGGCTCTCATACCTCACACTGCTTTCCAAATAGGGTGGGACAGAAATTGCCCTCCCCTCTCCCAGCTGTTTCTTACATAGGGGACACATCCCTTTAGCTCATTCAGGTAGCATGAGGTCAACTGAGAAAATGAGATGTCTGTTTCCAATAGTACTAGTCTTAACTTCTCTAGACATGCTAGAGTATGGAATTATGGAACTATCACAAGAACTGGAGCCAGAGGACCTGTCTGAGTTTAGCTTCTGACTCTGTCACTTACTATCTGTGTAGCCTTTGACAAGTCACTTAACCTTTTTGAAAATCAGTTTTCTTGTCTGTAAAAAGAGAGGGTTAAAATTTAAGTCATCTAACATCCCTTATCTCTAAGTCTATGAGTCTAGAATTAGATAAAGTGCTGAATTTAGAGTTGGAAAGATCTGACTTTGACTTATTGCCTGAGATAATCCTTAGTTGCATGAACCCAGATTAGTAATTTATCCTTTCTTAGTATCCATTTTCTCATCTGTAAAATGATAGCTCCTATCTTAAGGTTGTAAGGATCAAATGTGATTAAATATGAACAGTGCTTTACAAATCTAAAACACTGTATGAACGATGGCTCTCGTTCTTCTGGATGAGTAACCTCAGTCTGACAATATTCTTCTCTACTATTATTTTCATTATATCCTCTGAAATCCAACCTGTTGGGGGATACAAGAGCAAAATTTTGATTGAGTCAAATGACTTCAGTTAAAGACACTTTCACCATTTATTTGATCTGAGGCAAATTACTGCACCTCTATAGGCTTCAAGTTTCCTTACTTTTTAAGTGATAAATTAGGACCAGATGATCTCTACAACCCTTTTCAACTCAAAAATATCTAGGATCCTAGATCACTTCATCTCATATTCCTTCCATCTTCTGATAACCACTGAAGGCTACTTTTTCCCCCTACTGAACTGCTATTTCCAGTGCTTGTTGATATATCAATGGAGATTTTATAAGCAATAGTATTTCTTATTATTTATATTTCTTATTATTTTCACTAAAAGCTTTTGCTACTCTTATTCCCTGACACATTGGACCAGGAAAAAGGAACTGGTATGTATATATTTGCTCCTTACTGACATTTTCACATTGTCCTACCACAATTCTCCATTAACCATCAATCTTCCTTTAAAATTCATTCCACTTTCATCCATATTATTATTTATATTCTCTCCATAGATGAATAAAAACCTATTCATCTAACCAGCATTTTCCATCCATCTATCTACCTATCTATCTATCTATCTATCTATCTATCTATCTGTCTGTCTGTCTGTCTGTCTGTCTATCTCCTACCTACCTATGTATCTAAAGGATTTCTCTGATCTATCTAATTGAACTATGAAAAAAAGAAATGAGGCTACTCTGAAATGAAATGTTTTGGTGAAGCCATACTACTAGTGATTGCTGCTTCCCTTTAAATGTTCTTATAAACTATCCTTTTAAAAATTTGTTCTAGAATGTTCTAGAATTACTGTTCCAGTAATTGAAGTCTAACTCATTGGAGCATAGTCTCCATATTCCACCTTCTTCTCATTTTTAAAATTTTGGGCCTTTGCCTATATCCAAGCCTGTGACAACCATCCAATTCTCTAAAATTTATCCATTTAATAGCTTTGAGGAACAAAGCTATATTTAGCAGATCCATCCATCCATCCATCCACCCATCTATCCATCTATTCATTGTGCTCTCTCTGTCTCTCTCTCTATCTCTGTATGTCTCTCTTCCCCCCTTTCTGTCCCTGTCTTTCTCTCCTCATCTCTCTGTATCTGTCCCTCTATATGTCTCTCTCCATATGTCTGTCTCTCTGTCCCTCTATCTGTCTGTCTCTCTCTCTCTCTTGGTCTCTCTCTCTGTGTCTGTCTCTCTGTCTCTGTCTCTCTCTGTCTCTCTCTCTGTCTTTCTCTGTCTCTCTCTCTTTCTCTCTGTCTCTCTCTCTGTCTCTGTCCTTCTCTCTCTCTGTCTCTGTCTCTCTCTTTCTCTCTCTGTCTCTCTCTGTCTTTTTGTCTCTCTCTGTCTTTTTGTCTCTGTCTGTCTGTCTGTCTCTCTCTCTCTCTGTCTCTGTCTCTCAAAGTGTTTTCCAATTTCTCTCACATTATTCTTTTTTTGTTAAGATGAAGAACTATGAGTGCAATGAAAAGACAATGAGGTGGACTGGTTGAATGACTTCACATAAAATCATTAAATGATTAATACAGCTTGCATAATACATATCCCTTTCCTCTCTTTCTCAGTTTATAAATGATAAGTAGTGTATATTTATGCATATATATGTATATGTAAGCATATGCATGACTAGAATTGTGTTTATGTATATGCCCCCCTGAGAAGATTTTAAGAGAAGTTCTACCTGGATATCTATAGTTCTGCTTTCCTTGGGGTACTGCCAGCAGCTTGCTTGTCAGACAACACCACTGATCTTCCATTGATGTATGATACAATGTGATGGAATTACCTTTTTCAGACAAATACTTTCTGTCACTGTCGTCTACTGACCTGAAAAATCAATTCTGACTGGCCCCAAATATAGATTCCTTAGGTTGTCCAACTGGAAGACTAAAGGGAATAAAAAATGCTTAAGTAGTAATGTTAGTTAGGGTTGAATGGTAGACATAGTTCAACCATCAACATTCTGAGGCAGGAAAAGAAACATCTTGTCAAAGCTAAAGAGAGGCAGACATTGGCATTTTAAATGATTAACCCAAAATAAACTATGATTGAAATTGATATTGAAGTGGAGGATATTATCATTAGGGCATGAGGGCAATCACTCTGACTGGAGTTGTGTGACTTTGTTAAGTAGCAGGGCATATATGTGTATTATGCTCTCAGAGCCTCCCCAAGGGTACATCATTGAATGTAAATTCTTGGCAGCATTTGGAATGAGTGTGTTTTACAGACAACAAGCCTAAGACTATAGTTATAAGTTTGGCGGGCCCTAAATGGAAGAAAATATGTAACGGTGAACATGAGATTCTGTCCTTGCTCTCACTAATTACAACAGGCAGTAACTGTCTTTTGCCTTTCTTTGTGTCTCCAATGTCTGGGACATAATAGGGGCTTAATAAATGCTTACTGCCTGACTGACAGTTACCAGGCTTTCTTTCTATTTCCATTCCAGAAGTCACAATTTTGCTACCTTCCATACTTCAGGATACTGCCTACTAAGGAGGTTAGAGCAGAAGAAATAACTGCCACAAGCACATTGCATTGCTGCAGTGTACTTTACTCCACTGCTCAAAAATTGTCTATAACTCCCTCTTATCTCTAGGATGAAACAAACTTGAAATCACAGAATCTGAGAGTTCAAATATACCTCAAAGTTCATCTAACTCAATTCATACTTCAATAGGAACACTTCGTATGATATCCTGTGCGAGTAGCTTAATTAACCTTTGTTTAAAGACCTTCAGTAAAAGGCAAACTCAGTAACTCCTAGGAAAGTCCGTTCCCCTTTTTGGATAGCTTTAATTGTACGGAAGTGGTTGCTAACATCCACCTGAAATCCTTCTCTCAGTTCTCTGCAACTCCCTCCAAGCTGTCATTATCCTGCTCCCTGGGACCAAACAGAATAATTCTAGTCCCTCTAGTTCTTTCTTCTACATGAATGCTACTTTGTCTTCCTCAGACTGAACGTCATTTGTATGTTTGATGATTTTGTTTTCCATCTGTGTCTCCAGAGCAATGGAGATAAGTATATGGCTCTAGTGTAAGGTATTTGTGATTTTTTTTTTCTGCTCTCAGTGTTCATTTTTGACCTTGTACAGGTTCAAGGCAGTATTCAAAAGGACTACTGTTGACTAGAATCTGACCATGTCCTTTCTCTAAGGACATTGTGAAGACAATGAAGGAAGGGGATTAGCAATGGTGCTTTTTGCAATGCTTGTTAATATATCAATGGAGATTTTTATAAGCAATAGTATTTACAACTCATGAAATTTCATTATCTCGTTTTATTAAAATTTTTTATAATTATCTTAACTGGGGTAACCAGGAATATTCCAGAATACAAAGAACAGAGGATTCTACATAAAACTATGATCTATTAATTCCAATCTCTTAAGTATATATTAAACTTAACATGATGCTAACAACATTGCCTTGCTCATTTGTAGACCCTTCTGAATTTTCTTTTACCCCATCCTCTGCTTTTTAAGAAATGTTTCATTGATATTCCTTTCTTTCTATTCTTCGGGCTCCTCTTTTTACAGATGAGCACGCTGACTCAGGAAGTTCATAGACCTGGAGTAGTATATGTACCAGAGTCAGAATTCAAATGCAGCAATTTTAACTTCAAACATGATGATGTGAGGACAGTATGTCAGATACTATTGACTCCTTTCTCTACTCTCCCGTAGCTTCTAAATAATCCTCCCCTTTATCTCCTTGATAATATCCTTGATAAGCATCTCATCTGTCTCCCCACTTTTCTTTTCTTAGTCTCTTTTTCCTTTTGTTTTGTATGCTTTGTAACATTCATTTTTTTTTAATTTCTGGTTTCCAAATCTCTCCCTCCTTCCTGCCCCTCCCCCAATCATTGAGAAGGCAAATCATATGATTTCACTTGCACATGTGAATCATGCAAAGTATATTTTCATTTTAACCTTGTTGCAAAAAAGTGAAGAAAAGCAGGAAGACTAAAGAAAATGGGAAAAAAAATTACTTCAATCTGCACTCAGATTTCACCAGTTCTCTCTCCTTGAAAGTGGATAGCACTTTTTTAATCATGAGTCCTTCAGAATTCTCTTAAATCATCATCTTGCTTGTAGTAACTAAGTCTTTCACAATTGAACATCCCTACAATATTGCTATTAAGGTGTACAGTGTTCCCCTGTCTCTGCTCATTTCACTCTGCATCAGTTTATATGCCTTCCCAAGTTTTTCTGAAACCATCCTGCTTATCCTTTCTTAAAGCACAATATGATTCCATCACTATCATATATTACAACTTGTTAACATTCCCCAATTGATGGACATTGCCTCAATTTCCAATTCTTGGCCACAAGTAAAAGGAACTGCTATAAATATTTTTGTACACATAGGACTGTTCTCCTTTTTTTAACCTTTTTGAGAAATACTGTCTCCTTATTTTTACTGTCAAATCCCTTGAACAGAAGTTCTTAACATGAAGTCAGTGGACATTCAAAAAAGATATTATGATAATTTGAAAATACCTCAATACAATATTGCATTTCAATATAATGAGTTTCTTTTACAAGACTATTTGCTTTATTTTATGCATTATAAAACAGTATTCTGGGAAGGGGCACATAGGCTTCACTAGATGCAAAAGGATATATGTAATAGAAATGCAAATTTAAAGATCTTCCCTGCCCCTAGGCTAAAGTGCACCTGGAGCCTGGGGAGGGAGGCTTGTTTTTCAGTAGATACTTCTTGATTGGCCAGTAGGTCAATAAAGTTGTTACATTCTCTGAGCCAAGAGAAGGCTATATAATAAGCCCTGATGTGTAGCTTTGTTTTGGGGCTCACTTTGAGAAGTGTTCTGTGATTTGATATGGATTCTGGGAAGCCCTTGTCTGGAGCACCCCGGCTTTGAAAAACCCAGATGTTGATTGGGGATGGATGTAATGGTTGGACAGTTTGAAAACTGTCTACTTGATCTGTTTCTGTCTTGATAATTCTGTCTATATATTCTGAAGTTCGGGGTGCTGACCTTTTTCCCCTGAATTAGGTGAACGATACATGTTTGACTGATTAAAGTAAGCTTGTTAACCCATTTTGATTTGTTTTCCTTTATCAAAGCAGATCTAAGAACCTGTATTGGCAGCAAACCCTGAGGATGCTTGGGGTGCCTGCTGCTACGATATATGACATTCACTTGAAAAAGTTAAGAACATCTTCCCTATAAAGAACAGTCAATGACTATTTGGTTAATTCCTAATGATTCACAGAGAGGAGTGCTGAAATAATGTCACTGAACCGGGGTTTGAGGGTATATATCTGTAATTTCTACTACTGGGAACGTTGAAACTGGTGCATTATTTGAGTTTTGGAGTTCTGAGCTCCAGAAGGATTATTATAGATTTGTACTAAATATGATACCTATCTGATGAGTCCCTGAGAGGCTGGACACCAAATTTTCAAAGCAGAGGGCACCAAGCTAGGTCACCTGGCCCAGGGTGGAACAAAGCAAGTAAAAAAAAGTGTGGCATTGGGCCTCTGAGTGGTCTCTGGTCTCTTTCAGCACAAACAAGACAAAAAAGACCCAATCTCAAAACAAAACAGGAAAATGAATATATTTAAAAGACAAAAAAATTCAGAAGGAGGATGCAAATGGGGAAATTTTGTTACTATCTTATTACCTTTAATTTATACTTTAAAAACTGTACATAAGGGGCGGCCAGGTGGCTCAGTGAGTTCCCGGGCTCAGATACTTAGCACCACACCCAGAAATAACTGGCTGTGTAACGTTGAGCAAGTTATTTAACCACAATTACTTAAAAAAAAAAAGTACATAATAAAAGTCCATGATTTCATATGCAATGTTCTTTCTTGTTGTTTGTATATCAAAATGTTTTAATTTGTTGATGATGGTTAAAATTCATAACGAAAACAATTTAAATAGAAAAGCAACATTTGTCATGAAAAAATCTCCAATGAATTCCAAAAGACAGCTTTAGTAGACTTATGAGTTGTGAAAGCATTTCAGTTGTGTCACTTCAGTCACTCTTTGTGACTCCATTTGGGGTTTTACTGACAAAGATACTGGAATAGTTTGCTTTCTTTCCCCTACTAATTATTTTGCAGATGAGGATACTGAGGCAAACATGATTAAGGGACTTTCCCAGTGGCTTGCTCACAAAACTAGAAAGTGTCTGAGGGCAGAGTTGAATTCATGAAAATGAGTCTTCCTAATTTCAAGCCCAATTCTCTATCTATTTTGCCACCTAATTTTCCAAGCTTTATAGAAATGAAGGACAAATTTGTCTCTACTCTGGCATTTAGGGAGTGTAGTTTTATTTCTTTCAAAATTTTGGTTTTAATAGTTTTATGCTATCATGGGCTTTTCTGTATCTTTGAGATGACACTGAAAGAGAGAGTGGGTCAATTCAGGCATGTGGTAAAGGGTCTGCTAAGGTAAGGCTACCATTTTCAAAACCTGGAACTCCCCAAACCTCCACCCTCTTGTTGTAAGTAGGGGCCAACTCCCAGAATCTTACCATTCTTTTACTTCTAGAAAATTTGATGGATGGTTATCTCCAACTCAGCAAGGTCTTTGAAGATCAGGTGAGAATGGGCTGTCAGAAAACAGACTCAAGCTCAGCCATGGTTTTACTTTAAGTCATTTGGTCACTAGAAAATAAATGCTCTCTCTCACCAATCAAAGGCAGCAGCTATATATTTTCTTTCTTCTCACACCTACTCTTACCCTGAGACTTTCTTCCTTGTGGACTAATTTAAAACATTATTGACCACATAGGTTAATAGTGTTTCTCTGAGCCATGGAGACCTAGGGGAAAATTGCACACTTTAATTTGATGTTAGCACTATAGCCTTCTGCTGCACAGAGGAGAAGCACTAAGTGGATCCTGGGTATAATATATCAACTCCTCTGGAATCCAGAGTGTATTTAGCAGATTGAAGACCTAGTAGCAGTATGTAATAAGCCTCTTCACTAATGAATGACATATCAGTATGCTTGTGAATTTCATGGAATGTGTAAACACAGACACATATGTATCTCAACCCCATTCTGTTTAAATCCTTCCCTTCCAGTTAGAAGCAAAATGAGCTGACACCAGAGATAACAACTTCCCTCCTCACACCCCAAGAATTGTTCAAGACATGGGTGGGATAACTACTTCTTGTGTATACAGTAGAGAAGACTGCTAAGATAGTTTGACCCTCAGATATCTGGTATTTAAGGCCCAATTCAAGTGACATATTCTCCATTAAGATATCTGTGACATTCCTTTTTCTACCATCCACCAATTGGTGAGTAACCCATTCCTCCTCAAAATTTTCATTTTTCTACTTATGTTTCCCTTGTACTATTCATCCCTATGAAACAGGGCTTGGGGAGGGAGGTGATGGATTGTTGGAGAGGGGGGTGTTGTTCTTACTGTTATATTTGCTTGTGATATTTAGGAATGACAGTTCCATGTGTCTGGAATGCATTCCCTCCTCATCTTTGAATTACAGAATTCCTCTATTCCTTTTATATACAACTTATATATGATATATGATATGATATGATATATATGATATAAATAATGTGATATAAAGAAGTAATATAATGTAATATAAAGTAATATAGTGTGATATAATGTAATATAATAAATATACCATACTATACCATACTATAATATCATATCATATGATACAATGCAATATGATATAATATAACATAACATAATATAATATAAAATATAATGTAATATAATATAATAAATATAATGTAATAACATAGCATTGCATAGCATTGCAAAGCATAGCATAGCATAACATAGCATAACATAACATAACATAATATAATATTCACACTCTTTATGAATCAACAAACATTTATTGTCCCTACTATGTGCCATCACTGTGCTCAACACTGCAGAGGAGAGGATATCCAGGAGAAAATGGCTGTCCTTAAAACCAAATATTGAAAACTAGCTGTGTGACCTTGGGCAAGTCACTTAAACTCAATTGCCCTCCCAAAAAAAAAGGAAAAAAAATTACAGAGAATTTGAGAATAAGGAGTGATAAAAGGCCATTAGATTTGGCAATTAAAAGATCATTTGTTAGCTTGGTAACTTTGGCACCATTTTAGTTAAGTGATAAATTGAGAAGATGGATTGGAAATAGTGGAGAGATAAGTAAAAGAAGAGAAATTGGGTCAATAGGTATAGAGACATTTTCCAAAGAATTAGTTTGGGACAATGGAGCCAATATGACAGATAAAAGACAGGAATTTGCCTGAGCTCTCTCAAATTCCCTCCAAACAACTTTTAAAAGTACCTCAAAATGAATTAAACAGTGGCAGAACCCACAAAAGAACAGTGTGAGTAAATTTTCCAGCCCACGAAAACTTAGAAAGATCATAAAGAAGGTCTGTCTCACACAGTTAAAATTAGAGTGCAGCCCAGCACAAGCAGTGTCTGGGCAAGTCAGTGGGAGTCCCCAAGCCCCAGCAAAGGTCTAAAGCCCTGGTACAACAGGCAAGTGGCATGCATAGTGGGATGGCTGGAAGGCCTCAGGTCCCTGCCACAACTGGCAAGTGGCCAGGTCTGATAGGCCTAGAGGTCTGGCCCAGCAGGTCAGGGGCCAGCTTCCTGTTCCATGGCACATAAATAAACTTGGAATACTTCCCTCTCTACCCCCAGGAGAACAGCTCAATTTAAAAAGTCAAGAAATAGGCTGCAAAATGAGAGAAATTAAAAAAAACAACTGATGATAGAAATTTACTATCATGCCAGGGAAGATCAAAACACAAACTTAGGGACAGCAATCTCAAAACTCCTACATGTAAAGCCTCTAAAAGAAATATGAATTATTCTCAGGCCCAAAAAGAACTTTTGGAGCAACTCAAACAGAATTTAAAAAATCAAATGAGAGTGGCATAAGAAAAACTTGAGAAAAAGAAATGAGAGTTACACAAGGGAATCATGAAAAGAAAAAAAAGTTAACAGCTTGGTAAAGGGGGAACAAAAAATGGGGTAAAATGTACAAAAATATCACTGAAGAAAAGAACCCCTTAAAAAAGTAGAATTGAATAAATAGAAAAAGAGGTTTAAAAAAAAAGCTCACTGAAGGAATCAATTTCTTAAAAATTAGAAATGAGCAAGCAGAAGCTAATTACTCCAGAAGACATCAAGAATTAATCAAACAAAAACAAAAGCAAGAAAAATAAAAGAAAATGTGAAATATCTCATTGGAAAAACAACTGATCTGGAAAATAGATCTAGGAGAGATAATTTAAGAATCATTGAACAAACTGAAAGCCATGGTTTAAAAAAAAAATAACCTGGAGAGCATCTTTCAAGAAATGATCAAGAAAACCTGCCCTGATTTCCTAGAACCAAAGGGTAACATTACTATTGAAAGAATCCACTGATCACCTACTGAAAGAGATTAAAAAATGAAAACTCTAAGGAATATTGTGGCCAAATTCGAGAATTATCAGTTGAAGGAAAAAATGCTCCAAGTATCCAGAAAGAAACAATTCAAATATCAAGGAGCAACAGGATTACATACAACTTAGCAGCTTCTACATAAAAGGATTGGAGTGCTTGGAATTTGATATTCCAGAGTGCATAGGAGCATGGATTGCTACCAAGAATTGCCTACCCAGTAAAACTGAGCATAATTATTCAGGGGGAAAAAATGGATATTCAACAAAATAGAGGCCTTTCAAACATTCCTGATGAAAAAACCAGAGCTAAATGGAAAATTTAATTTTGAAATATAAGACAGATGAAAAGCACAAAAAAGGAAAACCTAAACTATTCAATAAGGTTAAATCATCTGCATACCTATACACAAAGACAACATTGTAACTCTTTAGTACTATGTCTTTCTTATGGCTGTTAGAAGGACACATAGAGAGTACAGGTTCAAGTTGAGTTCAATGGGATGATATAAAAAAAGGGTGAAAATAAGGATTGCACTGGAAGAAGAGGGAAAGGAGAGATAGAATGGGGTAAAGTGTCTTACATGAAGAGGTGTTAGAAGTCTATTACAGTGGAGGGGTATAAGGGAGGGTATGAGCATTGTTTAAATGTTACTTTCATTCAATTTGACTCAAAGAAGAAATCATATATACACTTAATTGAATAGAAAAATATATTACCTTATAGAAAAGTAGGAGGGGAGGGGTAAAAGAAAAGGGGAAGGAGCTGATAGAAAAGAGGGAAGATTGAGGGAGGTGGTTGTCAGAAGCAAAATGATGGTGAAAAGGGAAAGGGTGAAAGGAGAAAGAAGTGCAAATGAGGGGAAAATAGGATGGAGGGAAATACACAATTAATAATCATGAATGGGAATGGGAAAAACTCCCTTATAAAACAGAAGTAGATAGCAGAGTGATTACAAACCAGAATCCTATATGTTGTTTATAAGAAACACATTTGAAACAGACACACACACACACACACACACATAAACAGAGTAAAGGTAAAATGTTGGAGCAGAATATAGATAGGTAGATAGACAGACAGACAGACAGACAGACAGACAGACAGACAGACAGACAGACAGACAGACAGACAGATAGATAGATAGATAGATAGATAGATAGATAGATAGATAGATAGATAGATAGATAGGTAGGTAGATAGATAGGTAGGTAGATAGGTAGATAGCAGGAATAGGATTATAATCTAAGACAAAGTAAAAGCAAAAATAGATCTAATAAAAGAGATAAAGAAGGAAACAAGATCTTGCTAAAAGGTATCACAGAGAATGAAGTAATATCTACACTAAATATACATGCACCAAATGGTATAGAATTCAAATTTTTAAGGGAGAAATTATGTGAGTCACAGGAAGAGATATACAATAAAGCTATACTAGTTGAGAGCCTGTAATGGGAATGGGAATTTGAAAGTTTACCCTGCCCCTTAATAAGCCTAAGGGAATTTGAAGATCTTCCCTTCCCCCCTAATAGGCTTAATGTAATATCATGGAGACTCTGTTGGGAGATTTGCTGAAGGGTGGAGCAGAGTCCACAAGGAGGTGAAAGTCAGAGCAGCTAGATGGTGAGAGAGAGAGGATGCACCCAGGGAGACAGCTGGGCTTGTGAATGTTGGTTTGTGGGAAGGCTAAAGGATGGTATGACTCTTTTCTGCATTGTGCTGTATTGATTTTTATGTTGCTATTATGATTCGGTTTCCTAGTGTTGGAATTTGGTTTTCTAGTGTTTGAATAAATGGTTTGCTTCTGCTCCTATAGAGATAGTCTGTTATATTTTGCTATTGAAAACTATGCCAGCATATTGTCAGTCACTGTCGGTGCTGTGAATATTTCATTGGTGCTAAAGAACTTCAACTGTCTCTTCACAGAACTTTAAGTTTAGGAGAATAAAATTTTAGAAAAATTAGATATGATAGACCTCTGGAGAAAATTAAATGGGGATAGAAAGGAACATAACATTTTCTCAGCAATATACGGCACCTACACAAATACTGACCATATATTAGGGCTCAAAATCCTCACAAAAATGCAAAACGTGAGGAATATTAAGTGTATCTATTTCATATCATGATGCAATAAAATTACATTAAGTAAATGGCCATGGAAAGATACATTAAAAATTAATTGGAAATTGGATAATCTAACCCTAAAGAATTAATGGGACTCAAAATCTTATGGAAGTAAATGTTGAAAATTAAAATTAATCAATTAATTTAAAAAAAAAAGAATGAGTGGGTTAAAGAAAAAATTATAGAAATAAATTCATTAGAGGGAATGGCAAAAATTAGGCAACATAAGAAAATTTGTGGGACACATCCAAAGCATTATTTATGGGAAAATCTATACTGCCAAATGATTACATCGATGGAGTAGAGAAAGAGCAGACCAATGAATTGGGCATGCAGATTAAAAAAAAAAAAGGAACAAATTAAAAATCCCCAATTAAATACAAAATTGGAAATACTGAAAATCAAAAAAGAGATGAATAAGATCAAAAGTAAGAAAACCATTGAACTAGTAAAGAAAGCTAGGAGCTGGTTTTATAGAAAACAGCTGATAAAATAGATAAACCATTTATTTATTTGATTTAAAAAATAAAAGAAAGAAAAAAACAAAATAACAGTATCAAAAATGAAAAGGGTAGGGGCAGCCAGGTAGCACAGCGAGGAAGAGCACTGGCTCCAGTGTTGGGATGACCTGGAGATCGAATCCCAGGCTCAGACACTTAGCACCCACCCAGAAACACCTGGCTGTATAACCTTGAGCAAGTTACTTAACCCCAATTGCTTAGGGGCGGCTAGGTGGCTCAGCGAGTAAGAGCACTGGCTCCAGTATTGGGATGACCTGTATCAAATCTGGGCTCAAATACTCAGCACTACACCCAGAAATAACTGGCCATGTAACCTTGAGCAAGTTATTTAACCCTGATTGCTTTAATAAAAAATTTTTTTTTAAATGAAAAGGGTGAATTCATATCAATAAAGAGAAAGTTGAAGCAAGAGGAGCTATTTTTCCCAATTACATGCCAATAAATCAGATAGCCTAAATAAAATGGATGAATATTTAGAAAAGAATAAATTGCCCAGATTGATAGAAGAGGAAATAGAGTACTTAAATATTCCCATTTTATAAAAAGAAATTAAAAAACCATCAATGAACTACCTAAGAAAAAATCCCCAGGGTCAGATGGATTCACAAATGAGTTCTACCCCACATATAAAGAACAATTAATGCCAACAATATGTAAATTATTTGTAAAAATAGGCAAAGGATTCCTACCAAATCCCTTTTTTTGGCACTGATACCTAAACCAGGAAGAATCAAAGCAAGGAAATAAATTATAGACCAATTTCCCTAGTGAATATTGATACAAAAAGTAAATTTTATTATAAATTTACATATTATACTTTATTGTATGTTAGTATAGTTTATATGTCATGTATTACAATTTTAAATATATTTTAAAAATAAAATATTGGCAAAGAAATTACATCATTATATCATAGGATCATACACTGTAACTAGGTGGGATTCATACCAGGAATACACAACTGGTTCAATATTAGGAAAACTATGAGCATAATTGACCATATTAAAAACAAAACCAACAAAAAATCAAATGAATATAACAAAAGATGTTAAAAATATAAGTTTTTGACAAAATACAACACCTATTCTTACTAAAACATCAGAGAACATAGTAATAAATCGAACTTTCCTTAAGATTAACTATCAGCAAACATTATCTGTATTGACAACAAGCTAGAAGCCTTCCCAAAAAGATCAGGGGTGAAACAAGAATGCTTCTTATCATAATTATAATTCAATATTGTACTAGAAATGTTAAATTTACCAATAAGAGAAGAAAAATCAGTTGGAGGAATTAGAATAGGCAATGAGGAAACAAAACTATCACTCTTTGCAGATGATGTGGTGATATTGTTAGAGAATACTAGAGAATCAACTAAAACACTTGTTGAACTAATTGACAACTTGAGCAAAGTTGCAATATATAAATTAAACCTACATGAATCATTAGCATTTCTATATATTACCAACAAAGTCTAGCAGTAGGAGATAGAAAGAAAAATTCAATTTAAGCTGATTGTAGATAATACAAAATATTTGGGAGTCTACTTGCCAATACAAACCCAAGAAATATATGAAAACAATTAAAAAACACTTTTAAACAAATAGTTATAACCAATTAAAGAAATATTAATTGCTCATGGGTAAGCTGAACCAATATAATAAAGATAATATTTCTACCTAAATTAATTTACTTATCCAGTGCCATACCAATCAAACTAACAAAGATTATTTTTTAGAGCTAAAGAAAATCATAACAAAAACATCTGGCACAATAAAAGGTCAAGGATATCAAGGGAATAATGCAGATAAATCTAAAGGAAGGTGACCTAGCTGTAACAGATCTCAAATCTTATTATAAAAATGTAATCATTAAACAATCTGGTACTGACCAAGAAATAGAGTGGTGGATCAGGGGAATAAATTAGGTACACAAGACTCAGTAATAGAGGACCATAGTAATCTACTGTTTCATAAAGACAAAACCCCAGCTTTGGGGACAAGAACTCACTATTTGACAAAAACTGCTAGGAAAACTGGTAAACAGTGTGGCAGAAATTAGGCATAAAGCAACATCTTACACCATATGCCAAGATAAGATCAAAATGGTTAAATGATTTAAACATAAAGGGTGATACAATAAACAAATTAGGAGAGCAAGGAATAAGTTACCTGTCATATTTATGGATAAAGGAAGAATTTATAACCAAACATGAGATAGAAAGCATTTCTAGGTATAAATGGACCATTGTGATTATATTAAATTAAAAAGGTTTTGCACAAATAAAACCAATGCAACCAAGATTAGAAGGAAAGTAGAAAAGTTGGGAAACTTTCTATAGCAAATGTCTCTGATAAAATGCTCAAATATACATATATATGGAGAGAGAGAGACAGAGACAGAGACAGAGAGAGAGAGAGAGACAGAGACAGAGAGAGAGAGAGAGAGAGAATGAGAACTGAGGCTAATTTATAAGAATACAAGTCATTCCCCAATTAATAAATGGTCAAACGACATGAGAACTGTAGTTTTAAGATGTGTAGCAGCAAGCACCCCAAGCATCCCCAGGGTTGCTGCCACCACAGGTTCTTAGATCTGCTTTGATAAAGGAAAGCAACTCAAAATGGGTTAACAAGCTTACTTTAATCAGTCAAACATGTATCGTTTACCTAGTTCAGGGGGAAAAGGTCAGCACCCCGAACTTCAGAATACACAGAATTATCATGTCAGAGAAACAGATCAAGTGGACAGATTTCAAACTGTCCAACCATTACATCCATACCAAATCAACATCTGGGTTTCAACATCTGGGTTCTTCAAAGCTAAGGTGGGGCTCTCAACAACGGCTTCCCAGAATCCAGATCAAATCACAGAACACTTCTCAAAGTGAGCCCCAAAACAAAGCTACACATCAGGGCTTATATAGCCTTCTCCTGGCTCAGAGAATGTAACAACCTTATTGACTCACTGGCCAATCAAGAAGTATCTACTGAAAAACAAGCCTCCCACCCCAGGCTCCAGGTGCACTTTAGCCTAGGAGCAGGGAAGATCTTAAAAATTTACATTCCCATTACAAGATGAAAAAATAAACACTATCTATGGTCATATGAAAAAATTACAATCTAAATCACTATTGATTACAGAAATGCAAATTAAAACAACTGAAGTACCACCTCATACTTAACAGATTGGTTAATATGACAGAAAAAGAATATAATAGATGTTGGAGGGGATGTGGGAAAATTGGGATATTAATGCTTTGTTGATAGAGTTGCAAACTTATCCAATCATTCTGGAGAACAATTTGGAACTATGCCAAAAGCACTATAAAATTGCCCATACCCTTTGATCCAGCAATACCACTGCTGGGTTGGTATGCCAGAGAAATTAAAAAAGGGTCAGAGAAATGATCTGTTTGTACCAAAAATATTTTAGCAGTTCTTTCTGTAGTGGCAAGGAATTGGAAATTGAAGGGATACCTATCAATTGGGGAATGACAGAACAAGCTATAGTATATGGTTCTAATGGAATGTTATTACTGTGCTGTAAGAAATGAGGACAAGCTCATGCCAGAAAAACCTGGAAAGACTCAAATAAACTGATGCAAAGTGAAATGAGCAGAACCAGGAGAAATTTGTACACAGTAATAGCAATATGTACGATGGTCAACTGTAAATGATTTAACTATTCTCAGCAATACAATGACCCAAGACAATTCCAAAGGACTTAATTATGATCAGTGGTATCCATCTCAAGAAAAATCTTATGGATCTAAATGTAGATTGAAGCATAATATTTTTTCATATTGTACTTTTTTCCATGTCCCCCCTTTGGGTTTGTTTCTTTTTTCACAACATGACTAATATGGAAATATTTTTTGCATGATTGAATATGTATAACCTATATAAAATTGTTTACCATCTCAGGAAGAGGATGTTGGTGTAGGAAGAGAGAAAATTTGGAACTCAGAATATTTTTAAATGAATGTCAAAAATGTCTTTACATGAAATTGGAAGAAATAAAATATTTTTTAAAAAAGAATGTGTCTTCGATCAGATCAACAAATATGACAATACCTTGACAATAGTACTTATTGAGAGGATTTTTTGTGGTTTTGTTTTCAGGATCCTGGAGATTTGGGTGTGTTTGTAAAGCAGGGGAAAAGTAAGCAATAGATTGAAAGGATGCTTGTAGTAACAATTGAATCATAGGCAAATGTGGAAGGCTAGTCTTGGAGAAGAGACAGGTTGCTTCATCATCAGGGAAATCAAGGAAAGGAGGAAAAGAAAAAGAAAGACATCAAGAGATTTTTGAGATGCAATAAGAAGGGAAAAGGAGGGAACTCATAGGTTAATGGTCTTTTATTTTCTTAGTAAAGTATGAAACAAGGTTCTCACTTAAGAGAGAAGAAAGAAAGTATAGTGTGGGAGTCTTGAGGAGAAATGGGCTTTTTTATTTTATTTTTTCTTTTAGTAAATCCCTCCAAAACATCATTTGTACAAATAGTACCCCCAACATAGTGTTAAAAAATAGAAGAGATTCATCTGGTGCTACAAAGTAACTTGGCTCTGCTGGTGATTTTTTTCTGGACTGAATAAGTTTTGACCTTGTCAACTGGCTACACTGTTACTGTTTGTCATCATTGTGGGAAAGAGAATGAGCTCCAGAGGATGCACAGCAGTATCTATGGAAGCATAGAAGCCCATGCAAGAACAATTTGTGTTAAATCAGGATTTATTTTAGCAATTATATAGCACAACAATCATATTTTGCCCTTAGTGAATATTCAGTCCTTTTCAAAGGAGTCCTTTTAAAGAAGGAAAAAATAGACTTACAAGATCAGGAATATTAAAGCATAAGGAAATTGGTTTGTTTATCACTTAGTCAATGACCTTACTGTGCTCAGCATGTAGTCAGCATGGTTTATAAATTATAAAATACTGTGCAATAATTTTATATCCCCTTTCCCACATGGATGCCCAGAAACAATCTATACATAGTTCAGTAATTAACACATTCCACAAATTAAAATTCAAAACACTTACAAAAGTGCTTTCACAGCTCCAGAGCTGTTCCCATTATTGAAGTTCCTTAGATAGATCTACTAACATATAATCATACAGTTTCCTTATCCACTGACTCCTTTCCTGTGACCTATGAAAATGGCCAAATTTCCTCATCCTTAAGAAAGATTTATTTGAACATTCCATTCCCTAAGGGTATCGTCTTATACCTCCTGCCTTTGACAGTTTCTTAGAATATGTAACTTCCTTCAAAAAACAGCTCAGTGTCATCATCTGCAAAAGGTCTTTTCTGATACATGCCTCATTTCTTTTGTTAATGTTCTTTCCTTCCTGAAATTGACTTGTACAAACTTTGTATTTATTTACCTATATATGTTTTGCAAACCCTAGTTAGAATGTAAGTTCTTTGAGAGCAGAACTTCTTACATGTTTTTCTTTATAGGGCATTGTACATACCAAATGCATGTTGAATTGAATCTAAACTTTGAAGAAAATAGTCCTATTTACCTACTTGCCTCTACTTCTGCACTTTTCACTCACTTCTCAAGCTCTTTCAATCTGGCTTTCCATTCCTCCACTTAACCGAAGAGTATCTTTTCCCAGGGTTATTAGTAAGATTTTAATTGCTCAGTATCATATCCTTTTCTTACTCTTCATTCTCACCTCTTTGCAGTTTCTAGTGGTCCTGATCAACCTTTCTTCCTGCATTTTCTGTTCTACTTTTGGCTTTTGTTCTCTGATTCTCCTCTTATCTATATGGCTACTCCTTGTTCTCCTTTCCTGAAATATTGCCCAACTACAGAATTTCTTAGGGCTTTTCCATGGACACCCTTCTCTTCTGTATCTTTCTCTACCTGCTCTCTTGATTATGTCTATATACCGTAGACATCCACATCCCTTCTTAATTAGGGATTTCATTGGTGTCTTCCTAATATTCACCCCACCTGGATGTTCCCTAGGCATCTCATTCAACATTTTCTAAACAGAAAGAATAATATTCAGTAGAATTGTGGGATGATTGAGGCATGTTAAGACCTAGAGGAGACAAAATTACCCATAAACACCTCAACAAAGTCTGAAAATGTAGTTAAAGGAAAAATAATAAAGAAAAAGAGTATTACAAACTGAAATAAAAGACTTCAAGAATCCCATAGAAGCTATAGATGGAGACAAGCCAGGGTAGGTAAAATGTAAAATGTGTAAGCATCATGTACCCAGAGCAGGAGCCAGTACCAAATCAGTTCCCAATGCAGGCAAAAGGCTAGACTGGATCATAGGCAACATTCAGGCAGCCTCAAATAAGTGACAGCTGGAGAAAGGGTGAAAGTCTAGGAAGTTTAACACACAAGAGAATCAGTGCCAAGGCAGCTCACATTTGAATCACAGAACAAGAAACGATAAAGGTAGCACCTGGGAAGAAAAGCACCTCAACTTTACCAGATATTTCTTACTGATAGTGGGGCCCCGTTGTCGACCAACACATCAGAGTCCAATTAGGACCTGCCCATAGTATCCTGCAAGAGTGCATGAAGGTGCAGTCTAATGCAAGAACAAAGATCCACTAAAGGGCAGTATATCGAAATTATTGGTAAATGGGGCAGCAGGTCCAAGATGGCAGAGTAGAAACAGGACTTCCCTGAAGCTTCTGCTACCATCTCCTCGAATACACATAAAAAAATAACTCTAAACAAACTTTAGAGCTACAGAACCCACAAGAGAGAAACTTACCTCCCACTAAAGACAGCCCAGCAGGCTGTCAGGAAGGAGCCATTGCAGCTAACTGAGAGATGAACCCAGCCCCTCATGAGTCCAAAGTTTTAGCCTCAGGGCACCCCAACCAGCCTCAGCTAGAGGGACATTGGAAGATGGATCACCAGCACCTGTGGCGGTTTCCAAAATTATCAACCCATAAATGCCAAGGACAAAGTTAATGGTCAGGGAACTTTGGGAACATGGAGTCCAAGAGTGTGGTCCAGCCTCTGCCTCCTAGAGGTAGAAGCAGCTGAGGTGCGATGGCCACCACTGCAGCCACCGCCATGTGGCTTCGTCAGAACTCCTGGCCTGCAGATTATAGGGGGACCAAGAAACCAGCCTGAGGGGTAATCGCTCTTGCTTTAACCTGCTTAGATCTGGATTGCTGTCTAGGGTGGAGGTCCTGGGGTGTGTGACCAGTGAGCCTGAGCAAGTGGAGGCTTCAGAGAGGGCAGCCAACTAATAGCTCCAGCAGGTGAGAAAACTCCAGTGATTTGGGACAAAGCTCCCCTCTCTGGAAGCAGAGCTGTACTGTGGCAAAAAAAAAACTCAAAAGTCAAATAATTGAGTAACAACATGAGCAAGGAAAGGAAGCAAAGCAAGCTTAGCAATCTGACATTGGATTCCCTTTTTGGGGACAAAAGGGATCTAACCATGCAACAGGAGGAAGAAAACAAAGTCAGAATTCTTGCACCCAAAGCTTCCAAGAAAAATACAAACTATTTACAGGCCATAGAGGAGCTTAAGAAGGATTTTGAAAGCCAAATAAGAGAATTGGAAAATTGGAAAGAGAAATGAGAAGGATGGAAGAAAATCATAAAAAGAGAGTCAACAACCTGAATGAAGAAAATAACACCTAAAAAATAGACTAACTCAAATGTCAAAAGAGGCTCAAAAAGCTATTGAGGAGAAAAATGCCTTAAAAAGCCAAATTTTCCAGATAGAAAAAGAGTCACAATACCTGACTGAAGAGAATTCCTTTAAAATTATATTAGAACAAATGGAAGCTAGTGACTTTATGAGAAACGAAGATACTATTAAACAAATGAAAAAATAGAAGGCAATGTGAAATATCTCATTGGAAAAACCACTGACCTGGAAAATAGATCCAGGAGAGATAATTTAAAAATTATTGGACTACCTGAAAGGCATGATAAATAAAAGAAACCACTCCTACAAAAAAATCCTCAAGGAAAATTTCCCTGATGTTTTAGAACCAGATGGCAAAATTGAAGTTGAAAGAATCCACTGATCACATCCCGAAAAAGATCCCAAAAAGAAAACTCCTAGTAATATTATACCCAGGTTCTGGAGTTCCCAGATCAAGGAAAAAAAGTTATAAGCAGCCAAGAAGAAACAATTTGAATATTGTGGAAACACAATCAAGATAAAACAGGATCTCGCAGCTTATACACTGAGGGACTGAAGGGCTTGGAATATGATATTCTGGAGGTCAAAGGAACTGGGATTAAAACCAAGAACCACCTACCCAGCAAAACTGAGTATCATGTTTCAGGGGAGAATATGGTCATTCAGTGGAATAGAGGACTTTCAAGCATTCATGATGAAAAAAAACAGAGTTGAATAGAAAATTTGACATTCAAATACAAGAATCAAGAAAAGCATGAGAATGTAAAGAGGGAAAATAAATCATAAGGAATTTGTCAAAGTTGAACTATTTACATTCCTACATGGAAAAACAATAATCATAAGTTATGAAACTTTTCTCAGTATGAGATTAGTTGAAGGGAATATAAATGTGTGTGTATGTATACACACATACATACATACATATATATATAGGAGGGTATATGGTCATTTTAATACATATGTGAGTATGTGTATATATGTGTACAGGTATAAAGAGGCAGAGGGCACAGGATCAATTGAATGGGAAGCAATGATACTTAAAAGGTGAAATTTAGAGGTGAGAGAGGAATACAATGAGAGGAGATGGGGAGAGACAAAATGGGGTAAATGATCTCATATAGGAGAGGCAAGGAAAAACTGTTTCAATGGAGGGGAAGAATAGGAAGGCAAAAGGAAATGAGTCAACCTTTGTCTCATTGAATTTGGCTTAGGGAGGGAATGACATACACACTAAATAGGGTATCTCACCCTACAGGAGAGTAGGGAGGAAGGGCATGAGAGAGGGAATGATGGAGGGGCAGGCACATTGTGGGGAGGGAGTTGGAAGAACACACTTTTGTCAAAGTAGAGAATAGCACAAGTGGGGGTGGGGGGATAAGATGGGAGGGAAATATAATCAGTCTTTCACAATATATCTACTATGAAAATGTTTTGCATAGCTTCTCATGTACAACCTATATTGAATTGCTTATCTTCCCAGTAAGGGTGGTAATGACAGAGAAAGAGAAAGAATCTGGAATTCAAAGGTTTAAAATCAAATGTTCAAACATATATATATATATATATATATATATATGTATGTATGTATGTATGTATATATGTATGTATGTATGTATATATATAATTATTATTTTATTTTTACATGCAACTGGGTAATAATATATACAGGCCCTGGGGCATAGAGATCCATCTTGCTCTACTAGAAAGTTGGAGGGGGAATGGGGGAGAATATAGGAGAGAGCAGTCTGGGGAAGAGGGTATTCAAAACAGTGGGATTACTGTTTTGGGGTGGTGGGTAGGGAAAAGATGGGAAGAAAATTTGTAACTCAAAATCTTGTGGAAATGAATGATGTAAACTAAAAATAAACATTAAAAAAATAAATTTAAAAAAAATATTGGTAAATGGAAGAAATAAAGAAAATTATTGCCTGAGAGAATTCCAACAATAAAAGCTAAAAGGGAGTAATTCCAAGAAGTCCATCCAGTACCAGAAAAAAGAATATCCTACTCACAAGATCTACCAGACAACTTAAGATAATTTGAACAAGACAAATAAAAATGTAATATTAAGGAAAATGACAAAGAGAATAAGTAGATTCATACTGATGGCATTAAATCAAAAATTGAACTCCCTAAAAACTAGAAAAAGACAAAGGAAAGCAAAAAAGATGAAAATATTGAAACAAAATAAGATATTGGAATACAGAATAACATATAAGATATAAATTAGTAAAAATAATTAATCAGAAAAACATATCAAGGAAAAACAATTTAATATTCTTTAGATTTCCTGAAAAATATGACCCAAAAAAAGTTGCCTGGAAACAATATTTTCAGTCATTTTATTTTACATGTCAAGAACTATTAGGACCAATGGACAAAGTCAGAAAGAAAGAATTCATTAATAACTTTCTGAAGTAAACAACCCTTCTACAAAGAAAATTCTGAGGAATGGCATATCTAAAATCTATAACTTCTAGGTGAAATATGAAGTAGCCAGAAAGAAAGAATTCAGCTTACAAGAATTCATAGTGATACCAGATTGATCATTTTCTCCCAGTGATAGATAGAAGAACTCAGAAATATGTTATTCTAAAATATATTAGTCAGTCAATAAATCACTTATTAAGTAACTGCCACTTGTTAGGCCCTGAACTGAAAAGGCCCTGTTCTGAACACCATAGCAACCTATGACCTAGTATAGCTTATTCAACAAAATGGAGTAGAATTCAACAGGGTGATAGATAGATAGATAGATAGATAGATAGATAGATAGATAGATAGATAGATAGAACTTCAATGAAATAGAAGATATATTCATCATAACAAAAAATATCATGAGTTGAAATGCTGAAAGGCAAAGAGAACCAAAAGAAACATGCTAAGAGAAGTTTTTGATCAGTTTGAAAATACTATAAAATGGTTATTTTTTTTTCCTCAGGGGGAAGAATTAAATAATCTCTTAGTAAATATATAACTTTAAAGAATTACTCCCAAAGAGTAACACATCAAGTCTGTGGGCAATTTTGTTCTGTTTTTATGGTCTCAGAAAATAAAATGAGAGAAAAAGAAAATGTTTAAGAGGGAGAGCAGGAAAAGTGTGAGAGTAGGAACTGATAAATAATTTCTAACAATAAAGCATGAAATGCAATGTAAGATTAAAAACAAAGAATGAATAAAAAGCTATTATGGGGGCATGGCAAGAGAGAGAAGGAAGGCAATGCAGTTATACAGATTAATTCAACTATAAATCACTTGTGTTAATTAAGCAAACTGCTTCTCTTTCATATTTTTTTTAAAGAAAAATATTTTTAAAGGAAAAAAATAGCTTTAATTATTTTTAAGACAGGGTCTCCTTATTTTCCCCAGGCTAGAAATGAGGGTATTACTCATGGACCTTATCCAAACACTAATCATATGCTTCAATGCCTAGTCTTCTACTTTGTAATTAGCAGGAATGGCCCCAAGTTCAAAGGGGAGGGGAAATAGAAGAGCATATAAAGAAGGGAAATAAACAATTAATAGCTACAAATGTAAACATGAATGGGATGAAATCCCCCATGAAATGTAAGAGGAAAGATGAATATATTTCAAGGCAGAATCCAACAATCTCTTCTTTACAAGAAGCACACTGGGAGCATAAATATTTGTAGAGTTAAATTTAAATGACTGAAACAAAATATGTTTCAGGTGAGCTAAAAGAAAAGCAGGAGTAGAAATCATGATTTCAAACAAGGGAAAAATAGAAAGGATTTTTAAAAGAGCTAAATGGAAAGTGTATATCATGCTTAAAGACATCGAAGATAATGAATCAAATGTATACCTCTAAGTATATATATATATATATATATATGTTTTATATCTATGAATTTATATATGTATATATAGTGGGTATATATATACATATATAAATAAATATACACACATACATTGAAAGAAAAAGTTAATAAAATTTCAGGTAGAAATAGACAATAAAACTATAATAGTGAAATACTCCAATGTACCCCTTTCAGACCTAGACAACCTGAATAAAAAGATAAGCAAGAAAAAAATCTAAGGCCCCAAATAGAACCTTTAAAAATTAGAGATGACAGATTTTGGGCAATTTGTGAATAGGAAGAGAACAAAAGTCGTATTTAGCAGCCATATACACATACACACATACACACACATACATATATAATTCTTTACAAAACTGTTTTTGAGGGAAAAAGAAATCTCAGAAATACAGGAAAGGAGAAATGATAAGCACTTTCTTTACGGATCACAATGCCATAAAACTACATTCAAAATTCTAGTTGAAGGAAAATTTTCAAATTACAAAATAATTTATTATGAAAGAATTGTTTATTCAAAGAACAAGTCATAGAAATAATAGAAAATTTCATCAAAGAAAATAACAATGAGGTAACATAATAAAAGAAAGAAAGACAATAATCCTGAAGGAAAAAGCTTAATATATTTAAATCCTTTCATCAACAAAGGCAAAAGAACAAATCAATGAGCTTTTTATGCAACTAAAAAAGGGAAAATAGAAAAGCAACAAATCAGATTCCTTCAGCTAAATACTGTAGTAAAAATTCTGTAAATCAAAGAATAGATAAAATTGAACGCAAAATAAAATAGAAACTTATTTTAAAATCTAATAGATAGATAGATAGGTAGCTACATAGTCTGATTTTAAAAATAGAGAAACATAAAAAGCATGTTTAAGTCTAAAAGCCTACCCTCCCCCCTTTTTTTGGTCTTACTCAGGTTATGAGCAGTGCTGTAGTAATTCAGTCAAATGACTGCATGAAGATTCCATTAGTTCTTCTCCAAGAGGCCATAGATTCTTGTCTTAAAAGTATCCTAGTGTAGTCCTATGATTCCCTTGTGGTGCTGGAGATCCCAAACCAATCAAAATCTATGCATACAGAGTTTTATTTTGAGTTTAATCAAAATGTTCTGTTTATCCACTGGTAAACTTTGTTGGGTTTTACACTGATCAAGCAATCTCTCTTCTTTAAAGTGGTATCTTTTTGATAAGAAGTTTCTCTTCACTTGATCTTCATTACACTGTTGAAATTACAACCCCTTCTTAAAAACAAACAAACAAAATTTTTACTTTGATTTTATCAGGGACTTAGAAAGTTTTCAGTCATCAGCTGTTTCTATCAAATTTAAAGAGAGAGACACAGAGAGAGTGAATGGGATCTTCCCCATTACACTATTAACACTTCATAGTAGTCACTACTTCAGAGTTAGTTATGAGTTATGACTTCAAACTATAAAAATGTACTTGTTTCTATGACCAAAATTTCATCTAGGCATTTAAAAATCTTGTTCATTTTATATAGGACAGATTAGTCAGTTAACCAGGCCTTATCAAGTATACCCTATGATCCAAATAGTCAATAAACATAAATTAAATACCTACTATGTGCCAGTTATTATGCTAAGTACTCAGGATAAAAAGAAAGTAAAAAAAACAGTACCTGCTCTCAAGGAGCTCACAATCTAATAGCAGAGACAATATTTAAACAACTATGTTTACTCAAGATATATGCCAGATAAATTGAAGATAATCAGCTAATGGAAGGTATTAGCATTAAGAATAGATAAAAGTTTGATGCAGACCATGAGACTTTAGCTAAGACTTGAAGAAACTTTAACTTGAAGTTAGAAGGCATAGATAAGAAGGGAGAGAGTTTCAGGCTTAGGAGATAAATTTTAGTTAAACCTATAATAAATAAGTCAGGAGCACAAAAGCAAACCAAACTATATGAAGTAAAAATCCCAACAGATATTCATAGAATATGAAAAGCTAATTGTAAAGCATACATTAACAATTAGCACATTAAAATACAATTGCAAAGAATCCAATGCAATCTGCAATTAACCATCAGAGTCAACAATAACATAAAACCTACATTGCTGTTAATTAACAGTAGTCAATACTACTTTAAGCAATCCTAAACTAGCAAAGCAGTATACTGTGTATCTAGAATCCCATGGAGAATGCAGAAAAGATCAGGAAAAAGAAAAGAATTGAGAAAGGAGAACATACTAGGCTAGAAGTATGTTTTCTAGTGAGACAAAGCATACATTTTTTTAAAATCCATGAAACAAAAATTAAAATCAAAATGGATATTTAAAAAGGAAGATAAAAATATCTCTCAATGAAATGAGAAGTTTGAGAATTACATTGAATGAATGTATAATATCTTAACATGAAATAAAGAATTCCATTGGAGAAGAAAAATTTTAAATCAGTCTTTAAAATAAAGTTAAAATTATTTTTTCAATAAACTTTTTTTAAAAATCCAGCTGGGAACAACAATCCATATCTGTCAAGCACCACTGTTCAATACTCCATAATTTTTTTTTTTGCCTTTTTGGAGGGCAGTTGGGGTTAAGTGACTTGCCCAAGGTCACATCACTATTAAGTGTTAATTATCTGAAGCCGGATTTGAACTCAGGTCCCCCTGACCCTAGGGCTGGTGCTCTACTCAGTGCACCACCTAGCCACCCCTCCATAAACTTTACAAAAAATCTCAAGACATCAATACACATGTTGAAGGAGCTAAGTACCCTCTTGGTAAACTAAGAATTATGATGCAGCCAACTTACAAAACAAAAAAATTTCCTAGTCTTCGATGATAAATCTACCCCTTATATGGGCACCAGAAGAAGACAGACATGTGGATGAGCACCACTGCTCAGTTTCCTTCCCTGTCTATGTCCTTTTTTCTTCTCAGGTTGCTAGTTTTTCATTATCTACGATTTACAATGTGGGATAATTACCATAAAATGTTCCATAAATTTATCAAAATTTCCTAATATTTTCACCCATTTCCCATTGGAATCTTCATCTCCTTTTATGTTTTGGTAAGATAGAAGAAAAGCACACTCATATTACATTTCATAATACATTTTCTGCATAAAATGGACATCTGAATGATACAATATTAAAACTTCCAAGCAGTTGACCATCTGCTGCTTCTAGCAAAGTCTGCCTTCCCAATTCAGTCCAGTAATTCACTTTGCCAAAGGAAACTCAGGCTTCCAGAGGCTGTTTGAAAAGAAGAGCTATGGGAAGTCAGGTGGCGCAATTAGTGAGAGTGCCAGCCCCAGCGTCAGGAGACCTGGGATTGGTTCCGGCCTCAGATACGCTGCACCCACACAAAAACAACTGGCCATGTAACCTTGAGTAGGTTACTTAACCCAGATTGCTTTAAAAAACAAAGAAAAGAAGAGCTATTCAGGCATTCCCCCTAGTATTATAGTCATAATGTGGAGAAATAATGCAGTCTTATTCCATGGAGAATGGAGAACCCACTGACTATAGATGCCATCCTTGTTTCCCCATGATTAGCCATCAGGCAAACTCTGAATACAGACAATCATCAAGGTTACCTCAGAGATCTAAGATCTAAATATCACGAACCACTCCTCAGTTCAAGCTCCCTAGAACTCAAGGTAAACTCACTCTTCAGTCATTGTTTCTTTGTCATACCTGGACTATTGCGATTGTCTTCTGGAGGGTCTGTCTGCCTCAAGTCTCTCCCTACTCCAGTAATTTTCCTGAAACACAGGTTTAACCATGTCACCCTCCCCCTCCCAGCTCCCACTCAACACAGTCCAGTAGCTTTCAATTACCTACATATTGCCAAATACAAAATTGTCTCTTTGACCTTCAAAGCCCTTTATAACTCTACACCACATATTCCAATCCAGTGACATTGGCTTCATAAGTGTTCTACAATCAAGACATTCACCATCTCTTGACTCCCCATATTTTCTCTGGCTGATCAACATGCATGGAATGCTCTCTTTCCCCTGAATTCTAGTGCCCTTCCTCTGTTAATTATTTCTGACTTACTGGTATATAGCTTGTTATATATAACTAGATAGACAGATAGACAGATAGATATATTTATATATTGTCTCCTCCATTAAATTTTGAGTTCTTTGAAACCAGGGACTCTCTTTTGCCTCTTTTTGTATCCCTAGTACTTGGCATAGAGCCTGCCTGGCAAATAGTAGGTGTTTAGTTTACCAATTGATTGATTCTGGTTAAATTTTCCATGTATTCCAATGACTGCAACAACTCCAGCTCAGATGATATTGTCACTGAACTTTGGATACCCACAAAATCAATGGTCATCCCATCCTATGAAGCAGATAGAGAAGCGACACACACACACACACACACACACACACACACACACACACTCTGGGGCTTCTTTTTTATGACTAACTCACTTCTATGCTATCTCTCCAGGAAGCCTCTAAGGTAGCCCGACCTATAATTGGGACCTAGTGGGCAAATCCGGCTTGTTGCTACATTGTGATGCCAAAAAGGAGTCTCATTTCTTGGTTTGAAATATTCTCTTTAGTGTGACATTTCCTCAACACTCCTAGAAGTTTGACTTGGTCCTTTGTCACAGTCAACTCAAAATACATTCATATACACTGTTGTTGAGCCATTTCAGTTGTGCCTGACTTCTAACCTCATTTGAGGTTTTCTTAGCAAAGATATTATAGTGGTTTGCCATTTCCTTCTCCAAATCATTCTCCAGCTGAGGAAACTGAGGCAAATAATATTAAGTGACTTGCCCAGGGTGACATAGCTAGTGTCTGAGGCTAGGTTTGAACTCCATGGCTGGCACTCTCTCCACTGTGCCATCTCTCTCTCTCTCTCTCTCTCTCTCTCTCTCTCTCTCTCTCTCTCTCTCTCTCTCTCTCTCTCTCTCTCTCTCTCTCTCTCTCTCTCTCTCTCTCTGTGTGTGTCTGTGCCTGTCTGTCTGACTGTCTCTCTCCCCCCTGTTTCTCTCTGTCTCTCTCTCTCTCCCCTCATCTCTGTGTCTGTTTCTGTCTCTCTCTTTCAAGTGTCTCCTTAGCTACTAACTTCATATATAGTCATTTTCTTTTGTCCAAAGTTGTTAGTGCTCCTTCCCACTTCAAACCATTTTGTAATTGTCTAATAAATGCCATGTTCTCAAGTAGAATGGATAAGGAATGTATATTTTTAACAAGGGAGGTTCATCACAGAGTATAGTGCTATTTAGCTAAAGATTTATAAAACCTTGGTGAAATGAATTGTATTAAATATTATATTCCTTATATTTCACTTATTATCCTTCAACTGTCCCTGCTACTTCCTAAGAAGATAGGAATAGCAGTATTATACTAAATTCTCTGGGAAATCAGATTTGTTTTTGTGCATTAGAAAAGTAATGCAGATGTTCTTAACTTGAAGTACCTGAACTTTCCTAAAATATTTTTATAACTGTATTTCAATGTAATTGGTCTCCTTTGTAATTCTATTTTATTTTATGCATTTAAAATATTCTGAGAAGGTATCAAAATGCTTTAACATGCTTCCAAAATGGTCCATGATACAGAGTAAGTTAAGAAACCTTGTTCTTGCGGACATATGGGATTATAGTAGATAGAGAGCCAGCCCCAGGACCAGGAATATTTGAATTCAAATCCAACCTGATATGTACTAGTTGTGTGACCCTGGCCAAATCACATAACCATTCCATGCCCTAGGCAACTACATTGGATTATAAATTGCAGAGGAAGTTTCTAAATTTGTTGGGTCAAAAGAGTTGCCTCTCTGAAAGGTATTTAAACCAATGAAATCATTGGCCCAGTATCTATTGGTATCTAGGCCACAGATGGTCATAGACAAACATGTGTTAGGAAGACTGCATGGAAAATCTCATAACAAAATATAGTCAGATAAGTGGTCCCATTTATGGTCACATCAATGAAATTGTGATATATACATATATCCATGCATAATACATAAGTATACATATTTTGTGTATATATACTGATAATGATTTAATATCAATTTAACAACCTCAATAAGGACCAGATCCTGAACTAATCAATCAGAAGAAAAACCTGGACCCAACAGCTTCTTTTTCCTCTGAGTAAACTCAGAAAATACCTCTTCCTATGTCAACAACCCCAAATAGGCCTAAAGTAAGAGCAGTCTTTATTCTGTCAAGGATGAGACCCTGAACCCAAGATGCTATCTTGAATGATGGAACTTTTTTCTTATCTTAATATTTTGTGGACATATACTATGTTATAGCATGTTAATGAAAAAGAAAACACAGATGTTCTAGGTCATAAATTCAATTGACACCTTGTCAATTCTCTTATCTGATTAAGAAAATTCTTTTCTTGTAATCACAAATTTGACCTTGAATTGGGATGGTTCTAAAATGTATTTAAGCTTTCTTGTTCTTTTGTTAAGGCAGTCAGAACTTAGCTTCTGGTTCCATGTACACATATCTGCTAGTTTTAAGGGAATAAATGATAAAACATAAATCAACCTAGCCTGTTTATCTCCTTTAACCAAACTTCCAGGTTAACAATACATATATTAAAAAATGTAACACTAACTGTATATAACTAAGCTACTTAAAATGATAGTTCAGCCTATGCTCAGTTTTTTTCCTTATGTTTGCAACTAAAGGCAGTTCTGAAGGTAAACAATATTCATTTAAAAATCAGTGTATAAAAATAATACAGACAATAAGAGGAGAAATTAATAAGTAGAAGTGAAGGAGGAAATCTTTATATCAGGTGCTTTTGATAAACTTGTGGTATCCGAGATATGTAGCAAATTTAAATAAAAAATGGAGATGAAAATCCATTCCCTAATACATGAGGCAGACATTAAAGGGAAACTGATATCTCAATATATTCATCATTTTTTAGAGATTGTGGGGAATTTCCAACTGACTGAAACCAAGGTCTCTCTTTGGATTAAACTGAAGTATTTCACTTTCAGTATTTTCTGGTATATTTTCATCTATAGAACTCCAATTTGTGGGTTTTTGTATTTGTTGTTTGTTTACTATTCATGTTTTCCAAACTTCTTTTGTGTAACTAGCATTTGATGGAAAGAAATTAAGCCTGCAGGTGTAAGCATGGGGTTATCCCTTCCTCTTTAAGGAGTAACAGCCAGGGAAAATAGTGACTTTGTTGCTTCAGAGCCTTAAAAATAATCATGCCCCTAAATCTACAATATTTAGAGGGGCAAGTAGTTATTTTTCTTGTCTTATCCAAATCCCCTCCCTACCCCTAACCCTAGAGGAGAAAAGAGCAGTGAAACTTTTGTCCCCTTCTTTCCCTTTATCAGTAAAACCAAAGTCTTCCTTAGAGAGGGGTTAACTGGATTCCAGATATCCAGAGATATATAGCAAGGCCTGACTATCCACATTTAGACAATCAATGTAGATGTGTATAAACATGAATAATGCACCTAATTTACACTTTGTTATAAGGGAGGGTGCAGTTATGAGGTAGCAGTGAGGTATGAACCAAAGGCAATGATAAAACTATTTTTTAAACTCAATATGTGAAGATTGAGAAACTGAGGAGGGAACTGATTTGGTCTTTATGGGAAGAAAAACTAGAAGGGAAAATATAGAAAATCATAAGTTATGTTGGAATAATCTGAGGATCATCAAATAACATCACAAATGTGATTCATTCAAGAACTAAAGAGAAATTGATAGCCTTGTTCTTGGTGGAGCTCTTTTTTCTTTTCCTTTTTTTTTTTTCCATGAGGGACCAAAAAGAAGCAATGAAAGGAATAATCTGAAGAGAATTCTCCTGAGGCAGAGTTTTGGCAAAGCACTGCCTGAGCTATACAGGAACTCACCTT
This sequence comes from Petaurus breviceps papuanus, assembly GCF_028583685.1. Taxonomy (NCBI): domain Eukaryota; kingdom Metazoa; phylum Chordata; class Mammalia; order Diprotodontia; family Petauridae; genus Petaurus; species Petaurus breviceps. Next base: position 38,847,795 of record NW_027187391.1, read on the forward strand.
GGGAACTGCTATTAGGAGAAGGAAGCATGCCAGCTGGGAGAGTCTTATTTTAACTCATTATTTTTGTTACCTCCTTGCTAAGCTCCAGTTGTTTCTACATTTCTGAAGGAATACAAATGCTATCGAAATGCATATGTTTCAAAAAATATATACATATACACTCTTTCAAAATCATTGTTTTAAATGAAAAATTTCTAAATATTTATTGCTTGGAGAATTGGGAAATTGCCCCCCCCCCCTCTATTCATGACTCTGAATGGAAGTTAACATTAAGGTGTTTTCATACCAATTTAGGATTCCAGAGAAGTTATCAATGTTTAGGATACCCCGTCATAGGAACAGTTAAAGAGCTAAGAAAAAATTTGAAATCAGGGAATTTTAGAATTGGGATAGACCAAAGAGACCATCTTGTCCAATGAAGGTTGGCTATCAATCTGTATTTGATTTACCTGGTTTATCTTAGAAGAGGGTCAATTCTTACTGATCTATGTTATTATGGCTCATTTAGTGTTTGATTCTGACTGTGGTAAAACTGAATTCCCTTTCACAAATACACACACCCTTCTCCATCTTATAGATGTGGAAACTAAGGTTAAAGAAATGTAGGTCTCTTGGCCAGAGCCTAAGCTAAATGATACCTACTTCAGTATGATTAGGCCTAAATTACAGTGGCAGTTCTTATGTGATTAAAGCTTGTATTGTGGTAAAACTACTGCTCTGTCACACACATAACTCCTTTGTGATGCAAAAGGAAAGAAAAATAGCAGCCTTTCTGTTTGAGAGTTTAAAGGTTATATTTAGTGTTAGAAGGGTATTAGAAAATATGAAAGAAAAATATTCACACAAAATATATTTAGCCAACTGGTGGCACTAAAACATAGATATAATCAATGGTCAAGGAAAGCACCAGATAAAGAATGCTACAATAATCTAAAGAAGGAATGAGAATTTTCCAGTGGCAGTCATTACAAAAAGGTTCAGTCAAAAGAAAAAAAGAGGGGTTCAGTCAATGGCATATCTGAACTAAATTTGGAAGGAAGAGAGAAATTTCAAATATTGGATAAGAACAAGTACATTTCTAGAATAGATGACAACTTTCATGAAGACACAGAGGTACTGGCATGCAGGATAAGATTAAGGTACAATTGGTAATCTTGTTGTAATTTCATTTTTATTGAAAATGCTTAGAACACCTCCTTGGGCAAAACATTGGTTTCTACCCCTTCATACCCATTCTAAATCATCCTAGACTTCTCAGGAAGGGGAAATGAGAGTATTCTATTATAAAGTTTATCAGACTGGTAGAGTGGTATTTGGAGATTGTGGGCATGATACTGAGAAGGAATATAAGCACTCAAAAAATTATGAATCAGATAGTTTATTACCTATAGGTATGTATTCATGTGACTTGTGTAATGGCAAGCACAGAAGCAGTTCACACCTTGTCTCAGCTATTGAATTAACACCTTGTTTCAGTCTGTTAAGAAACAGAATGTGTGAACTCCACAACTTGTGAACTCCTGGGGGGGGAGCTAATGACTATATAATGAGAGCAGAGGATTAGAGATAGCAGGAGCTGAAAAGAAGACAGGAAAAAAACTTGTAGCATCCCATCTTTGCTCTGTCTGTGTTGATGTTTGTTTGTGGTGCTTTGTACAGATGTCCTAGGACCTTACTGGAAGCCCTGAAAGAAGGTTTTCTGGTTGTATGTTTACAGAAGTCCTAGAGGAGGGTTTTGGAGGTCCTGGGGCTTTATTGATCATTTGTGCTGACCTCTTAGACCTCGTTTGTTGGTAAGTGTTGATTTCTATGTTGATGATTTGTGTTGAGTTCTCAGACCTTGCTGGTGGGTCTGAGTTGACTTCACAAGCAGATAGTGAGTTGATGCTTAATGTTCATGAATATTATTGGGGCTCTGTCAAGCTTTGCCTTCCCAGAAACAGGAACTGTGAAGGACTTGAGGTTGACTGGACACTGTGAGCTTCAATAAGGAATGGGAACTGGATGAAGAACTGGACAAGGAGCTGGATAAGGAACAGGGAACTGCCTGCCTTTGAATCCAGGTGACAGTTAGAGCTAGGACCATGGAAGAGGAACCATGGAAACTGAGGGCCAGCCTTGAGTCAAACTGAAAGAAGACTTTTTTTTTCATACTGTGTACTGACTGAGAAAATTATTATTTACTGTGATGTAGGAGTGGATAGCCTGTGTATTTTCCATTACCCTTTAAGAGGTTACTGAGTAGTGACTGATGACTGAGTAGAGACTGATTTATAGCTTACTATGCCCCATGAGTGGAGAACTTTGACTATTGTAGTTTGTGACCCTTAAGGAGCCTCCTTAAGGATGATTGAATGATTGAGTTACCAAATGATTGTACTTTGTTGAAAACTATTGTAACCACTTTGGTGAAAACTATGTGGCCATTTTAGTGATGTCATTGCGAATGCTATATTTTGATTTTCTTTTTTTTTTTAAGCAATTGGGGTTAAGTAACTTGCTCAAGGTTACACGGCCAGTTATTTCTGGGTGCGGTGCTGAGTATCTGAGCCCCGGATTCGATCCAGGTCATCCCGACACTGGAGCCAGTGCTCTTACTCGCTGAGCCACCTGGCCGCCCCTAAGCAATTGGGGTTAAGTAACTTGCTCAAGGTTACACGGCCAGGTGTTTCTGGGTGGGTGCTAAGTGCCTGAGCCTGGGATTCGATCTCCAGGTCATCCTGACACTGGAGCCGGTGCTCTTACTCGCTGTGCTACCTGGCTGCCCCGATATTTTCATTTTCTTTGATAAATTATAGCATTGTGAATGCTGTACCTTGATTCTCTGTGAATGTTTTGCTCTGATTTGTTATTGAATAGAGTGTTCACTATACTATGTAATCAGAACGTTGAAAGCAGTCTTCTGGAAAGCTGCTAGTGCATGGCATTACAACTTGCTATCTCTATAGTCCCAAGGGTGCAGGAAATGGAGCTCAGGTATACAGAAAAATTTATATTTTGGTGGAGATCCCATATCTCTGCGTCTCTGTCCTTATATCTGATTGTTTTTGCTTTACAGATTCATAGGGACTTGGAGAGAAATCCATTAGCTGTTATTCTAGACTGCAGTTCTTCCTCCTCCCCTGAAAAATCACAAAGGAACTATGATTAAGAAAGTTGGTTAACTTTGCATGCATGGATTAGATGACATTTGCTAAACTGATGATTTTAAGTATAGTCTTGAATTCCTTGCCTAAATGTATCTGACAATGACAATATTGGGTACACAGGAACTTCCTGTTACATAGGTGTCTTATCAGTAGTCAAATATGGAATCACTTCTATCACTTAGGGCTGCCAATAAGCCACTCCTAACAAACATAAGGAGCACTGGATTTGGAGTCTAGTTTTGAAGATAGGTTCTGATGCCTTCTATCTATATGACTTTAGAAAAATCACCTAACCTTGGGAACCAAGATTCAACATCTATAAAATGTGTTGATTAATCCAGATAACCTTGAATCTCCCCTCCAACTAGACCAGATGGATTTATAAGCAAATTCTATCAAACATTTAAAGAACAATTGATTCCAATACTGTATAGACTATTTGGGAAAATTGGTGGAGTCCTACCAAATTCTTTTTATTATACAAATATGTTATTGACACCTAAATCGAGAAGAGCCAAAACAGAGAAAGAAAATAATAGAACAATTCCCCTAATGAATTTAAATGCAAAAATTTTAAATGAAATATTAGCAAAAAGATTACAAGAATAATACACTTTGATCAGGTAGGATTTATACCAGGAATTCAGGGCTGGTTCAATATTAGGAAAACTATCAGCATAATTGATCATATAAACAACAAAACTAACAGAAACCATATGATTACCTCAATAGATGCAGAAAAAAAAAAAATACAACACCCATTTCTATTGAAAACACTGGAGAACATAGGAATATACTGAGCCTTCCTTAAAATGATAAGTAGCATCTAACTAAAACCATCAACAAGCCTTATATGTAATGGGGATAAGCTAGATGCATTTCCAATAAGATAGGGGGTGAAACAAGGATGTACATTATCACCACTGTTATTCAATATGGTACTAGAAATGTTCTCTTTAGCAATAAGAGAAGAAAAAGACATTGAAGGAATTAAAATAGTGAATGATCTTAACATATTCTATTTTAGAAGGAATTAGGAATGATTGACCAGAAGCAGACATAGGAGGACACAATAGCTCCTATGTCAAGTGAAATAGGAATTAGACTTATTCTGCTTGGCCTAAGTGGGCAGAATAAAAAGTTATGGTCCGTCCTCCCTCACTTAAACGTAGTTAACTTGCATATCATGTCTTCAACTCCCTTATGTTATGTTCTTTTTCCAGAAAGAAAGATAAACAAAAACCAGAAGGAGCAAAGGTAGCCATCTATAGACCTGTGGGAGGGGGGGAGTCAGAAAAAAAGGAGAAAAAAGAAAGTTACATGATAACTTTTTTATATATATAAAAAGAATAGCAATTTGTTTATAACAGATTTGCAGTTTCATGTCCAATCTTCTTTTTTCTATTCTACTTTCTTATGAAATTGCTTGTTTTTTTTCTCTTAAGTTCAGAATAAAATAAAATTAATTTAAATTAAAAATTTTAAAAAGTAATGGATAGAAATTATGGAGAGGCAAATTTGAAGCCAAACTCCCTAACAATTGTAATTACAGCTATTCAGAACTAGAATGGAAGCCTCTTGAAGTAAGTAGGTTCTGCTTCATTAGAGGTCTTTAAGTGCTAGTTGGATATTCACTTGCTGAGAATATGCTAGAGGGGATTCCTGTTCAGCTACTGAGTGTGGGAGTGTGTTAGAGCTCTTCTGAGGTGGCTTCTAACTCTGAGATACCATGGTTCCGTGAAGAAAATTACATTAAATCTTCTAATAATTTGGAAAGATAAAGACAGCATGGTAGAGTGATTAAGAGGGCCTGAGAGTCTAGAAAACTTGGGGTTGAGTGCTGCCTCTGATATCTGGTTTTGTGACCCAAAACAAATCAATTAACATTTCAATGATCTTGAAAAATTTCTAAGATTATAAATTATAGAGAGAATACAGACCAATAGAGGGTATTTCCTCAGGAGGAAATTACGCTTACCAATGAAATCACAGGTCTATCCAGTCCCTATCCTTCTTATAATTCAACTGTCCAGGGATAGAAAAAGATTAGTTTTTCAATTAGTTTTCAATTTGTTTTTTATATCCTGAAACATCAGAGACATATATTTGTTAAAGGAATTGTTTTAGGGCACCCTTCAAGGCTCAGGTAAAATTGTGTTTCTTTGTAAAGTCTTCTTAGATCTCCTATCTGGAAGTGATCTCTTCTTTCTTTGGATTTTTGTAATTAGTATCAAGCACTTATTGCTATGACATATTCTCATTTGTGTCTTTATTCAGCATTACATTGCACTTATTTATTATAGGTCTGTCTAGTCTTTCCTACTCATAAGTGCCTTAAGAGCAAAAAGTTAATCTTAATTATCTTTGCTGTTTCTGTTTTTCTCCTCTGGCAGTTAGCATGGTGTTTAGGCATTTAATCAACTGTTTGATGAATCTGAATGAATGAAAGAGCTAATCTTGGCAGATATCATTTGCATTTGTAAGAAAGAATGATCTGGAGAGTCACAGATCAATTTGAAGTCTCAAATCAACTTGATGAACTTCCTGGGCATGTCCCTTTGTTTGGTGACAACTAGAGGGTATTTTTAAACAGAATGTGAGCAAATTCAATGTCTATATTTGATTGGATTTCAGAGATTGGGGCTATCTCCCCAAGTCTAGCTGATGGAAAATAAAATCACATGCCTCTTTCTGGTGTTTATAGAAGCAATCTGGTTGTTCACTGGTTCTCCTGGATTTCTCTGTTTTTTCCAGTACAGTTTGAATGGAGCTGCATATCTTTGAGTTCTGGAAAAGGGCCCATGTGAAATGTTGCTGTTGTTGCTTCTGTTTGTTTGTTTTGTTTTGTTTTCCCTGTTCTGTCCAAGACCAGGTGATGGCAATTTATGGCAAAGGCTCAAAGTGCTAGTAAACATTTGCATGCATGTAGCCTAAGAAGGAGAGTTCAGAACACTGTTTCTATACCCTAGTCTGCTGTGTAGAAGAGGGAGGATTTTGAATTATCTAGCTAGCATGATCCAGCCTTCTAGCAGAAAAGGGAGATTTGTTATATAACACAGACTTTGAGAGTTGCCTTTTGGATAACTTCAAGTTTAAAGTTCCTGATTTTGAGAATGCAGAAATCAGACTTTCTACTAAAAGATTCCCTGATGTTTCATGTTCCTTGGAGAGAGAAAAAAAAAGATGTTTCCTATGGCTAGAAATTGCTTCTTTTTTATTTTCTTGTTTTGATTTCTTCAAGAGCATTTCCCAACTAAGCTGACATTTTTCAAGGATACATGAGGAACAACCCAGAGTAAACCCAAGGTTTTCATTTAAATTTGCCAGTCAATGGTACACATGACAATATTTCCCACAAATTCAATCAAATTACCTTTGCAGAATAAGGTTTTTTTTGCATAAATAATCACTGAATGAAATAACTTTGCAGCTTCCTTTCATTCATTTAGAGTAGTATTCAGCTTCCTTGGCAACTCATTGTTTTGTCTATAATATTAAAGGGGTGGGGGTGGGGTGACTGAAATCAAATCTATCATGCTGCAGCTGAATTTCTTTAATTTTTATTTCTTTAATTTTTAATGACTTTTTTCAATGAATAAGCATCTATGCTCTTTACCTTCCCCTCCTCCCCACTGGGGGAAAATAAAAAAAAATGAAAAAAAAAACAAATTCACTGCAACAAATCCCAAAGAAAATAAATCCTCACATGGGCCATTTACCAAATTATATTTCTTACTCTGCACGTCTAATACATCACCTCTCTGTCAGGAGGTAAGCAGCATTGTAAATAGTTAGTCCTCTGGAATCATGGCTGATTATTTTATTGATCAAAATTCGTAAGTCATTCAAAATTATTTTTGCATTGTTGTTAGAGAAAAAGAAATAGTTCCCATTTCTGTTCACTTCACTCTGCATCAGTTCAAAATGAGCTTCTAGTGACACCAAATCCTCTCACCCTTTCATGCTTCCTATAGACTTCTTGTGTTCCTTGATTATATGTGATAATGTTTCTACCCTATTCCTTTCCATTTCTTCCCTGTGTATGCTTTTTCCTTCTCACTTTCCTTTCTTCTTTTGAAATTATGTCAGCATAACAAAAATCACCCTCAAGTCTTTTATCTTATTTAATTTTATGACCAGTCTGAACAATACGGTTCACAGGGGATGCTTCATTATAAGCTTCCTTCCCATTGGAATACAAACATTTCATCCTTGAAAAGTTTTTTTTAAATTATCACTTCCATTTGCGTGTGTGTGTGTGTGGGGGGGTGTATTTCTCTTTACTCCTAAATTTATATTTCAAAGTGTCTATTCACCTTTGGTGTTTTTCATCAAGACTGACTGCTTGGAAGTCATCTGTTTCATTAAAAGTCCATTTTTCCTTCCCCTCATAAACATGTAGGATTATACTTGGTTTTGGTGGGTAAATTATCTTTGGTTATAAACTTATAACTTGACTTTTCAAATACTGTTTTCCATGCTTTTCATGTTTTCCAAGTGTTAATTGCTAAATCATGAGTGATATCGACTGTGATTCTTTGATATTTGAAGTCATTCTTTCTGGCTACTTGAAAATGTTTTCCTTGATATGGAACTCTGGATTTTGTCTATGATATTCCTTGGAGTTTTCATTTTGGAATTTCTTTCAGGATGTGGCCAGCAGACTTTTTCTACTTTCATTGTGTACTATGGATCGGAGAGATCTAGATTCTTGTCTTTCATGAAAAATGATGTTTAGGCTCTTTTTTGGCCGTGGTTTTCATGCAGTATAGTGATTCTTAAATTGCCTCTCAGATCTATATTCTGGTCAGTTTTTATATAAGATACCTCTATTTAATTATCATTTGTTAGTCTTGATTTTAAAAAAAAAATTTGTTTACATTTGTTTAATCCATTCTAATTTTTAGTGTCTATTACTTGGTTAATATTTTGTACCTCACTTGTCAAACTTAATTGTCTCTCCTAGAAAAATCTTTCCTTCATAGTTCCCATGTTTTTTTTCCTGCTTTTCTCTATTGATCTCATTTGTTTTAAAATGTCATTTTAAAACTGATTTTATTAACTGCATAATTTCTCTTAGGAAATCTAATTGATCTTGTGGATAAACAAAGTTTTTCTTTGATACTTTGTGTTTTGGAGGTATTCTCTTCTGAGTTGTCTGGGGCATCACCATCCTCATAGCTCTTTATCTGTGTTGATTTGGTCATTGTTCCATTGATCTACTCTGGGCAATCTGGGTACTGATGACCAAATTGGGAGTTATGGTGACTGAGTCTATGATTCCAACTCTTCTGGGAATGCTGCCTGCAGTGTTTTCTTACTCTGGGAACCTTATCCTTAGGGTTCTGGGTCCTGAGATACTCTGTTGCTGGTCTGTGCAGAGGAATGAGTCTAATAATAACTCTGGGTGTTTCCTCTGGGCATCCTTCAGCTGTCTCCCTATTTGTTTATCTCAATTGTGAAATCAGAGATACACAGTTTAAGCAGTGTGATCACTTAATAGATTAATAATTTATCCACTCCTGCTTTCAATCTCAAAGTAAATTTCTCCACTCATGGTTTCTCCTTAGTAGAATATTGAAGTTGGTCACCTATAGTGCGTGAATTGCTATTAATGATTGACTGCTAGAACCAAATGCATTAATCAAAATTGTTGTGCTAAGGCAAAAACAGGGAAATTTCTTTTCTTCTCACCCTCACATCTGCTCCTCCCCCAAACCTACACCTTATTTTCTGACTTGGTTCTTGAAACAATGCAACATTGCCTCATTGCCTATAAATCCTAAACAAAATGTAGTTAAAAGACAACAAAATCATTATTTACAGTTACTTTTGAAGGCAATAGGAGTAAGAGATAGATCATAGGATCATATACTTAGGGATGGGAGAAATTTTCAAGGTAAGCCTCTTTAACCCACACTTTTTTATGGTTGAAGAAATCGAGGCCCAGAGAGAACAGTGACTTGCTAAACATCACACTGATTGATTATAGATATAGGCAATCTGTAAGTAGGAAGTGTTTTTTTTGTATTCCCCATGTAATGAGTTAATGGACATCAAAACTCAGAATTTTATTTCTGATTTCAAAGTGTACATTCATGAAAATAAAAATAGTTCCTTCCTTTCCCTTCTATCCCTGTCATTCCTGAACCAAAAGTCACAAAAACAAAATGTCAAACACAGAAAGGAAAGGTTTCTTTTTTCCTATAATATACTTATATTCCTCCTTCTCCTCCCTTTATCCAATTCTCTATTTCTAGTGCCACACATGAATCTTTGCATGCAGGAAAGCCTGAGTTGCCACATTAAGTAAGCATTAGCCTATTATGCTTGTACATGGTAACAGAGAAGGTGAAATCTATTAACCTCTAAGTTTGAAATTCAGACTTGCACAAATCTCTGTTTGAAGTAAGCATGCAGATTTTAAAAGGAGAAGAGGCTAGGGAGTTTGTGGGCTTTAGAGATTCCTTTTGCTCATCTTCTCATTTTCTGAATTTGGGAACTTTTGCAAATTTATTGAAAAAGTCTTGCAAGTTCTTTTCATTTTTCTAACTTTTAATAAAAAAAAAATTCACCCAGTATATACTTTCTCCATAGGCAGCACAAAGTATTTTAATTAGAACTAATAAAAAAATTTTTGCTCTAAGGGAAGCGACAACTAAGGAATTTCACGGGAAAAAGCTATAGTCAGAGCAAAGAAAACTGTGTGATGGGGAGGGGGAGGGGTGCAGCATGCCACTGTGAAGTCTTTGAAGGGAAGAAGACTTGAATAATTTTTTCTGGCTAGAAAATTAGCATTCATTCCAGCTCTTTGAATACTCTTTACATTGGTCAGGTCACAATAAAGGTATCACTTCAACATTTAAATCAAGGGATCAAGTTCAAGAAGGGATGATAAAAGAGCTTCAAAAATACTTTAAGGAGAAGACCAAAAACTTCTTCAATTAAGCTGAAAAAAGGATCATTTAGATGTTTTTTAATAGAATGAATATCTTTTCTTTCACACTGCCTATATTCTCCCTCCTCCCCTCCAAGAGCCATCCCGTATAAAAATGTTTAAAATAGAAAAAGGAAGAAGAAAAAACAAATTAAGTAAAACTAGTCAGCACATTAAGAAATGTGAAATTATCAATATTATGCCACAGTGAACCCCTACCTCTGGAAAGTGTTGGGGGGTATCTTGTCATACCTCTTCTTTGGAGTCAAACTTGCTTTTTGTAATTTTTTCAACATTTATTTTTTTTCCTTTTTATTTCAGTTACTTTCTGCCATCCCTTTGGCCCTTTGGTGTCATTCCACAGTTTAAGAAAAATATAGGAAGACAACCAGTAAGCTCTCTGGCCTGAACCAGTACACTGTGATTGAAAATGACTGACTGGTTTGAATGTTTTGAAACATCAATCATAATACCACACTAGGCCTATATCCCTGAGAGATCATAATAAAGGACCTACATGTCTAAAAAATATTCGTAACAGCTCTTCTTGTTGTGGAAAAGAATTGGAAATTAAGGGGATGTCCATCAATTAGGAAGTGGTTAAACAAGTTGTGGTATATGAATGTAATGGAATACTATTGTCCTATAAAAAATTCTGAGCAGGCATATTTCTGAAAAACCTGGAAAGACTTAGATGAATGGATGCAAAGTGAAGTGAGCAGAACCAGGAGAAGATTATACACAGTAACAGCAACATTGCTCATCATTCAACTATGATTGACTTAGCTCTTCTCAGCAACGCAATGATCCAAGACAATTCCAAAGGCTCATCATGGAAAATGCTATCCTCATCCAGAGAAAGAATTGGTGTAGTCTGAATGCAGATCAAAGCCTACTATTTTCATTTTATGTTTTTCCTTTTACAAGACTAATATGGAAATATGTGTTTAAAAAAGCATCAATTAGATCTTCAAATTTAGGGACAGCTATATCTGGGTTAGTTTCAGGTGTTTTTATTTATGCACTTAAAATTTTTAAAAAGCTCAGCCATTATGGAGTATTCTTTATAAAGTACTTTAAGAGTTCTGCCATTTAAATATTGGTTAGCATTTGATGGGTTTAGTAATGAACAGCTTCAGGAGAAAAAGTTCAAGGACAATCTCTTCCACAATTGCAGGTTCCCCCAAGTCATTAACTCATGCAAAGACTTAATTGCCTTCAGATGATTTTGACTTCATTCCAAACTATGTTGTCTCAAATTGGGAGGTCAGTCCCTGAGGTGATAAGCAGTAACAAACTGTTGAAATTAAATTAAATATTCTGTTTTGGATCAACTTCTAACAGGAAGCTTTGACCCCCAAACTGAGCTCTTGGTTTCATTAAAAGAATTTGCTTTGTGAGGACCTTAAGCTTCTTCCCTCCTTTAGTGTGGCACTAGAGAAATACTGCTAGATTTTCTTGGATTCAGAAGAACAAATTGTTGTATCTAGTTTCTCTGAGCTTTAATTTCCTAAACTTTAGAAGTGGAGGACTGGGATAGAATCTAGGATTTCAATCGATTAGGGAGCTCACAAGAAAGAACTTCCTCTACCAATATAGGTCAACACCTTCTCTGTAACTTATATTTTTACAGTCATCTGTGGCACTGGGATGTTAAGTTACTTGTCCAGGGTCACACAGAAAGTATGTGTCAGAGACTAAACTTTTGAACTCAGTTCTTGCTGGAATAGGCCAGCTGCCAATCCACTACCACATCCTGCTTTCTAAGCCCTTGGCTCCTAAAGTGAGCATAGTAATCTTGGAACTACCAACCTCATAGGGCTGTTGTAAAGAAAGATCTTCGTAAACTTTATTGTTATCATATCGTCATGAAAACTTCATGACCTAGCTCACTTAGTCATCCCCCTTCTAAACCATAACTTGATTTAATAGCTTCTTATAACAGCTTGCTTTGCTATTATTTACCTTATGCAAAAGAATAGGTATGTAAGCAGCAGTCAAGTTAATGCTCTACCCAGCTTGCATAGTCTCAGCTCAGATCTTGATACTTAGCAAAGGGTCTGTAGCACCACACTTGCCCTGTAATACATTATGTTACTCACTCTAATTATTGAGAGACAGTGATTTAAACCATATGCAAAACAGATAATATCTCAATACGTTATCATTGAGAGTACTACCTGAAACTCAGGTTAACTAAATTGGTGGTAGCTGCAAAATTGATATCAGAAGCAAGATTTGAACCAGGATCCTGGATATGATATGAGCAAGATATGTACTTGGATATAATAGCAAGGCTAGCCCAAGGCTTCCTTTTCATATTTACACTTGAAAAATTCTTACAATGTACACACCCTTTAATCTCATACTCTTACTTCTTTCTTGCTCTAGCGTGCCCTCTTAGCATACCCTCAGAATGTACTCTTCCTATAACCCTTAGGTCATTCCATGGTCAGCGTATCTATCATGTGTTATCCCACTCTATGGAGTTGCCATCCCACTCCATGATCATGTACCATTTTATTTTGTTCTATTTACTACTTGATCTCTTTAAGACCTACTTTCATCATTGGGGGTCCAATGTTGAAAGGATTTCTCACTTTAGCATGGGACGACAAACCTTAAATGGTTCACCCCTTAATCAACCATTCTAACACATGATAGCTTCGATGAACAGGGGTTTTGTCAGTTAAAAGAACAGAGTGCTGGTTCAGGCTTTGGGGGTATAATTTTTTGCGTGTGTCAAATTCTCTTCGCCATTTTCTTACCCAAGCAGAGAGTTGGGGGATGGATGGCTCCCTCTCCCCCATTCTACCACCTTTTACATGGACTATTGTTCACTAGGCAAGCTTGTGTCTGGTTCTCTGCTGGAATTTTCTTTGTATTTCCACCCCTGGGTAGGTGACAGAATATGGTCTTTGATGTGCATGTGTATATGCATAGAGTTCACTTTGTGAATTCAAGAAGTCCAGTTATGGATCCAATTAGATGATTGGTTGGTAATAGAATAGGCAGAAGAGGCTTGGCAGCAGGAAGCTATTATGCACTGGAAAGGTCACCAGGAACAGAAAGAATGACCCAAGGATATCTACTACTGTACCAAGACAAATTGTCAGATGTCTGATTGGCCCTTCTACAAATTGGTTTATGTTCCAACAAAATTTAAGTATTAGCCTCTCAGTAGATTCTAAGAATACGTAACATTTGTTCTTTGATTTTAAGTTATTTTTTGTTGAATATGTATTTGTGAAGGTTCAGTGTTTGCTTTGATTTTCTATATAGGGATAAATTACCTGGCCCATTTGTTTTTGTTCAGTCATTTTTCAGTTGTGTCTGATTTTTCTTGAACCCATTTGGGGTTTTCTTAGTAAAGATACTGGAGTGGTTTGTCATTTCCTTCTGCAGCTCATTTGACAGAAGATGAAACTGAGACAAACTAGGTTAAGTTAGTTGCCCAGGGTCACACAGCTAATAAGTATCTGAGGACAGATTTGAACCCAAGAAGATGAGTCTTCCTGACTTCAGGTCCAGCATTCTATGTACTGTGCCACCTAGTGTCCTACCTGCCCAATATCTAATTTATATTGTAAATCAAGGACCTTTTTTTTATTTCTTATACTACTATCTTTCTAGGGGAAATCCTAGACATGAGTAAGACTGATGTAGGGGTGCCAGTGTGGAGATTTAACAAACCAAAGAGTATAATAAAAAGAAAGGTTCCTGTTCCCCCTCATTAGAGACCAGGCATCCCAAGACTAATGATGGTCTAAACTTCATGCCTGAGTATAGAACACAGAGTAGGAATAGTATACCCATACTTGTGGTGATCCAGCAGTAGTTCTTCTGGATTAGACTAGGATGGTCTCCTTATCTCTTTAGGACAAATACTATTCCTAAGCTACTTCCTGACATGCTTAAATTGCATCACAGATTTGCAGATATTTGCCTTCCCCTCTCTATCCTCCACTCCATCCCCCTCCCATTGCACATCCTCTCTGGCATAGCTATGGTATGACATCTCCCTTTTCTTCTCCACTCTACCTGAAGTTCCTGGCACTTATATTGCTTTATCAGTGTGAGTTATTCTTTGAACAAAACAGAATTCTCTCAGAAAGCTGGAGGAGGGCAGGGGGGTGAGCAGGATCAGAAGTATAAAGGAGCTTTGGAGAAGTAAATATATTGTCTTTTGTAATTTAAAAAATGATTATACCTAGCATATAGTAGTTATTCAACAAAGGTTTATTGAATTGAAGAAATAACTAATATAGACAAAATCAATTTTTAATTTTCCTAAATCAGTCCCCAGCATATAGAAAATTCACCATTTATTTATTTTTATTGACTGTGCTTTATTATGTGAAAGCCCTACCCATTATTCATGCTTGCAGAGCTATCACCTATGATCACCAAGAACTCTTCAGTACTGGTTTCTTAGCAGCTAACATCATTAAAGCTGCCAGGCAATGAGCTGAAAACAAAACCGGAGGAAAAGATAATATGGCAAAATGAAAGCAACCGCAAAAAAGTGTGAAAAACATTTTTTTAATTACTTAATGAATGTCTTAATAAAAGCTGGATTCTGATGTTTGCTTTTTTAAAAGATAAAATCATTATTTATTTATTGTTAACATTCTTTTCTTCTTAAATTTTGAGTTCCATATTCTCTCTCTCCCTCCCACACCTACCCTACCTACTGAAAAGGCAAGCAAAGTGATTTCAATTAATTATACATGTGAAATCAAGTGAAAAACATTTCCATCTTAGCCAAATCACAAGAAAAAGAAAGAAAGAAAAAAAAGGAAAAGTGAGAAAATCATACTTCAATTTGTACTCAGAATTCATCAGTTCTCTCTTTGCAGGGTGGATAGCATTTTTTTTTCATTATGAGTCCTTTAGAACTATCTTCGATCATCGTATTGATCAAATCCTGCTTCAGTCCTTTATTTGAACTCTGTTCAGGTCGGTTTCAATTTTATCTCTTGTAAACAACATATTCATTTGTGCCCTACTCAATTTTGCAGGATAAGTTATTCTTGATTGTTTTCTTAGCTCCTTTGCCTTACACAATATCATATTCCAAGCCCTCCACCACTTTATTGTGGAATCTACTAAATCTTGTATGATCCTGACTGTGACTTTACAATACTTGAATTGTTTCTTTCTGACTGTTTGTAATATTTTGTCCTTCACATGGGAGTTCTGGAATTTTCCTATAATATTCCTCAGAGTTTTCAGTTTGGTGATCTTTCAGGAGGTAATTGGCGTATTCTTTCTTTTTTTTAATTTTTTTTTTAGGTTTAACTAGTCCAATACTTTATTAATAAGATAATGTTGGTTTTATGCAAATTTGATCTTAATAAGTAAACATATAAACTCTAAATCTGTAAGTGAGTTTGAACTTTTCATTTTGATCTTCATATTTGAATGATCCTTTTAATTTTTTTTTCGGATTCTTTCAATTTCTATTTTTCCCTCTGGATCTAAGATATTGGAGCAATTTTCTTTGATAATTTCTTTAAATGTGATGTCTAAGCTCTTTTTGTTTATCATGACTTTCAGGTATTCTAATAATTTCTTAAATTATTTTGCCTCAAACTCTTTTCAAGATCACTTGTTTTTCTGATGAGATAGTTCACACTTTTTTTTCTTTATTTTTTAACTCTATTTACTTTGTGTTATTATTTATTGTAGTCTCACAGAGTCATTAGCTTCTACTTACCCAATTTTATTTTTTTAAGGAATTATGTTCCACAGTGAGTTCTTTTTTTGTTTGGTTCACTCTGCTTTTTAAAGAATTCTTTTTGACTTGAATAGACTGATGCCGAGTGCAGTGAGGAAACCCAGAGAACATTGTACACGGCAATAGCCACAACATGCAACTTTGATAGACTTATGTCTTCTTAGCAATATAAGAATCCAAGACAGCTACAAAACATTCATGATGAAAAATGCTGTCCGCATCCAGAAAAGAGAACTTGGAGTCTGAATGCAGATTAAAGCATATTGTTTTTCTCTCTCCTTCTCTCTTTCTCCTTTTTTTTTTTGTTTCTTTTTTGTTTGTGTTTCCTTCCATTGGTTCTAATTATTCTTTACAATATGACTAATGTGAAAATAGGTTCAATATGAATATATATGTAGTACCTATGTAAAATTACATTCCCTCTTGGGGCGTGGGGAGAGGCGAGATGGGGAGAAAGTTTGGAACTCAAAATCTTATTTTTCCTCTATCACTCATACTTTTCTTTAACTTTTACCACAAATTCATTTGTATCTTTGGTCCAATTAGCATTTTTCTATGAAGTTTTGATCCTAACTGTTTTCCCATTCTTGTCTTCTGAGTTTATGTCTTAGTCTTTCATTCCACCATATAAACTTTTTATGGTCAAGTTGTTTTTCGTTGTTGCTGTTATTGTTGTTATTTCTAATCTATTCCTTGACTTTCTGCTCACCTGGATGTAGGGAGGCACTGTTCTAGCCTCATACTTCATGCTGCTGTTTTCAGAGTTAGTTCCTGGATCTGCAAGTTTTCAGTGTTTCCAAGGTGGTGTGATCTGGGGAAAGATGCACACACTGCTCTCCTGCACTCCAGTCTTTACCAAGGAAGGGTCTCTGCTTCTGAGCAGCTGCAAAGCCTAGCACCAGAGCTCTTCTTATCATTGAAACTGCAACCAGAACCTCTACTTCCTTTGGACAGCCTACAAGCGCTTTTCTTTGACAGAGAACTGCAGCCCAGAACTGCTTATGGGCAATTTAGTTACCAATCAATGCCAGGTGCACCCACTGCCAGCAATGGGTCCACTCTAATCTCTTTGTGATCAGATGTTGGACCCCCTTACCTTTTCTGGTTTAAGAACTCCTGGAGCTGTTTGCTGTTGTCACTGTCAGAGCATACTTCAAGGCCAGCTTTGTAATGCTCCAGATCAACACCTACCCCAGTGTCAAAGATCTCTCCTGCTGTCTTCCTGAACTTTCTTTGGTTGTAAAAAAAAGCTTTGCTTTGACATTCTTTGGCTCTGATGCCCCAAAATTTGATTTGAGTATGGGAATGTTGGCAGTATTCAGTTGTATTGTTTCTTGTACTCTGCCATTTTGACTTTATCAGGTACCTAAGTTTTTGAGATACTTAGGTAACTGACATGGTTACTGATACACAGGAGTGACAAGATAGTAAGAGGGTATGATAACAGATTATATGGGTTCCAAAGAGGAAAAGGTTGATGATGGTAGTGGAATTAATGGTCTAGAAGTGGTACTGGGGGGCCAAGGAGTAAGCCAAGCTATATTCCAAATCCTGTGAGGAGAAGTAATGTAAATGGTATACCTTTGAGTGGAATATATTGCATTGGATGGCATTGGATCACATCCTTGAAGGAGAGAAAGTTTTCAATCAGAAGAAGTAGATAGAAAGATGTTGATCGAAAAATCTGACAGTATAAGGGAATCTGTTAAGAACTGCTATTGTTATTGTTGTTGTTATTTTTCAGTCATTTTTAGTTTTGTTTAACTCTTTGTGACCCAATTTGGGGGGTTTTCTTTGCAAAGGTATTAGAGTGGATCATAATTTTCTTTTCCAGCTCATTTTAGATATGAGGAACTGAAGCAAACAGGGTTAAGTGACTTGTTCAGGGTCACACAGTTAGCAAAAGTCTGAGGCCGGATTTGAACTCAGGAAGATGAATCTTCATGAGTCCAGCCCAGTGCCACCTAACTGCCCTGTTAATAGTAGAGTAGTAATTTCAAAGGGCATAGTGAAATGGGAAAAGGAATGGGTAAACCAAGTTAGAGTAGGCTGATTAGAATAGTAAATAAAGTTCCAAGCAAAGCATTGCAAGTATGACAAAGATATCTAAGGCAGGGAGCTTTGATGAACAAGATTAGTGAACCAGAATAATGAGAAGTAGATTGGAATGAGAGCTGTGCTCCTCCAAAAACAGGAAACTACTAGATTTATTAGTCTTAAACTTAGGAATATTGCTCACTCCCATGTGGTCTTCTGTACCTTGTTAGTGGGGGAGAGGAGAGTAGCAAATGTGTTGACTACATCAAATAGCAGAATACCCCTCCCCTTCTGTGGACTTCTGTTCTACATAGCACCTACAGAAGATTCTGAGTTTCCAGTAGGGTACAGAAGAAATAATAATAAATCATAACAATAATAATAGTTAACATATATATTATCTCATTTGATTTTCACAACAATTCTAGGGCATAAGGGCAATTATTATCCCCATTGTTCAAATGAGGAAACTAAGGCAGGCAGGTTAAATGATTTGCCCAGGGTCACAAAGCTAGTAAACATTTGAGACAGTATTCGAACTCAGGTCTTTACATTTCAAGTCCAGTGTTCTATATCCTGTGTTGCCTAGATGTCTTTAAGAAAGAATAGCTTATACTAGGGTTCCACAAAACCTTATACTCATAATGCAAGGCCTGTCACAAAGCATATGATTCCTGTCTTCTTGTTTCTGGAAAACTAAGGAGTTCTCAGTTTTATTAATCTATTTCTATCCTATGAGGGTCAAAATGGAACTGTGAAACAAGGTTGATCTGCTTACGTTGCTAGGAGTGACAGCTGCTGATGGAAACTGTTCCAAGTGTCTGGCAGCTAGGCTCTTGTCTAAGAGTTTGGCTCTGAGTTCCTCCTATTTCTACGTCAAAGGGAAAATCCCCAAATTAAAAGCCCATACCCGTTCATAAAAGCTGGCATTAATGGTTTCAAAAACAAACAAAATGAGTCAATCATCCATATGTTTAGTCTACATGATGCTTTTGTAAGAGCCAAATTGCTTTTTATCCCAGATAACTCAGATGAGTTCACATGAATGCTTGTCAATGAAAAGATCATTCATTTGATAGATAATTATAGCATACAAATATCAAGGGAATTGGTTTGGGGAGGTGTGCATTTATCACTGCATAAAGTGCTGGATTTGGAGTCAGAAAGATCAGGATTCAATGACCTCAGTCTGTGTTGACCCAGAGCAAACTATTTGCTCCCTCTAATTTTCAGCTTCTTCATATGTAAAACAGGGGAGGGAAGGAAGAATGATAGCATCTACTTCACAGATCACTTGTTTCAGGGAATCAAATGAGATAACATATAAAAATCGCTTTGTAAACCTTCAAGTACCCTATAAAAGTGAAGTATTATGGCCCCCAAAATGAAAATGTAATATTATAATGAAAAACTCAAACAAAACATTTTTTGGTCACACCACAGCAGCAATTTTGGGGGTGGGGAAAATGAAAAGAAAATCTGCCCTGGGTTTTCTTTCTGTAGTTGCTTTGTTTTTCCACTCTTATTCCTTATTCTCTAGCCTTGACCTCCATCCTAAGCATTCAAAAATAACATACAGAAGAAAAGCGGTAAAAGAAACAACAATTTCAGGTTTTTTTCTTCTCCACACCTCAAGCCATTTCAACCAAATTCCTTACTTTATCAACAAATATGTTTTGAGAAACTCCTGCCTGTAAGACTCTGTGTCAAGCATTGTGATGCAAAGAAACCTAAGGCATGGTCCCTGTCCTTAGGGATCATCCAGTCTCATTAAGATAGCTATTCATTAAACATGAAATCAAAAAATTTTAAATTCTAACAATTATTCCACCTCATGAAGTTCCCTCTAATTCATGATGCCTACAGACTATAAACTTGTTTACATAAATGGTCTAAGGTCACCACCCAGAATGAATTTTTAAAAGCAGCTCTATGGAATTTTGGATTAAACCTTCAACCCAGAATGAGAAACTCAATGGGAACATGAGGAAGTTAGAGATCTTTTCCTTCCAGCAAACACATTTTTTAGGAAGGCAAATGATTTGCATTGCAAAATATGAACTTGCATTGTTTGCAGAAGTCAAGGTTAGTGCCCAGCTGTGTCAAGAGACATTTATTGTTCTGTTTCCTGTGCCTTTGGGAAGAGTTTGCTGTTTCTCTGTTGTACCATGTTCTGCAAGGAATTTGCAAACATGTTCACTTTCCTTTAACATTCAGAAAAACTGGATTGAAATTCCTGCTCTACCAGCTGTGGGACCTTGGACAAACCAAGGTCCCTCTTTCTTCCTTTAGAGGTAAACAAAACAAACACAGAATCCAAATACACACACAGGCACACACATTTAGTGCATGTAAGTTTTGATGGGACATCCTCTAAAATAGATTCCATATATATATATATAATACTTATATATAATATAAGTAATATAATATAATATAAGTAATATAATAATACTTATATATATAAGTATATATATATATATACTTTCTAAAGTTGTGTAAATATAATTTATATAAATATAAATGCAAGCCGCATAAAGTAAATATAATATAGAAAATAAAAATAATAAATATAAAGTAAATAAATTTTCATGATTCAAAGTTACCAAAGATAGTATAGCCCCAGACTTCTGTACTTATAGGAGATGAAATATAATATAGAGGCAAAAACATTAAGTTGTGACTCGAAATTTTTATTCAAAGTCCTTTCCAATCACTAGCTTACTGATTGACCTTGAGCATGTAACTCAGTGTGCCCCAGTCTCCACACAGTTAAAATGAGGGGTTTAATTGAGATAATGTGCTGCCTCTGACAGAAACTTTTGAAATCACAGTGTTTAACACTGCTCTATATACTGGTAATTTTCCATAGAAGAATAATTTTCTAATTCTACATACTATCATCCTATGATTATTTATTGAGATGCTACAGCTTCCAAACTAAAACAAAATAGTCCAAAGATAAAGGAGAAAACTGAATCCTAATATGGGATCAATCCATCAACAAGCAATTATTTGGCACCTACAAAGTACCCTACATTGTACTAAGTACTAGGTTTACAAATATAAAGAAAAAAAAAACCTCCCCTCTCAAGAAACTTATATTCTAATGGTTAGAAAAAAACAGAAAGATAGTTAGATAGACCAACAGACAGATGTTTATAAGCATATGTTTCCAAAGAATAAATATAAAGATGACAAAGACAAATAAATGTTTTTATTGCTTTTTAATTGTTTCAGTCATGTGTGGCTCTTCATGACCCCATTTGAATGGTTTTCTCGGTAAAGATACTGGAGTGACTTGCTATTTCCTTCTCCAGTTCATTTTACAGATGAGGAAACTGAGGCAAACAAGGTTAACTGACTTGCCCAGGGTCACATAGCTGGTAAGTATCTGAAGTTTGAGTTTAACTCAGGTCTTCTTGATTCCAGGCCCAGTGCTCTATCCACTGTTAAATGAGAAACAATGAGAAAGGTGATTGCTTTTGGGAGTAGATAACAAGACAAGTTTCTCATAGAGATGATAATTTAGCTGTGTCTTGAAAACAGAGAAGAATTCTATGAGCTAGAGATGAAATAGATGTTTGACCCAAGCATAGGGATGGTCCGCATAAAAGCATTAAGACCAGGGATAAAATGGCATATGTAAAAAATACAGGAGAGAAGGCAAGTTTGGCTGGATCACAGTGTGAGGAAGGGGGAATACGTGATGAAGCTAGGAATATTGATTGGGGCAGGGTTGGGAAGGCATTAAAAGGTTAAACAGAGTTTTGTTTTATCTTAGAGTCAATAGGAAGTCACTGGAGCTTACTGAGTAGTGATGTATCATGGTCAGATCTGGTATTAAGGAAAATTGTTTTGGTAGATATGGTAAGGATAAACTGAAAGGAGGATATATTTAAGGCAGAGATATCAGTTAGAAGTTATTGTAAAAATCTTGATGAGAGATGACAAGGGTCAAAATTAAGATGGTATCTTCGTGAATGGAAAGAATACATAAAAACAATAGCTAACATCTATATAGCTCTCACTATGTACCAGGTACTGTGCTAAGCACTTTACAATTATTATCTCATTTGATTCTCACAACAACCCTTGAATCTAAGTGCTATTACTATCATCATTTTACAGATAAGGAAACTGAAGCAAAAAGAGGTTGAATGGCTTGTCCAAAGTCATATAGCTAGGATGTGTGACTAAGGCTGAATTTAAATTCAGCTCTTCCTGAATATAAAAATTAATGCTGTATCTACTGAGCCACCCAGCTGCCTCTAGAGGAGGTAGCCAACACATAAGAAGCATGACTCTAGGTACATTACTTATGCATCAGCTTCCAAGACTCCTCTAAAACCCTGAAATGAAATTAGTGTTTCACATGCCAATATTATAGTTGCAATGGGGATGACATCATGTTTTATTTCCACCCCTCTATTGAGAGGCAATGGACATAAGAACTGAATTTAAAAAGTGAGTGATTTCTTTAAAAAGGTTACACCATGTTTTAAATTTTCTATCTTAGGCTTGAAAATGCCATCTTTTGCCCATAGTGTCCCATTTAGCTGCTCAATTTTTTTTCCTTTTTAGATTTAAATGTTTTCTTGTAGGATTGAGACTGAAATTATAGTATTCCTGAATAAGATAATGTCAAGGCAATTTTAAATGTAGTTCCACAAGAAATAAGAAAAGGGAGGAATTCAGAAAAAAATTTGGAGGCACAATATGAATTGATACAGAATAAAATTAGTAAAATTAGGAGAACAGTTGCTAGAATGAATTTAGTACTTTTATGAAAGCAACTTGGAAAGATTTAAGAACTCTGACCAATACATTGAACAACCAAGACTCTGGAGGTTCCATGATAAAAGAAACTTCTGACTTCATTACAGAGGGATGACACACTAGATGTGAAAAAAAGTAAGTGGCCAATATGTGGATTCACTTTGGCTATACCTGTGCAAGGAAGAGTTAAAATGAGGGTAGGAAGAGGAGAGTAATGATAGATGAACATATTATAAAAATATAAAAATATCAATGAAACAATTTTAAATATTCACAGAACAGAAAAAGCTTTAGAAGGAAAAACAAACAAGAGAAATAACTTTGGAACTACTGTGCTGAATATAAAAAGCCAAGCTGTATGTATTGGAATAACAAGATTTCATGAACAATCTTCTTTGTATTTTTTTAATATGGAAATACAATATTTCCTTGAATCATATGTATAAAATATATGCATGTAGTGTGTATAAAATATTTATGTAAATAAATATATGTGCACATGCATATAACATATATATGATCATACATATATGGTTAGATAGATGATAAATGTACATATATCCATGCACATATACGTATATGTGTGTATATAGATGATGCCTTATGTTAGGACATATGCTTGTCATGAGGATTAAATGAGAGAAAAAATGGAAATAGCATAAGTCTTTCTTTTTTATGCTTTTTCTCCATTCTTTTTCTTTTTGGAGGGCAATTGGGGTTAAGTGACTTGCCTAAGATCACTCAGACAGTTTTTGTGTTGAGTTTCTGAGGCTGGATTTGAACTCAGGTCCTCCTGACTCCAGGGCTGGTGCTCTATTTCTCCATCTTTTTCATCCTCATGAAACACACCCTCAGAATCATGTAAAAAAGGTCAGAGGTAGAAGGGACCTTGTAGCTTCAATCCCCTTATTTTACAGATAAGGAACCCATTCCCCAGACAGTTGAAGTGGCTTGTCTAATGTCATATAGATAATTAATGGCCAACTTGGAATTAGATCGTAGGTGTCCTAATTTCTCTTCCAATGCAGAATATACTCCAATGTACTCTTCCAGTACAGAAGGAAAGCAATGTGTGTGATGGAAGTTCAAGGATTGAAAGAGAAGGTTGCGGACAGCTCCAAAATGCCTCTGTTTTATCTCTGACTATAATAAGCTTGCATAATTACACATTTGAGAGCAATAAATACTCTAGATGTTAGATGCTTTGACACTTAAGTTAATCCCACAACTCTATCATTTTATGGAACATTATGTCAGACTTGCAAGGGACCTTTGATGCTATTTAATCCAATCAATACTTACACAGAAATAATCTTTATAATATATCTGAGTCACTCAGTATCAGTTTATAGACTTAAAATTATGAGAAACTGATTACTTTCTGAAATAGATCATTCAATACTTTTATTTTTATTTTAAAGCTCATTTTGTTTCTTGTACTTCTCTAACCCTCAAGAAAGAAAGAAAAAGAGAAGAAGAACGGACAAAGGAAAGGAGGAAGGAAGGAAAGGCAGAAAGAAGGAAGGAGAGAAAGAATGCAAGGAAAGAAGAAGAAAGGAAGAGAGGGAAGAAGGAAAGAAGAGAAGAGGGAAAGAGGGAGAGAAGAAGGGGAGGAGGAAGGAAAGGCAGAAAGGAAGGGTTTGAGGAAGGAAGGGAGGGAAGAAACAAGGGAGGAAAGAAACAAGGAAGAGGGGAAATAAAAATGAAGGAATGAAAAAAGAAAGGTGGAGATAAAAAAGAAATATAGAAGTCCTTTATCACATAAGTTCTGTAACAAAACAAATTCCTACGTTTATAACATCCTTCCCCCAGAAAGCATTTCTATTCTGTGTATTAGTCCATCATTTCCGACATGAGGCAGGTCATTTCTTCTTTATCAATCTGGGATCAAGGTTGAGCACTTAGTTGAGTGTAGTTCTTAACTTTTTCAGAATTGTTTCTTCTTAGAATATGAATTTCACAGTAGAAATGTTCTTCTGGTTCATGCAAGTATTTTTATATCTCTGAAACAATCTATTTTCACATTTATTACAGCACAATAGTATTATATTATGTTCCAGTTTTGCAAACTTTAGGGAAAACAAAATAGCTCTCTTCTATATGACTCTCCCTCAAACACTTAAAGAAATTCATCACATTCCACCTAAGTTTCCTTTCCTCTTCTCTGATGAATATCACTAGTACTTTTGATCTCACATGGCCATGGTTTCTAGACCACTCAGCCTCTTGTCATATTCATTTTGGACATATGCCTGAGCTTGTTAATGCCTTCCTAAAATATAACACCAAAAACTGAACATAATAAAGTATATATGGGCTGTAAAGCCAAGCATGAGCAACTTTCTGAGTTCTGATTACACAGTATAGTGAACTCTCTATTCAATAACAAATCAGAGCAAAACATTCACAGAAAATCAAAATACGCATTCACCATGTCACAACTCAACAACTTAACACTAAAATAGCAACATAGTTTTCACCAAAGTGGTCACATAGTTTTAAGCAAAGTACATTCATTTAGACAATAACAAAGTCCTTAATTCAATCACAAAGTACAAAAGACAAAGTCCTCCATCCATGGGGTCCAATGAAGTTACAATTTCAGCAGTCACTACTCAGTACCCTCTTAAGGGGTAGCGGAAAATGCAAAGGCCAGCCACCTCTAGGTCACAAGTAAGTTACAATTTCATCAGTTACTACTCAGTACCCACAGAGAGGACTTTTCATCTGTATTCCAGGCAGTCTCTCAGCTTCTATGGTTCCTCTTTTATGGTCCCAGCTCCTGTCTAAATGTAACCAACTGCCACTTGAGATCAAAGGCAGACAGCTCCCAGTTCCTTGTCCAGCTCTCCGTGCAGTTCCTGCTCCATATTGAAGCTCACAGCATCCAGTCCCCCTCAGATCTCTCACAGTCTCTGTCCCTGGGAAGACAAGGCTTAACAAAGCCACAATACCATTCATTCACATTAACAAGCCACAACATTAATTCAAAATACTGGCACCAGAGGCATGCTTCCTCAGTCTTCAGGAGAGCCAGCTGGCCTTTGGAAGTCTTCAGGAGCTACCAGAAGAAGCTGGCAGCCCCTCAGCCTTGTTCTTGGAAGCTTTCAGAAGTTCCCAGAATAAAAGTCTCAGCAGAAGCTCTGTTCTCAAAATCAAATTCATTTTTTCCCATTCTCAAAATCAAAATCACTTTCTCCAGGGTCCATGCAGCTTGCTCCAAGAAATTCTGTCTCAGTTCTGATTTCTCTTCTCGTTTCTTCTCAATTCTCATTTCAGTCTTTAGTCCAGCAGTAGCAGCCCAGGCTCTAGATGCTGAAAGAAATTCTCTCATTCTCTCTCTCTCTCTCTCTCTCTCTCTCTCTCTCT
>NW_027187391.1:38874205-38909650 GCF_028583685.1 Petaurus breviceps papuanus
TCTCTGTCTCTGTCTCTCTCTGTCTCTGTCTCTCTCTGTCTCTCTCTCTCTCTCTCTCTCTCTCTCTCTCTCTCTCTCTCTCTCTCTCTCTCTCTCTCTCTCTCTCTCTCTCTCTCTCTCTCTCTCTCTCTCTCTCTCTCTCTCTCTCTCTCTCTTTCTGTCTTTCTCTCTCAGTAGCTCAGTAGCTGCTCTGCCTCCACAATGCTTGTCCCAAGAAGGTTGGATTCTCCCAGTTGGTGCTTTTCCTTATATATGCTATTAGCTGCTGCTCTCTATTCAGCCCTTTCCTGTTATGTCAGCAATGGGAGTTCATACCTTCTGTTTCTATACAGAAGCTTAATTTGAAACTAAGTGCTAAGTACCTATTAGCTTGTCAATACAAAGGGATCTTCAAATTTCATTGCTATTACATGGGCCAAATAATACAGAGCTTTCACCTCACTCATCCTGGACATTATACTTCTGTTAATGTAGATTGAGCTTACATTAAAGGCAGAGGGATTTCAACATTAAATTTTACTCAGATTGAGCTTATTCACCTGATTTTAGTCCTTACATACAAAACAAATGTTGTCTACATACTCTTCCCCATCCTGTGCTTGTGAGGCCAAGAGGCTTCCGATTCCAAGCCTTAAGGATGATGACTGGGGTATTGACCAGGACAGATGCACTAGCTTTTTGAACAGTGTTTCTTTGTTCTTGACCTTGCTTGGAAAAGAGGGAATGGACATTTAGCCTCAGGAGTTTGCTGAGTTTCCTTACTGTAAAGGCTGACAGTCCTATGAAATTTGCAACTAAAGAAGGGAATAGTGTCTCCCCCACACCTACTGTAAATTTTATAAGAAAAAAGAGGAAATCTTCCTCTCTGGTCCTGTTTGAATGCAGGAGAACTTGTGGTCAACTCTCTAGCCTTGTGATTGATTCTAAGGGATATGGATGAAGGAAAATATGCAATGTCTGTTACAGGCCCGTATCTTAGAGCCTGCAGGAAATTGAAAAAATCTCTTAGCATTTCTGGCTTCCTCCAAAACTCAGCTCAAATCCCAACCTTTAGAGGAAGTTTTTCCAGTACCTCTATATTCCAGAGACTATCCATTATACATACATATGGATACACAGAAACATGGGGATATAGATTATACAGGTACATGAATATACATATATACACATACATACCATATACATAAGACATACATATACATGCATGCATACATACATAAATATATACACACACATATATGTATATGTATATATGACAGTTTCCTTTTAGGTTGTACCTACTGCTGTCATAGCTTGACAATACCATTGATACTTTCCATATGATAGCCAAGATCATGATATTTACTTATAGCTTCAATTTCTTTTTAACTAATGACAATCTTCTACAAGGGAAAGAAGGGTTCTCCAGTGAAAATTTGTATATTCCCTCATCATTAGGGTAATAGTCCATGGAACTCTGGGATCCAGTTACTTTTTATGACAGTTATGATTTCTGTAAATTGTGCCTAAAAGACAGATTGACCCAGAGGCAGAAATATTTGGGTTTAGTCTCACCTATAATACATAATGGCTATGTGGCAGTGTGTGAGTGACTGAATCTCTCTGTGCCCCTGAATAACTCTGTAAGGCTATGTCTATGTACATGTGTGTATGTACTCATATGTATATACACTCATATGTATATGCATATATATGTGTATATGTGTGTGTATGTATATATGTATGCATATGAGAGAATGTATGGATTTACATTGGTAGAAAGGAGTTTCCTCATTAGAAGGTCCCTATACCCAGGAAATTACAGATGCCATCCAATTTCATCCCTTTACTAAAGACAGTTTAAAAATTCTAAATTGTCATGCCAAATACATTACAGTGTATTATGAATATCATAGCTTTACAGCTATTTTGAGAGAATCATAGAATTTTCCAGTGGAGATGAATGCTAATAAATATTTAATCAAGCAACCCCTCTGCATTTTACTGATGGAGAAACTGTGGCCTTTTGAGGTGAATCAGCCAATCAAACATCACCCAGCTAGCTAAACTGTCTAGAACTCAGGTCTCCTGGTTCCTGGTCCAGTTGTTTTTCAGTGACTGCACCACCTCCTATAACACAACATTTATTCTTTTTATCTCTACAATGCCTCAGATCCTACTAAATCAACATTGTTTCCCAATTATGGGACATTTAGGGAGCCATGTGTTATGTTTGCAAAAACTCTGGTAGTGCTCTAACATCATGTTTGGATGTTAACATCAATTGTTTTAAGGTGACACATTTATTGTTTACAAGGAAGGAAATGGTAAGGTAAAGTCTGGCCTCTAAAAATAATGATTGGATAGTTCTACTTCTTCTAAAAGATACTCTTCTAGACACCTTTGTGATATATGCTGCAACTGCACAGGAATGACAAGAAGGTTGATTTTAATAAGGAGAAAACAGCTTGGAATGTGCCAACGCAGAGAGGAATTTGTGGGGTAGTAACAGGCTGGAAAAGAGGCTTGGGATTGCAGTCTACATAAAAGGTAAAACAGTTTCAGCTTCAGAAAATCACCCAGCATGAGAAGGATTCTCTGAAAGACTTAATTTCAAGCTGCAAATTGCAGAATCACAAAGATATTGATGAACTGAATGGAAAGCAGAACTGAAAAGAAAGTGATGAAGGCTTTGAATTATTGGCAAAACAAAATTCAGTTTGTTTGGGTGATGATGGAAGGGTTGTTGGATTTTGAGCCAGAGAATATAGGTTCAAATACTGACTCTAAAATTTGCTATTGATGTCACCTTGGGCAAGTGACTTTGCTTCCCTGAGACTCAATTCTTCATCTACACAATGAATGGATTGGACTAGATGAACTCTTTGCTTCTTTTATAGTATATACATATACACACACACACATATGTGTATATATATATATGTATGTATATATATATGTATATATGTATGTATATATATATGCTTCTGAAGGACATGGAATATTTCACTTTTGCCTTTGTTTCTATCCTCAGTGCCTTGGACAGGGCCTCATATATAGTTAATAAGCATTTATTCAGTGCCTACTATATGCTGGGCATGGTGCTAAACTCTGGAGATACAAAGAGATTCATAAAATAATCCTTGTTCTCAAGGAACTCCTCATCTAATGGAGGAGATATGAAAACACCTATGTGGAAAAAAGTTATAGGATCAAACAGTGTTCATCAACAGAGGGAAGGTACTAGGCAGGGAGGATTGGGAAAGAATACTTGTAGTTTGTTATTTCATCATTTTTTAGTCATGTCTGAGTCTTTGTGACTCCATTTGGGGTTTTCTTGGCAAAGAAACTGGAGTGATCTACCATTTCTTCTCTAGTTCATTTTTTTCTTTCTTTTTTTTTTTTAAGCAATTGGGGTTAAGTAACTTGCTCAAGGTTACACGGCCAGGTGTTTCCGGGTGTGGTGCTGAGTGTCCGAGCCCAGGATTCGATCTCCAGGTCATCCTGACACTGGGGCTGGTGCTCTTACTCGCTGTGCTACCTGGCTGCCCCTCTAGTTCATTTTATAGATGATGAAACTGAGGCAAATAGGGTAAGGTGACTTGCCCAGGGTCACACAGATAGTAAGTGTCTGAGGCCGGATTTGAATTCAAGTCTTCCTAACTTCAGACTCAACACTCTATCCACTGCACCACCTAGCTGCCCTAGCTTCTTGTAGAAGGTTGGGTTTCATCTGGGACTTAAAGAAAACCAAGGAAGCTAGGAGGCAGAGACAAGGAGGAAGAACGTTCCAGGAATGGGAGACAGCCAGAGAAACTGCCTACAGTCAAGCGATGGAAAGTGTTGTTTAAAGAATAACAAGGAGGCTGGTATCCCAGGATGACACAATATGTGTATAGGGGGAGGGGAGGAACTGCTGGGTGAGGGTGTAAATTACAGGGAAAAAAAGGGGGAGGAAAGGCTATGAACGGCTTTGAGAGTCAACAAAAGGATTTTATATGTGATCCTGGAGGTGACAAGGAGCCACTAGAGTTTACTGAGCACAGAGGTGACAAATGCTTGTTGATCAATTGATTTGTTTTCAACTAAAGTTCTCTGTACTCATGCATCACTGTAGTAAGTACAGCAGAAACTCTGGGTCTATTAAATTTGCAAAAGCATCAAGCACAGGACAAATTATAGCACAGGTCATAGATTTAGAGACGTAAAAGAAATCTCAGACATCATCATGTCCAAAACATGTCTTTACAGACAAGGAGAGTGAAGTCTAGAGAGCTTGAGTAGTGGCTCACCAAGGTCACACACACACACACACACACACACACATACACACACACACAACTGAGATTCAAACACAGTTCCCTGACTCACAATTCAATACTTCCCATTACAACACACTTTGTGATCCCATTTGGGGTTTTCTTGGAAAAGATACTACAGAGGTTTGCCATTTCCTTCTCCAGCTCCTTTTACAAATGATGAAACTAAGGCAAACAGGGTTAAGTGACTTGCCCAGAATCACAAAGATGGTGTCTGAGGAGAGATCTGAACTCAGGAAAATTAGTCTTCCTGACTCCAGCACGCTATCTGCTATACTACCTAGTGGTTTTAAAATAAAATTTTGGAATTCCACCACAGAAAAGGCAGTGAATAATTTAAGTTCAATAACTCATATAAGAGACATAGGCTGTGGTAGAAGATAGGGGCTTTGGAGTCAGGAAGTCTTGAGTTCAAGTCTCGCCCCTGATACATAATAGCTGTGTGAACCTAAACAAATAATTTAACTTTTAAGTTCTCCAGGCAGCTCTCTAAGACGATGCATTGGGGATAAAATGATGATTTGATTGATAAAGGGAATTCTCCCATCTAAAGTTTCATATAGCAATGAATCACAGATCTGGTTAAGACAAACAAATCCTAAAACCAACCCAAATGCATACAATTTTCTACTAGTATTTGGAGGGCTTGTGATCTGTATAGGAGTTACTATCATATAAACAAATGAAGGAATGGAGTTAATAAAGTGTGGACTGATGATCAATACTCTTTTCATTATGAAAGGCTTTTATCCACAATCTTGGTTGATTCAAATAACACCCATATTATTATCCCAATATTTGAAAGGTTTTGAAGTGACTTGTCTATTATCAAGCAATTATCTAAGTGGAAAGAAAGGAGGTTAAAATCCATGTCTTCTGAGCAACAAGTTAAGAAACTCTCAGCTAGATCACGCTATCATAGTTTGACAATCATTATTGTTAATTAATCAACTTGGAAGAATGAGAAACTAATTAAATTCAAAATTCTGTTAAGTGATAGTAAACCAGGGAGATGTTCTTCAATAGGAAATGGTGGTAGGAAGTATAAAATATAGATATAAAAGATATCCTATACTTTATATCTTGTGAGATATAAAATGGAAAGACTAGCAAGATTATCATAATGGTTAAAAAAAAAACAACAACCCCCCATCATCCAGTTCTTAGAAAGAGCTGCTATAGCAAAGAAGATCGATCCTATTACTCGGGAAATGTAACATTTTATGAGGAACAGCACTAAAGAGCTATTTCAGCAAGATGGAAAGAAGATTGAGGAATTTCAAAATGGCAGGCAGAAGTGAGGAGTTGGATAGTTAGGAGTAACATCCTCTTTTATCACATTTTAAAACACCACTTAAACTGTCTATAGGGTATCTTTTTTAATAGAGTCAATTCTCCTTTATCTGCACTTAGGGAATCCAAAGCATATTTAATTCCATACTGGTTTTCTCCCTGCTCTCTTCCCCCTCCCCCAATTCTTCCCCGGGTTATCTCTTTCCAATTCTGTGAGTGTGTGTGTGTGTGTGTGTGTGTGTGTGTGTGTGTGAGAGAGAGAGAGAGAGAGAGAGAGAGAGACAGAGAGACAGAGAGAGCACAAAAAAGCAGCAAACATTTAAAAATATAGATCTTCATAACTTTGAATAAAAGATCCTATGAAAGTTGATTTCAGTGTAGCATAATGCAGGCAATGGATTTAGTTATGGTATCTAAGGCATCTTCTCCAATGTCTGAAGTTGTCCCTAGTTCAAAGTTACATATACCTATATTTTTAAATGTTTGCTGCTTTTTTGTGCTCTGAAAGGATTAAAAAAAAATCAAGTAGGATATACCAAAAGGGAATGGTAGCAAGGGCAGCCTTCAGGTAACTATATATTCCTTTCCAGAAGACCAGTCTATCTGAAATGGAGATATTTATCAGCAGTTTGTTCAGCAGAGTCACAAGTTTCAGAAGTAACAGCATCTTACAAAATTACCAATAAAGGAAGGTGTGTGCTAATTGTAAAAGATGTAGATGGGTGATTTGATATGGTGACTGGAGGACTGGACACAGAGTCAAGACATCTGGGTTCTAATTCCTCCCTAGAAAATTATTAGCTCTTTGATTACTGTAAAGAAAAAATATGTATTTTAGAAGGTCAATTCCTGCTTCAATAAAATGAGACAATAATTCTTTACCTTTTGCACAAGATTTTGGGAAGGAAAGTACTTTGCAATTTTTTTTGATGAAGGAATCTGAGTTAAGTGACTTGCCCAGGGTCACACAGCTAGTAAGTATCAAGTATTTGAGGTCATATTTGAACTCAGGTTCTCCTTCCAGGGCTGGTGCGCTAGCCACTGCCGCAACTAGCTGCCCCTGCTTTGTAACATATTAAAGCACTACAGAAGTGAGTCATTTTCTATTTGGGTTGTTACGAACAAGTGTTTATTTATTAAGCATCTACATTGTGTCAAGCACAGAGACGTGTACCGGAGATACAAAGACAAATATCAATGGTTCTTGCTCTCAAGGTGATTCTGTTTGGCATTATTGTTGTTATAAACAGGCCTTTATTAAGTGCCTTCTCTCTGCCAGGCACTGCATTACTCTCAGGGGATACAAATGCAGAAGTGAAACAGCCCTGCTTCAAGAAGTTTATATTCTTAATGTTTGCATGAATGAGGTTGGAGACAAATCTAGAAGTAAAGAAATAAAAAATCCTGGATATCTTGGAGTTTTATTGAAAACTAGCATTTATGGGACATTCAGTGTCTTGGGAGGCTTTTTCTTGCCCAATTTTCTCTAAGAAGTCACTTCTATGCTTATGAGTAAGCCCCTTTCTGGGTTCCCATATTACTCCAGCCTGCCCACCTCTCAGCATCATTGTTAGGAGAGCACTTTGTGAACCTAAAGTTCAGAACTGGCACTAAAAAGCCCCATCAAAAGTGATGTAAAAATCATTATTATTCAGCCCAGATCAATCTTGTCATGGCTAGAAGCCAACCTAGAAGCTTCCTTTAAGCAGAAGGAAATGGCCTGAGAAACCAAAGAGCATTTTATGGCATCTGGCTTCTAAATACTAGGAAAGGAGTTGAGAGAAGGTAAAGAATATTTTCATCTGCTGTGTTCTGCCCAGTTAAATTTTCATAATTGCTTCATATTTGGAGCTTTAAAGTGATAAGCCACATACAAAATTAGCTGACTTTCTTTGAATACATATTTGCTACTTATTTTGAAGATCATTTAAACATTTCCACTAAGAGATTTTTATGAATAGTATTAAACATCAACACAAGAGCTTAGACTGTTTTACAACTACTAATATTAAAATTCATTCATTTAAAGCATAAAAATGTCACAACAACTTTTCAGTTCTTACCTCTAAGTCTCCATCAGGATTATTTGTCCATTCATCCCCATTCATTTTCCTTGTAAATTGTCATCGATGTACCATAATTTATTCAAACATGCTTTCATTGTTGAATTTTCAATTAGAATTGATTCTAGTTTTTTCCTTGATTATAAAAAATGCTGATAACATCTTTAAACAGAAAGCTCTTTTTTGATATACCTTCAAATTATCAATCATAATTATTGGGTCAAAGAATAAGATTACATTTATAACTTTTACCCCATATTTTGCAATTGTTTTCATGGGGGAGATTTAATTAGTTCAGGACTACAACAATGAAGTCATGAAACTATTTCCATATAATGCTAACAGCACTGCATTTTTATTATTAAAAATTATTTATGCAAATTTGATGGGTGTAAAGTGATAAGTCCAAGTTGTTTTCATTAGCAAAAGAGGTCAAGTTAACATTATCAAAAGAGGTCAACTTAAAAAAAATATATATATATATATATATAAACAATTAACAATGATCAACTGTGAATGACTTTGCTATTCTCAGCAATACAATGATCTAAGTCAGTTCCAAAGGATTCATGATGAAAAATCTTATCTACCTCAAAAAAAAAAAAACACTGATAAAGTCCAAATGCTGATCAAAGCATTTTTTTCTGAATTTTCTTTCTCCTTGGTCTTATTTTATTTTATTTTTTTGTTTGTGTTTTCTTTTACAACATGACTAACATGGAAATATGTGGTGTATGACTGCATATGTATAATCTATATCAAACTACTTGCCTTCTCAATGAGAAGAGACGAAAGGAAGCGAAGAAGAGGATTTGGAACTCTTTTTTTAGAAAAGGATGTTTAAAAAGTTTAAATGTAATTGAGGAAAAAGAAAATATTAAATAAATAAAAATGTAAACAATTAGAAAATATGGAATGTCTGAATAGTGGAAATATCCAAAATGTAGCCTCATGGGCAGAACAGCCTTGCAAATTTTCAACTGACTTATTCATTATAATTCTTCGTCAGCTGAAATCAAATTAGGTGTTAGGTTAGAATGAAGTCTAACTTTATTCAACTCAATTTAACCACATTTATTAATGCTAGCAAACTTCTTCTCTGGAGGAAATAAGTTTAGAGAAGATACAGTTCTTGTCCTCATGGAGCTTTAAATCTAGTAAAGAAGAATATGTCAGAACAAGAATAAAGAAGAAATGACAAAGGCTTAAGTATCTGCTACCTCTAAAGCTAAAATCCTTGGTTTTCAGAAATGTGGGTCTTCTATTCAAATTGCCAAATGGAAATCACAATATCTTAGGGTATTTTTGTCCATTTTTTTTTTGACAATTTGGAACTCTAAAAAAAGTATTTGTTCTATGTGGCAAAAACATGAAACCATGGAATCCTGGAGGTGTTATCTACCTATCTATCTTAATTCTATCTACTTATTTGTTTTTATTTTGATTTGGTTGAAATCAAACTTTCAATTGCATTGGTGTATGGAACTCCAGCTAAAGAATCTCCCATCTTTCCAATTCAGGTTAGAAACTATTCTTCAGCTAAGAATTCCGAAGACTTTCCAGGGACACTAAAAGTGCCTTGTTTAAGGGCCAAAGTTAAACAAATGTTAAAGGATTTAAAACTAAATCTTGCTGATTATAAGGTCAATTCTCAGTGCACTGACCTAGTTGCGTCTTAAGAATTACAGAGAAATCAACTTTATCCACCATTAATTAAATGGAGGAACTAAAACACAGCTTCATAATCAATCCCTCAGGAACCATTGCAATTAATGGTATTAGTGTTTTGTTTTTATTGTCATCAGTAGCTTGACTTCTGAAAAAGAGGAATACATTTACATTATATTCTTTCTTTCTTCCACTAAGAATCCTTTTCTGTATTGTATCCTTGTCTTTTCAAAAACAGTTTTGTAAATATCACATTATTATTACTGCCATGCTAACTATTAAGATTAAATGTGACCATACATTTCTCCTGAATGGAAAACAGTTCCTTAACAATAAAAAGGCGAG
The DNA here is from genome assembly GCF_028583685.1 of Petaurus breviceps papuanus. Lineage (NCBI taxonomy): Eukaryota > Metazoa > Chordata > Mammalia > Diprotodontia > Petauridae > Petaurus > Petaurus breviceps. The sequence continues at coordinate 38,883,873 of NW_027187391.1, forward strand.
CAAAGATCATGATTTTATCTTCAAATGACCATCCCTGCTTCCTGCTGAACACTGGGTACCTCTCTGAATGGAGCATCTTGATAGAAACAAAAACCAAGGGACTTGCTACTTAGGGGAGCATTTCCACCTTTTTGTTTCTATGGAATGTCAAAATCAATACATTTGACATCTCTTCCTTCATATCTAACTGCATGCAAAAAAGATAGAAACAAGAAATTTGCATCCCTCCAAAAATGTGTAAAGCAATATAAACATCATGGAGTGTCCAGGTTAAGAGGAATCTGATAGATCTATAGATTACCTACAGATTATCTAATCTACACCTTTCATTTTTCAGACATAAAATTCGTGATAAAAATAACAAAGCTAGCATTTACATACTTTAAGGTTTACCAACCGTTTTACAAATGTTATTTTATTTGATCTTCCCAACCATTTTATGAGGTAGGTGCTATTATTTTCCCCCATTTTATTGATGAGGAAAATGAGACACAGAGGGTTTAAGAGGTCGACTTAGCGTCAGGTAGCTAGTAAGTATCTGAGAGGGAGGATGAAACTCAGGACTTCCTTTCTCCAGGTCTAGCAGTCTATCCACTGTGTCATATAGTTAGTTTCCTAGATTCTAGATTACAGATCTAAACCTGAAAATAATCTTAGAAGCAATTTAGTCCAATTCTTTCATTTTACAAAAAAGGAAACAGAGGCCCCTGTAAATTAAATAATTTGCCCAAAGTCACACAAGCAATAAGCACCAGATGTGGGAAATGACCTTTGACTTTAAATCTAGCCCTTCTTGCACTGCTTCCCACTCCCTTCCAGAGGACTAGACAGTATAAACACCTTAAGTGACAAAGTTAGTTGATAAAAGCTCTCATATTTATATGGAGCTTTAAGGTTTACAATATTCTTTACTTATGATAATCCTGTGAGGATAGATAGCACAAATATTATTATTCACATTTTATAGATGAGGAAATTGAGAATCTGAAAGGTGAAATGATATATGACTTCTCCAGAGTAATGGAGTTAATGAGTAAGGAAGACAGGATTTAGATGCAGGGCTAATTATTCTAAGACCAAGATTCTTTTCAATATACCAAACAGTTTTAGGTGGTAGTACAGCCCAATTAAGTTTCCTAGTTCTTTATCTATTTCCAGTAAAATATAATGCATTGCACTGGCCCTGGAGTCAGAAGGACCTGAGTTCAAATATGGCCCCAGACACTTAATACAAAAACTAGCCATGTGACCTTGGGCAAGTCACTTAACCCCAACTGACCCTCCAAAAAAAATAATAATGCATTAATTTGAGGGGGTTCAATTTCACCATGTCAGAAGTATACTAGAGAATTATTCATTTTCAGCGTGAGCATTTAGACTTCCAAAATTGGCAAAAACTACAAATCAGGGCTTGATTCATTGTTTTGTTGACTGTCTAGACTTAAAAAATTATGGAGAAAATCTTAATAATGCAGATTAAATTTAAAAGTGTATCATGTATATATTGTTTGTTGTTTTGCAAGGGAAATATGGTTGTTAAACATTTACTAGCATACTCCTTTGTTATTTGTAAAATATGAAAATTGAACTAAGTGATGAATGCACTTCCTTACAGTTCTAAAACTCTATGATTGTAGAAACTGAAAATAGGATTAGAAACTGGAAGGAGGTAAAGAACTCATGGCTAGACAGCAATTGGGGAAGGGGCAAAAAAGGGACTATAGGGTTTTCATGAACTGAGAGTTCAATATGCGGCACTAATGTGATATAGCAGACAAAAAAGCTAACACTACCTTAGATGGTATTAACAGAATCATACCTTCTAGAAAAAAGGAAATAGTAGTTAATCCATCAATTAACCTAAAAACATTTATTAAATTACAATTATGTAGCAGGTACTGTACTATGTGCTGATAAAAATGAGAAGAAAAATAGTCCTTTCCCTCAAGAAGCTTATATTCTAAGGAGAGAGAACATATAAGCATATCTTAGAATAAAAATTTAATATTTAATAAATATAAATAAAATGCAAACACATGTAAGTGTAAGAAATTGTAATGGTGATGGGATTTGAAGATCTTCCATGCCCCTTGTATTGGCAAGCTAATAGGTCCTTAGCACTTAGTTTCAAGTTCATAATTGTGTCAAGTATTAAGACCCAGAACTTGTGAATCCCACAATGGGATGGACTTGGTGATGTAATAGGTAGGGATGGGGCACAGAGGAGCTAATACCATCTATAAGGAGAGGCCCAGGCTGGAGAGAAGAGAGATTTGGAGAACAGAACTTGTGGTAGAAGAACTTCTTCTGAGAGCCACCCAGAACTTCTGCTGAGAATTTCTGAGAAGAAAGCCCCATGGGTGAGGAGAGGAGGATCCTTGCTTGAGGGAACCTATTTTGTTGTGAAGGTTTGGGAATGTGGGTGTTTACTGCATTAGCCATATGTACCAACTTCTTGATTATTTCCATGACTTTGACCTTCTGGTTTGGGGACTCAGTTTTCTGGTATTTGAATAAAGGCTTTGGCTCTGTCCTCCATGTGGAAAGCCTGTTACATTTTGTGATTCACAACTATACCAGCATATTTACAGTACTGTAGGCACTGTAAATATGATATTGGTGTTACAGAAATATACAAATGAACTGTATTAGGAAATACTGGGAAGGGCTTCATGGATAAAATGGCACTTGATCTGAGTCTTGAAAGCAATGAAGGAAAATGTCAGCACTCTGGCCTGGTTAGACCATATATAATATGTTCATTTCCAAAGACCACACTCTGTAGACCCTGATAAATTGGAAGGTACCCAGGAGGACAACCAAGATAGTGGAGAGCCATGAGTCTATGTCCTATAAAATCAGTTTAAGGAACTTGCAATGTTTCACTTGAAGAAGAGACTATCAACAAATCATGGTAACTGAATTCAAGTATTTATCAATGTTGTTTGTGGCAGAGCAATTAGACTTGTTTTGTTTGGAATCAGAAATTATAACCAGGAGCATTGAATACAATGTATAAAGGCAAATCTAGACGAGGAGAGGGGCAAAAAGCAAAGAAAACAAAGTAAACCTCCCTGGCAATTAAGGATGTACAAAAAATAGAATGGGTTGCCTTGGAGGTGATGAGTTTCCCCCCATTGGAAGGAAGTCTTGAAGCCAGAAATTAGTGTTTCTACTTTAATTAGTTTATTGCAAAATAGATGCAAGAACTTGAAGCATTAGAAATGGAACAGAAAAAAATATTCCTACATCCTTTGGGGGCATTGGCCTATAATATAGGCATAACATAATACAATAATGTAATATAGGCATAAGCCTATGCTTAATGATGAAAAATTCTCAATCAATGCACATGGATACCTGCTTTGTGGCTTAAAATTTAGAGAGTTTCATGGAGGCACTGAGAGTCACTGACTACTTATTGGGCTCACTATAGTGGGAATTACTTTTCAGCTACTGGCTGGACTAAGTGGATAATGAGGCTCCTTCCAACTAAAAGCTCTGTGATTCTATTATTTCTACTCCCACCTGTGGATGTTCATCACTTTGGTAAAGATAAGCAAAATTAATTTAGAAAAAAATATTTTGTAGGATAAAATATCTACATGTAGGATAGTATATTGAGTGCATGGTGCCACATCTTAGGAGAGACTATAGTACGTACAAAAGACAGGAACCGAATGGTGATAACACCAAATAACAGCAAGCAGGGATGATTCGTTTAGAGAAGAGAAAACATGAGATGGGTGAAGACACAAGAATTTAATTATTTAATATCTTTACTCATTTAATGGGCTATCATGGGTAAGGAGGATGGCGGAATAGAAGGAATAAAGCTTATAAAGCTTGACTTTTGTCTTGCCGCTGGACTTTAATGATGCTGGAGGACAGTGGGAGGTGCAGCTCTGCTTCACTTAAATTCAATTCACTTGCAAATCAAGACATCACCTTCTTTATGCCATTGGTCCTCTTCAAAACCCAAGGACAAACACAAACAATGACTCCATAGTGTAAAATAACAATGGGGCAAACTTTCAAAGAGGTATACTTGATATAAAGAAAAACACTCTAATAATGCTTAGCATTCGGGTAGCCCTTTAAGGATTGCAAAGCACTTTAAAAATATAATTATATTCTGTGCTCACAATACTGGGAGACAGGTGTTATTGTTATCTCTATTTTAAAGCTGAGAAAACTGAGGCACAGAGAGTTTATGTGACTTGCCTAGCTTCCTATAACTAGTAAACATCTGAGGAGAGATTTGAACTGAGAACTTTCTGAGGCTGAGCCCTCTAATCTGTTATTAACTGCATCACCTTACCGCCTCTGATAATAGAAAGCTGTCCAAAAAGACAATGATTTGCTTTGGGAAATGTAGGGCTACTTCCGACTGGCAGTTTTCAAGAAGAGACTAAATGACCACTTGTCTGTAATATTCTGGAAGCCATTTAGGGTTGTACTAGAGGGCCTCTAAGTTCCCTACCTGCTCTAAGATTTTGTGAGTCATCTACCTATTAAGGACAAATGTAAAAGAAAAGGGGAAAGTAGAAATGCCTGTTAAAATATCAGAATCAGGCAGAAACTTTCCAAAATATCTCTCCTCAAATCTGGCCTTCCTCGGTCCCATTAAATTGAAGTGTTGAATTGTTTCTAGTAGGCAAATCAACTCTGATAGGCAAATGGGAATTGAGATGCAAGTGATAGGGCCTATAACCTCAATGTTTTAGCTACATTCTTAATTTTGATAGGAAGTACACAATTTCATTAACTTTCTGAGCCTCAGGAGTCAGAGGTAGTACATAAAGAATACTAAAGACGTGGAAAAGTCCTCAGAGTCAAAAGACTATTGTGTTTCCCTGCATTTATGATAAATCAGGTTCCTGTTTCTGCTGTTTTTTCCCACACACTTAGTTCACCTGTGATAGGCACATTTAACAGCCCAGAGATCTGTGAAAATCAGATCAACGGGTCCAAATCCTGATAGAATTCATATTCACACAAAAGCAATAAAATGTTTCACTTCACGCAAATTTAACCTGTTCCTGCAGAAGAAGCATAAGTCGAGAGAGCTCTGTGACTTTCTTTTCCCTAAGAGTTCATTGAGGAAAAGAGGATAAAAACTTTGGGTGCCCCAAAATGGAAGAAACAAGCAGTGAGCATCTGAAGAAAATCTTAAGCAGTTCAAAGGAAAGAAACATCCACAAAAAAGCCAAGTAGCCCTCTTTTGTTGAGCACCTTTGAAGCAGAGCAAGATAATGCAGAAATTCAACGACTAATTCAACTTAGAACACTGATGCTGAATATGATATGTGGTGACTAAATCCCTTTGTCCAACAGCAGTAAGGTCGGAAACAGTGAAAAGAGTCTTAGCTATTTAGAAACTGACATTCTGTGTTCAAATTCTGGCTGATCCTGTGTGAACTTAAGCAACAATTTAACCTCCCTGGGTCTTAAATTTATCATATGTAAAATGAAGAGGTTTGAAAAGATAATCACTGAAGTTCTTTTAGATCTAGATCTTATAAATAGTTGATTAAAGAATTCTTGATTTTCATCAGACTACCAGCTAGGTGATACTGTAGAGAGTTCAAATCTAGTCACAGACACCTACCACTTTGTCCCTACATCATTTTCCTTAGCTGAAAAATGATGATAATATTTGCAACTACTTACTGAGGTTGTTGTGAGGATCAAATTAGATATTTGTAAAGCACTTTGTGAATCTTAAAATGCTATCTAAATGCCAGATGTTACTACTCCTGCTGCTGCTCCTACAACTACTACCACTACTACTACTACTACTGCTACTACTACTACCACTACTACTACCACTACCACTACTACTACTGCTACTACTACTACTACCACTACTACTACTACTACTACTACTACTACTACTACTAGATTGGAAGGTGATAGAATCAATTTCATACTAATCTGACAAACTCAAATGATTTATGTCTCAATACTCCAATCAATAAAGCATTTGTTAAGCATGCCACTCACTGTGCTAGGTGTTGAGGAGGCAAAAGCTGAAATAACTTCTTCCCTAAAGTATTTTATATTCAGTCAGGAAGACAATATGTATATATAAATAGGTAGGTATATTTAGAAAGTATAAACATTCATGTAAGTTCATTTGGGAATTGTGTTCCTAGGAGCTAGAAATGATTAGGAAAGCTCTAAGGTCAAAAATAGCGATCGAGTTTCCTTTTGAAGGAAATATGGAATTCCAATGGTTAGAGGAGAAGGGGAAGTACATTAAAGGTATGAGAGACAGTCAGTGCAAAGGTACTGAGACAGAGATGGAGTGGCATGAATAATGAACAACAGGTTGTTTGGGTTTCTCTATAGAGGGTATGAAAGGAAGCAATAAATAAAAAATTTGAAAAGTAGGGTTAGAATTAGATTTAAAGCCTGAGGAGCTGTAAATAACAAATGGAGAAATTTGTATTTTATCCTAGAGAGAGCAGTAATTAATGGTGTTTATTCAATAGGGAAGTAACACGGTCCTAGCTAAACATTAAGAAAATCATTTAACTATTTATGATAAAGGATGGGTAGGAGTAGGGAGAGACTTAAGACTGGGGGACTAAATAGGAGGCTATTGCAAAAGTCTGGGGAAAGATGTTTGAGACACCTAAAGCAGGATACTGGTTGTATGAGTTGAAAGAGCTATGCTCACTGTTGCTCCATAAATTAATATTTATTTTATTCTATTTCCTGGCAACATATGAGAAAATATAACAATACTTTTCTTTATGATTAACAACTTTGGGAAGAAACTTACTTGGACAGCACATATTTTCTAGACCATTTTCTAAGAGCAAAGAAAATAAGTCATTTTCTTTTTTTCTTAATGATTAATTTATTTTTCAGTTTTCAACATTCATTTCCACAAGATTTTGAGATACAAATTTTCTGCCTATCTCTCCCCTAAACCCACCTCAAGATAGCAAGCATACTGAATACCCCTTCCCCCAATTTGTTCTCTTTTCTATCCTTCCTCATCCCCCCTTACTTCAGAATTATATTTTTAAGTAATTGAAAAAAGTGCTAAATCTCTGTTAGAGGTTAGTGAAATTAAAGAGGTAAGATGTTACTTTTTTTCCTCATCCAAGTTTGTAGATCTCTTGAAATATGTCTGTGAACCCCTTGGAGGTTAAGAATCCCTCTTCTTGGCCCTTTTCTTCAGTGGTTCCCCTTCTGATCTCTCTAGCCATATCGTACACAATTTTCTAACAACATTCTTCCACTTCATCCAAATCGGTGAATTCAATTCAACAAATATTATTAAACAGAATGTGTTCCATGGTGCTGACACATACTTTCATGGGGGAAATAGATAAAAAAAATTAATTATTTTTATTTTTTAAACATTTTATTTTAAAACTTTGAATTACAGATTCTTTCCCTTCCTCTCTCATCACCCACCCTTACTGGGAAGATAGGCAATTCAATATATGTTGTACATGTGCAGCTATGCAAAACATTTCCATAGTGGATATATTGTGAAAGACTGACTATATTTCCCTCCATCCTATCCCACCCCCACTTGTTCTATTGTCTACTTTGACCCTGTCCATTTTCAAGAGTGTGTGCTTCTAACTTTCCTCCCTCCCCCCCCAACCTGCTCTCCCTCCATCATACCCCCTTCTCATACCCTTTTCCCTACTCTCCTGTATGGTGAGATAACCTATTTGGTGTGTATAGCATTCCCTCCCTAAGCCCATTTCAATGAGAGTAAGGTTGACCCATTCCCTTTTGCTTTCCTGTTCTTCCCCTCCATTGTAATAGTTTTCCCTTACCTCTTCTATATGAGATAATTTACCCCATTCTGTCTCCTTCCCATCTCATCCCATTCTATTTCTCTCTCACCTCTCAATTTCACCTTTTAAGTATCATCCCTTCCTATTCAGTTGGTCTTGTGCCCTGTGTCTATTTATACCTGTACACATATATACACACAGTCACATATGTATTCCAATGTTCATATACCCTCCTATATAGACATATATGTATGTATACATATATAAATACATATATATAAATACATACCTATACATATATACATATATATATACACACATTTATGTTCCCATCAACTATTCTCATACTGAAGAAAGCTTTATAAGTTACAGTTGTGGTTTTTCCATGTAGAAATGTAAATAGTTCAACTATGATAAGTTCCTTATGATTTCTTTTCCCTGTTTACCTTCTCATGCTTCTCTTGGTTCTTGTATCTGAATGTCAAATTTTCTATTCAACTCTGGTTTTTTCAACAAGAATGTTTGAAAGTCCTCTATTCCAATGAATGACCATATTTTCCCCTGAAACATGATACTCAGTTTTGATGGGTAGATGACTCTTGGTTTTAATCCCAGTTCCTTTGACCTCCAGAATATCATATTCCAAGCCCTTCGATCCCACAATGTAGAAGCTGAGAGATCCTCTGTTATCCTGATTGTGTTTCCAAAATTCAAATTGTTTCTTCTTGGCTGCTTGTAATATTTTCTCCTTGATCTGGGAACTCCAGAACCTGGCTATAATATTCCCAGGAGTTTTTTTCTTGGGATTTTTTTTCAAGAGGTGATCAGTGGATTCTTTCAACCTTTATTTTGCCCTCTGGTTCTAAAATATCAGGGCAATTTCCCTTGAGAATTTCTTGAAGAATGATTTCTAGGTTCTTTTTTTGATCATGACTTTCAGGTAGTGCAATAATTTTAAATTATCTCTTCTGGATCTATTTTCCAGGTCAGTAGTTTTTCCAATGAGATATTTCACATTGCCTTCTATTTTTTTTCATTTCTTTGTATATGTTTAATAGTATCTTGTTTCTCATAAAGTCACTAGCTTCCATTTGTTCCATTCTAATTCTAAAGGAATTACTCTCTTCAGTGAGCTTTTGAGATTCTTTTTCCATCAGTCATTCTTCTCTCTATTCACTGTGCCACCTAGCCACCCCAATTTTAAAAAATTTTTTAATTTTTAAACATTTTTAAAATTTCAGTCCAGTTCCCAGACTGATTAGCTGTGGGAAAAGTTCTCCTGTCCTCCAATCTATAAAAAAAATTCTTCTTTGCTATCTTATGGGATCAATTACATGACAAATAAATAAGACTCTTATAACTTTCTATTCCTTCACATTTGCACCATCCATTGGTTAGATTGTAGGTGTTTTGTGTGCCTGCAAAAATTTCTTAACATCATTTGATTAAAATTCATGACTCATCATATTGATATAAAATCCAAATTAATCATATTAATATCAAATTTTATTGGCATAAAATTGATAATCAGCTTTGACTTGATTTGTTTGTTTTTTCAGGAAAATCACATACCACAATGAGGCATTGCTGAAGTCTTGATGGTGGACAACTGAAATGGGACCAGACTTCATGTGTACTGGACTAGGAAAAGGACCAGCATCAGATGAATTGAAAGTAAAATAAATTTTAAAAAAATTATCGATGGGGAACAGAGATAGAACCATAGAATCCCAGAATTGGAAAGGACCTTAGAAGTCACCTAGTCTAGGCCCTACCTGAATAATGAATGCCCACCACTACAGCAGATGGTTTGGCTCTGGTTGAATAAAACTGTCTTATAATTTGCAAAGCCCAAGGCAGAACCTCTAGTCTCTGAAAAAAAAAAAAAGTGAATGTTGCCGCTACTACCAGGGCTGCCCACTAATATTTCTCTTAGCAATCATAAGCATTTGGGGCATCAAAAAGCAATGTAACATCCTTAGGAAGAGATCTAGAACTTCTATGGGTATTATATCTGGAGATTTGAGACAGGTGAAACTTTTGAGACATGCTTTAAAGAATGAGCTGATTTAGCCTAGTCTGTTGCCACAGAACATTCTTTTCTCTTCCCGTGAGCAGTTCTAATTGTTACTAGCTAGACCTCTAGGCGCATCTATCCCTAGACCACAGAGAAATGTATATTAATGATGAATCTTCCAGCAGGGTTTTTATCTTCTCTAGGGGGTAAAGTACATAAGTTCACACATTAGGAAAGAGGAATAAATGGACATTAGATGAGGAGGACCAGAGCAAAAGACTTTAGGAGAAGGAAGGAAAATAAGACATAGGGAAAGAGCACCAGGGTTTTCAGAATCTGAGGGGGAAGGGAATGGTGGCAAGATTTTCCTGAGGTCTTTACCTCTATATCAACATATAATAACAAAATCACATAATTGCATGTTGCAATGACTTCCTTAGGTCTCAGATCTTAATCAGATTAGCAGGTATACTACCCTTATCCTATAGGCTTGGTTGGGCATTACTCCTGTTGGAGACAGCCTCACTTAGGGAGAGGGTGCACTGTACCCATCACTGAGCATGTTCTTTTGCTTTGTTAGTCAGTCAGTGAACATTTATTAAGTACCTACAATGTGCCAGTCAGTGTGCTAAGTGCTGGTGATCCAAAGAAAGGCAAAGAACAATAGGCCCTGTCCTTAAGGGGTTCAAACCCTGATATGTGTTCTTTCTGATATATTCTTTCCGTTTTCGTCACCTTAACAATTGTATTTGGTTTTCTGGGGTATAGGTGGCCTTTATCTGCTTTCCTATGATGCTGATGTTTCTTTACTACCATAGTAACATTCAGTGCATTAGCTTTTATAGGTCAGGTGTGACTTTCATTAAGTGCCAGCTCTGAGTCACATATACAACTCGATGTGAAAAAGGGCTAGCATTTCTTGACTTCCCTCTAGCAGTCATCTCTTTTCTAATTAATGACAGATTAAATGAGAACCACAAATATAATAATAAATATATATTTTATCAGATATGAATAGCTCATTTAAATGAATGGCTATCTACATATGCATAAAACAAAATCTGTTTTGGACAATAAATGCCTCATTTTATGGTCATCTGCATGGTCACACCTGGTTCTTCTTATTTCCCTATGCTCCATTTCTACTCTAAACAGACCTGGGCTGGATAACTAAAGCAATAGATAACAGTTAGGATCCTCTAAGATTTTAACAGGCTAGAATATCTGGACTGAATCTAATAAGATGAAACTTAACAGGGCTAAACGTAAAATCTTACAAGGGTTTAAAACTTCACAAATATAAAGTAGTTAGGTAGCAATTTGGGAAAAGAAGGACCTGAGAGATTTAGTGAAGTACAAATCAATAGGGTGATCCAAAGAGGGTGAGGGAATCTTGGGCTATGGCAAGAGATGCACAGATAAAAGAAATAAGAACATGATACCTCTGCTTGGATTGCCGTGGTATAGGAAGAACATTAGTAAACTAGAGAGCATCCAGGAGGAACATTGTTTATTTTTTTTAATTTTGCTTTTTGGAGGGGGAGGGGAGGGCAACCAGGGTTAAGTGACTTGCCCACGGTCACATGGCTAGTTTTGTGTGTGTGTGTGTGTGTCAAGTGTCTGAGGCCGGATCCAAACCCAGGTCCTCCTGACTCCAGGGCCGGTGCTCTACTCACTGCGCCACCTAGCCGCCCCGAGGGTGTTGCTTATTTTTTTTATTTTGCTCCAGAGGAACATTGTTGTTGTTCATCCTTTGTTTTCAAAAAGAACCAATGACATCACAGGGTGATGTCTCAATTTGTGTATCGGTTGGATTTAAGTGAGGCAGAATTGCACAAAGTCATCAGTCTTACTCTTCTTGAGTCTTTGAAGTCCAGGCAAGGCAAAAGACAAGACAACTGGAGATGTCCCAGAATGCAGTGAATGGATGACCTTGGCATCTTTGATATGTGACCAAGCTCTAAGCACTCCACAGAGCCTGTTTTAGATACTTTCATAGCCTTTGGAGGAAACTGTTCCCATTAACCCATTCTCTTGGACAAAGTCTTCACATGCTTGGTATAAACACCCTGCCCCCCAAGTCGTTGACAAATTTGGGGCCTGCCAGTTGCTCTCAGCCTGGTTTGGTCCATCTGTTGCGTTAGTTTATGTGTTTGCTGCCCATGCTATAGTTTCTTGGAGCACCAGGTAAGAGTCAAGTAAATCAGGTATATTTAAATCAGGTACATACCAAAGATGGATGATCAATCATGAAAAGGGTTCAGCATTCCTCACACCAGAATTGCTAGTCTTCTCTGAACCACACAACCCAACCAAGATGGAGAAGGGTCATGAATTTGTGCCATATGAGAATTAGTTGAAAAATTTAAATGTGTTTAGCCTAGAGAAGAAAAGATTTAGGTGGGAGTATGTTGGTCATATTTAGGTATTTGAAGGTTTTTGTGCAAAAAGTTTTGAACTTTATCTGCTTGTCCTCAGCGAGAAGAATCAGAAGCAAAGCAAAGAAAAAATTTGACATGTCAGGAAAAAAAACAAAGCAACAATTTCCCAACAAGTGAAACTGTCTATAAGTGGAACATTCTGCCTTGGGAGGTAAAGGATCTCCCTTTATAGAAGCCTTCAAGGAAAGGCTGGATGACCACTCAGGTGTACTATTGTAGAGACTTTTTTGGAGGTATTAGTTGTACTAGATAGCCAATGAAGTCTTCTAAATCAATAGTTGTATGCTTCTATATGGCCTGTGCGTGCTGTGTGTATGTGTATCTATGCATGTACGTGTATGTGTGTGTTTTATCACTACTATTTGGGGAATGCCTATATTCCTCAATGCTAAAAAATAGTTACACCATCTTAAAGTCATCCAGAGAAAGACTTTTTGATCTAGAGCTAGAATAATTGCTTCTAATAAACCATTATATACGTCAGTGACCTCCCATTTGCACTCTTGGAGTTCAAGGTTGTAGAGAGCACACTGAGAGCTGCTGGAATGTGATTGTCTTTGGAGCTACAATACCAGCAGGATTCAAGCTACAGTCAACAGAGAGAGGGAACTGGAGCAGAATGAGGTGGTTTTGAAGATGTCGTGCACCCACTGATCTATTTCCAGATAGGACGAGTCCTGTTTCTGGTCCTCACAATGTGAAGGGCCTTGACAGCATAGCGGTATGACCATTCACCAGTGCTGGGCGATGTTGCTTGGGAGGTGAAAGGAGTTACTCTATTAGCAGGGCTTCAGCCAACTGAGACACCCTGGTAATAGATACAGATCCCCAGCTGTACTCCGGATCAAATAGAAGATGAATGAGCTTCTGTTATGCTTTAACCCATTTTTCAGGAAACATGCTTCATTGTTCCAGCCTGACCTGCTCTCTTTGATGAAATGAAAGCTGTGTTTCTCCATCACAATACCCCTACAGGCACCAGATGTCAGCCTCCTTCTCCAGTGGATAAGGAAACATCCAGCTCAGGCCTGCTAAACAGGCCAGACCCAGGGGTCCCAAGGGGTCCTTGCAAGGGACTAACTTTTCACTTTCGAATGGACTGACAGCAGGGTAATGTGTCTTCTATAAATACATTGTATGTGGGCCTATCGAAAGAACCAGATGTGATATTAACATTTAATAACCTGCCCTTCAAAATAATTTCATTTATTCATGAGCCCTTGTTTCTTCTTCTGTGGGACACAATGCAGTTATTGTTAACTTGACAATTAAGATGAAGCTAATGGTCTAAATCTGATCCTACCTTGGCCATTATCAAGCTACTAATAACACAAATATAACATTCCTTTAAAAGAGTGACCGCCTAAACAAAGGAGAAAGCAAGTGTTTGCAAATTTTCTCTCTGTGTTATGATAAAAAAAAATGTGCAATTTCACCAAGATTGAAACCTTTGTGTTTTCATTTCTACTTTAAATAAAAACTTTCCTAATTCAACATTATTTTAACATTAGTAATAGCAGCAGGCCAACAATATTTAAAACAGCAGACTCATTTTTGGATTTTGGTATTCTGCAAAAATCATGAAATTGAGGATTAGTGGAGAAGAAGATTTAATGAGAAAAATAAATTCCTAATACTATGATTCATATTTTAAGCACTATTTAAAAAAAACAACAAAATTCTTTCTACCATTCAATGTGTAGAAATAACTTTCAGAAATTTCTTGTCCAGTTCATACTGAATTTTTAGCTCCATGTGCATATTTTACAGAAGTATTCTTCAGGGCATTCTTAGAATGTCACTGAAGTTCATTTAATTATACACTTGTATCCTTCATTAAATTTCTCTTCTCTCTAATGCTCATAAATTTACCTTTATATCTGCACACATTACGCAAATTGCCCAACCTATAAAGTAGTAGTCCTAACTTCACCCTCTTAATTAAAACTAGACTCATTAGCATTGTTATCAATTTACAAGACATTCCACAAAGTGGGCCCTTAATAAGTTATTGCTTTAGAATTTTGAATTAAACTTGACCTATGATCGATTTAATTTTCAACTTGATCACTAATATGGAAGTGTCCAAGTTTCTTTGTCATACTGGCAAAAAAAAAGACTTGTATATAATTAGAATTTCTTAATTTGAGAAGTCATCTGTACTCCTGATTCTGAAAAACATAAAATGTATTATTTATCAATGACATAAACTTTTATGGTCAATAGAATGATACATAATCTTTTGTTCATTCATTTTTCCTGTTCTTTTCAAACAAAGGCAAAAAAAATGTTTTGTTCAAACTTCTGTTTGATTCATTTTTTAAAATAAATATATTATGAAATGTCTATTTTGTTTGTTTTATATCACTGTCATTTCAAGATATACTCTGCCCTCTAGTGACCTTTCCACGCAACAAAGGGGGAAAAAGAAAACAGTTAAGTAAAATTAAGCAACATAGTGACCATACCTGAGAGTATATGCAATATTCCACACCCCTAGTCCCCCACATTTCTTCTGAAAAGGGAGAGGAAGATACATTTTCTCATCCTTTCTTTGGTGTCAATACTACTAAATGCAAATGCTCAGTTTTGAGATTAATTTTTATTATTCTTTCCATTTACCTTGTAGTGTATTTTCTTGTATTTTAGTTCTATGTATTTTCCTACTTTTCTCCAAATTCTTCTAATTCATCATTTATTATTCAATCATATTCTATTATATTAATGCAGTATATCACAATGTGTTCTTACAGTGTCTTCTAATCTCATTTTGTAGGAGGAATAGGTTAAAGTATCTAGACCACACACACAAAAATAACTTCTGCCTCTCTACTTCTAGATTATTAAAGCAGGTGTAATTAGCAAATGCCCCAGGGTTATCAATATTCTTAAATGTAGCAATACTTTAAGAGCTTATAGAAAGGCATATGGGGACAAATCTTTCCCTGATATAATCTTTGAGATATTTGGGGTATGTAACCTAAATCTTTCCTCCCCACCTTTTTAAGTATGATAATGACAACTATCATTATCCACATGTTGTTTTTCCTTATGGTTTCTATATATTAAGGGTCAGCAATAAGAAATTAAATGGGAATTTTTTGGAAGTTTTGTGGAAGGTGTAGACAACAGATGAAGGCTGGCAAATAACACAGAAAAGTTTAGGAATTCAGAAATGCATAAAATCTATGCCTAGCATTGTATTATATCACCATATTTTATCTTTTAATATCATAATAATTCAGATTTCTTCTCTGATAAAAAGAGAGGCAAAAATTTTACATGGGTTTTCCAGAGTGCTGGGGAACTATACTCCAAACTCCTGCAATGTGGAAGGGATAATTGTATTTTCATTTTATTTTGTATGAATTGTCATTTTTTTTAAGCAATCAGGGTTAAGTAACTTGCTGAAGGTTACACGGTCAGTTATTTCTGGGTGTGGTGCTAGGTATCTGAGCCCGGATTTGAACCCCAGGTCATCCTGACACTGGAGCTGGTGCTCTTACTTGCTGAGCCAGCTGGCCACCCCTCTGAATTGTCATTTTTGTTAAAAGTGATATCCAAATATTATTATGACCCATTATTATAGTACATGTATATTATATATCAGTATACTATTGCTATACAAAAGAAGTGGTAGTATACAATTCTAAAATTGTATGCTACTATGACTAATAGTAATGATGATAATAACCAATAATAATACTTTTAAAAGGCACCATTAGCATTCCATCTCGATAATTCATTCATGGAGATTACCCAGTACTTTCAAAAATCATGACAACTCTTGAAAGGAAGGGAAGTCTTTGAATATTTGCATAAAGAATGGATTGCTATGAATGTATGTATGTATGTTTGCATTATTATTGTTATTATTATTACATACAGGCATAACATTTTACTGAATTTTACCTTATTGTGCTTCACAGATATAGTGGTTTTATTTTATTTTATTTTTTTTTTTTTTTACAAATTAAAGGTTTGTGGCAACTTTCTGTTGAACAAGTCTATTGGTGCCATTTTTCCACTAGTAAGTGTTCATATCATGTCTCCAAGTCACATTTTGATAATTCTCACAATATTTTAGATTTTTTCATTATTATTATATCTGTTATGGTGCTCTGTGACCAGTATTCTTTGATGTTACTATTTTAATTGTTATGGAGTGCCAAGAACCATGCCCAAGTAAGACAATGAACTTAATAAATGTTAAGTATGTTCTGATTTATCCTAATCCACCAACCACTTGCTCCCCAGTCTCTGAATTACTAGATATAACATATAAATAATATCATGAATTGAAATCAATAATTTTGACTTAAGCAATTTTGTTTCAAAGGTAGATAATAATGAACAGAGGATTGGAATATTAGCTATAGTGCTGGAATGAAACGGAAAAGCACGAATTCATATTTCATCTCTCTGAGACCATGGGCAAATTACTTAACGACTCTGAACCTCAGTCTCCTCACCTATTAATTATTGTTAATAATAATACTTGAAGTATCAACATTGTGCAGTGAAATAATATATAAAATATTTGTAATATATGTCAGTTATTATTAATAAATATTCAACTCTTTCCATCATTCCCAAGTTCTTTGTGATCTTTAATACTAAACAGATACATGAGAGTGAGGGAGGGCATTGGATAGAATGCTAACCTTGGGGTCAGGAAGACCTGTATTCAAATCCTGCTTCAGGTATTTTCTGGCATGTGATTTGGGGGCAAGTCACTTAATGATTCCTTCATTTCATCATCCATAAAATGGGGATAATATTAATATCTACCTCATAGAGTTGTAAGGATCAAATGAAATAACATATTATAGCTCCTTGCAAACCTTAAAGTGTTAAGTTAAATAAATGCTAGCTATTTTTTTCAGATGCATAATCAGTGTATGTATAAAATTTTGTGTTCTGCTTTTATCACTTAACACTCTGTGTGTGTGTGTGTGTGTGTGTGTGTGTGTGTTTATCAGCTAGGTGGATAAAGCAGTAGGGTTTGGAATCAGTAAGACTCATGTTCATGAGGGCAAATCTTTTTTTTTCATTTTTTTAAAATGCTTTATTAACTTCTGATTTACATCGTTCGTTTCTGCCAGATTTTGAGCTACAAATTTTCTCCCCGTTTTTCCCCCACCCATCCCCCCAAAACAGCAGTCCGACAGGATATCCCCACCTCTGATCTACTCTCTCCCATATTTTCTCCCATACCCGTTTCAACTTTTCCAGTAGGGCATGGTGGATCTCTATATTTCCCAATTATATGTAAAACAATATTGATAATAGTATATATATATATATATATATATATATATATTTAAACATTTGATTTTAAAACTTTGAATTCCAGATTCATTCCCTTCCTCCCTTATCACCCATCCTTACTGGGAAGATAAGCAGTTCAGTATAGGTTGTACATGTGTGGCTAATGCAAAACAATAACATAGCAGATATATTGTAAAAGACTGACTATATTTCCCTCCCTCCTATCCCACATCCCACTTGTTCTATTCTCTACTTTGATCCTGTCCCTTTTCAAAAGTGGGTGCTTTCAACTTCCCTCCCCCCCCAGCCTGCCCTCCCTTCCATCATCCCCCCTCACATCCTCTCCCCCCCCTATTCTCCTGGAGGGTGAGATCCCCTATTTAGTGTGTATTTCCCTCCCTCCTCAAGCCAGATTCAATAGGAATAAGGTTGACCCATTCCCTTTTGCCTTCCTATTCTTCCCCTCCATTGTAACCATTTTCCCTTGCCTCTTCTGTATGAGATAGTTGCCCCACTCTGTCTCTCCCCATCTCCTCTCATTATATCCCTCTCACCTCTTAATTTCACCTTTAAAGTATCATCCCTTCCTGTTAAATTGGTCCCATGCCCTCTATCTCATGAGGGCAAATCTAACCTCAGACACTTACTAGCTGTGTGACCCTGAGCAAGTCATTTGACCCTTTTGCCTCAGTTTTTTCATTTTTAAAATGAGCTGGAGAAGACAGTGTAAAACCACTCCAGTATTTTTGCCAAGAAGACAGCAAATGAGGTCACAAAAAATGGGATACAACTGAAATCACACCTATACCCACACCCAAATAAAAATATTTAATAAATATGTTTTATTAAATGTGACATTTATATGTAATACAATTTATAATACATATGCATTTTCATGTATTGGCAAAGTCCAAATATTTGCAATCTTCAAAGTAACATAATATTACTTGTGTAAATAATTTCTTTGGCCATTCAAGTTTGAGCTATAATCTAGGATTTAGAGTAGGAAACAGAATTTTTTAAGCTTTTGGGATTGAACCAAAGTAATAAACTATTTTGAGTTTTATAGATATCTGAGAAATTTCTGATGGAGTTGCAGCTTGGAAACTAATCCGCCCTGTCCACAAGACTACTTCATGTACACCATCTATAAACATTAGTTATTCCATAATAATCCATGGTGAAAATGGGTTTGAACAGAGTTCTGTGACCTACCAGCCCCAGAAACCACAAATCAGTCTACAGAATGAACGATTAATCAGTCAGGGCTTATAGAGTAAACTTATTTACATCATAACTACTGCATATTTTGGAAAATAATGGTATGCAAAATGTTTGAATATTAAAGCTATAATTCAACATCAAGTTTTCCTTAATAGCTACACAGTAGTATTTTTATCATGGTTTGTGGAACAATTCCTGAGAGCAGCTGATAATAAAGTCCTTTCAGTCTTCTCTTTTCATTATCCTTTTCAAAATAACATCAAAGTTAAGTATCATATAATAGATATTGCAAAATAATCCTTTTACCCAAAATGTGAAGCTTTACCTTGCTATCACTGCACTGTTTTAAAAAATAAAGGACATTTTTTTTCTCTGAGGATCACAGAAACCCAAATAGAATATCATTAAGCACGTTCTTACCACCTTAAAAAAACAAACTAGTAGGGTATGTTTTATTTCTACATATCTTATTAAACTCCAAAATCATAATCCTTTGGTTCCATATGTAAAAATTTGAAATAAACATTACATCCAATGCTTATGAAACAAACTCATGGTCCTTGGCAATTCTTTCATATTGAAATGAAAGAGAGAATTTATAATGTCCAAAGTAAGTATTATACCTTTGTCTAAGAAAGAGATGGTGTACATGAAGTAAACTTCATTCTTCTTCTAAATTTAAGTTAAATCTAAGACCTTAAAAAGAATCAGTGAAGATTTTTGCATCATCTAAAATGCCCAACTCTATCACATTATGCTTGCCAGCAGTTCCCATCAAGTGGTTTCAATTACAGTTGTGGCTCAACTATCGTTTTCATTTCAAGCTTTTCTTCTACTTTCTTTTTTTAAATGTATTTCAATTATTTAATTATTTATTTTAAACAGTCTTCTTAAATTTTGAGTTCCAAATTCCTTCTCTCTCCCTCCTACTCTATCTTCCAATCACTGAAAAAAACTAAAAATATAGTATCAATTATGCATATTAAATAGTACAAAACATTTATATATTAGACATTTCAAAAAACAAGAAAAATAAAGAGAAAATTATACTTCAGTTTGTACTCAAAGTTCATCAGTTCTCTTTGTGGAGGTAGGCAGAATTTTTTCATCATGAGTCCTTTGATCACTACATTGATCAGCGTAGCCCATAATTGAATAATTGATCATTGTTGCAACATTGCTTTTACTATACACAGTGATCTCCTGGTTCTCCTTATTTCACTCTGTATCAGTTCATAAAGTTCTCAACATATTTTTCTAAAGCCAACCCCCTTGTCCTTTCCCACAACACAGTAGTACACCATCACATTGATATGCAACACATTGTTCAGCCAGTCCACAATTTTTGAACATCTGCTTGATTTCCAATTCTTTGCCACAAAAAGAACAGCTACAAATTTTTTGAACATATAGGTCCTTTTCATTTTTCTTTGATATCTTAGAGATATAGAACTAGTAATGGTATTTCTGAGTCAAAAGGTATGCACATTTTAAAGTCTTTTGGTCATAGTTCCAAATTTTCCTCCAGAATGGTTGTACCAGTTCACAACCAACAGTTCATTAGCGTACCTATTCTTCCCTAATCCTCTCCAGTATTTATCAATTTTCTATGTGTGAGGGTGTACCTCAGAATTGTTTTAATTTGCATTTCTCCAATCAATAGTGATTTAGAACATTTTTCCATATGACTACAGATAACATTGATTTCTTCTTCTGAAAACTGACTGCTTATATCATTTGACCATTTATCAACTGGGGAATGGATCTTATTTTTATAAATTTGACTCACTTCTATACTCAGTTTACATTTGAGAGATGAGCTCTTTATCAGAAAAACTTCCTGTAATTTTTTTTACATTACTTCATTGTCTATGGCACCTTTTAACATAATGTAGTTTCGCTGATTATCCCTTTTAATTAGGTCCTTTTTTGGTTTTGTTGCTTTGTCTAAAATCATGTTTGCTGCCTCTGCCTTATTTTTTTTAGTTAAACTGAATCATATTAGAGTCTACTTGAACACTTTATATTAAATCTCTCTCTGTGTCTTTCTGTTTCAAGTATATCTCTTATAAATAACTTCTTGGATTCTGGTTTCTATTTTGCCACCTGCTTTATGGGTGAGCTCATCCCATTCACATTCACAGTTATGATTAAAAACTAAGTATCTCCCTCCATCTTTTGTGCTTACATCTCTCTCTCTCTCTCTCTCTCTCTCTCTCTCTCTCTCTCTCTGTCTGTCTCTCTGTCTGTCTCTCTGTCTCTGTCTCCCTCTTTCTCTGTCTCTGTCTCTCTATCTCTGTCTCTCTGTCTCTGTCTCTGTCTGTCTGTCATTTTCCCTGTCCTCCTAAAATTCCATTTTGCTTCTAACCAGTGCCTTCTTTAATCTGCCCTAATTTTTATTATCCCCCACACCTTTTCTTATCCCCTTCTATTTCCCTATTGGATAAGTTCCAATTCTATATAGAACTACAATTTTATATATTCTTCTTTCCTTGAATAATTCTGATGATAGTGACATTCAAGCACTTCCTGCCTTTTTACCTCCATTATAAAAGCTCTTCCTTGCACACCTCTTTTATATGAGAAAAAATTTCCCCATTTTGCCTCTTCTTTGACCCTTCTTCTAGTACATCCCTCTTTCTTTCCCCTTCATCTTTTTGGAGATCATTGCAACATATTTGACTAATGCAAATTTCCCTTTGTCTATGTAAACTCCGCCTATCTGGTTCTTAGGGTTACGTGTATTATCCTCCCATATAGGAATGCAAACAGTTTAACTGCATTGAGACCCTTTTTGTATTTACTTTTTTATGCTTCTCTTGGGTCTTGTGTTTGAATGTCAAATTTTCTATTCAGCTCTGGTATTTTCATCAAAAATGCTTGAAAAATCTCTAATTAAATATCCATTTTCCCCTGAAGGATTATACTGTTTTGCTACATAGATTTATTCTTGATTATAATCCTGGCTCCTTTGCTTTTCAAAATACCATATTCCAACCCTTGTACTGCTTTAACAGAAGTCACTAAATCTTGTGTGATCCTGACTGTCACTCCATGATATTTGAATTGTTTCTTTTAGCTGCTTAAAATAATTTCTCTTTGAATTTGCCTATAATATTCCTGACAGTTTTCCTTTTGTGATCTCTTTCAGGAAGTGACCAGTGGATTTTTTCAATTTCTATTATACCCTCTGGTTCTAGGATATCAGGGCAGTTTTCCTTGACAATTTCTTGAAATATTATGTCTAGGGTCTTTATTTGATTCTGTACAATAATTCTTAGATTCTCTCTCCTCAATCTATTTTCCAGATTAGTTGTTCTTTTTCACATTTTTTCCCATTCTTTTAACTTTCTTTTGTTGTTTCATGATATCTCATAGAGTCATAAGCTTTCACTTGATCAATTCTAATTATTAGAAATTATTTTCTTCAATGAGATTTTCTATTTCTTTTTCCATTTGGCCAATATAGGTCTTGAAGGACCTCTTCAGTGGATTGCTGTACCTCTTTTACTATTTGACCAAGTCTTTTTTTGTGTCATTTTCTTCAGTATTTTTTATGTCTCTTACCTAACTGTCAACTTCCTTTTCATAATTTTATTGCCTCACTTGTATTTCTTTTCCCAGTTTTTCTTCTACTACTTCTTTAACTCTTCAAGGAATTCTTGGTGGTTTGGATCCAATTAGCATTTTTTATTTAAGGCTTTTTTGGTAGCTGTTTTCCCATTGTTGTTTTCTTCTGAGTTTGCCTTGGTTTTTCCTACCACCTTAGAAGTCTTTTATGGTCAAAAATTTTTTTTTGTGATTGTTTACTCATTTTTTTCCAGCCTACTTCTTAAACTTCATGTTAAAGTTGGGCTCCCCACCTGGGAGTGGGGAGGCATTGTCCCAAACATCAGATTTTTTGTTTTGTTTGTGGTTTTCAGAGCCAAGGCATCTGAAAATTTTGGTGCTTCCAAAAATGAGTGTTATCCTGAGAGAGCTGTGGTCATTGCTCTCCTAGTCTATGCTCTATTTTTTACCCAGAAAGGGTTCCTGCTTCTCTGCAGAAACAAATGCCTGCACTTCTCTTTGCTTTCAAACTGTGACTGGGACCCTGCTTCCTCTTAAGAGACTACCACACTCCTCTCCTCCCTGGAACTATGACCCAGGGCAATGTGGGCAACAGAATCACCAACAAGGCCCAGATGTATCCAATGCCATTAAAGGGTCTCCTGTAATCTCTTTCTGACCAGTTGTTCAAGACCCCCCCAACCCCTTACAAATCTCTGGGTTGAGAACTCCTAAAACTGCAGTGGCTACAGTGGCCACTTTTGCCTGCACTGTGTGTGGGCTCTAGACAGGCCCCCACCCTGGTGTCACAGATTTCTGATGACCTCTTAAGTTTTCTCAGGTGGGGAAAATGTCTCACCCCCAACCTTTTGTTGATTCTGTCACTCCAAAACTTGATTTGAACACTTATTTTAAAGTTGTTTGGAAGGGAATGTTGAAAGAGTTCAGCTAGAGGCTGCCCCTAATCTGTCACATTCTTCTCTTCTATTTTCAAGGATTTACAATTTATCACAAAAATTACTTTTCTACTGGAAAACTTCACAGGACAGATTGGAATTTCTAGAAAAAAAGTTTAACCAAAAACCTGAAGATGTATCTTCAGATGAATTCAGATGTTTTTAATTTTACTTTAGTTCCTTCTTTTTCCTGAACTGTCTTCAATCTTCCTTCCCTCTTATTTCCATGAAGGCAATGATATATATGTCATATTTCAACAGTTCTCAAACATTTTCGTCTCAGGGCTCTTTTATATTCTTAAAATTATTGAGGATGTACCAATGAGCTTTTATGTAGGTCATTATCTCTTCATATTTACCACATACAAAATGTAAACATCTTAACATTACTATTAAAATAATTTTGATTCCCTAAAATGATATTGGGGACAACCTAAGGTGCCTCCAGAACACACTTTGGGAACAAATAGCATTTTAATGAATCCATTTCCATAATAGAATGGATAAACTCTCTTTTCTGCTAAATATTGAAGTTTTTCCATACCCTCTTATTCTATGCAATTCTTGTTCATTTATTTCCTTAAGAAGTCTTATTCACTCAAAGTGCTGCAGGTTTTCCTCTTTTTTATTTTATCAGTCCCTTTGCCATATCCAGGTTGTTAGCATAGTAATCTTTGCTCTTGGCCTCCTCCTGTACCAGGCATTTATGTCCTGGATGAGGCATTTTATTCTCCTTCTTTTGCCCAGGTCATCAATTGTAATGTGTTCCAACACATATACAACTACATTATATCTTTTTTTTTTTTCTCTTTGGTTCACCTGAGATTATTCTTTTGAGAATTACCATCCATGATGCAGCCATGTAGTATGACTGAGACAATATTGGTGTTAAAGAGATAGCTTTCAGTAGGATCATCAGTTTGCAACTATTGAAAATGCTGGCCAAGCCTCCAATATAATTTAGCCTAAAATAATCATCTATAAAAGTAGGAGTTGGGACTAGAGGGCACTGAAGATACCTTGCAGATCTAAAACTAGGATTCCTTGATCCTCCTCTTTAGTTCTGGGTCCAGATCATTGCCCATCAATAATGGCTATGTATTAATGGATTATTCACCTAAACATATGTAATATTATATATTTCCTTCTACTCTGTGTGTGTGTGTGTGTGTGTGCGCACGCGCGCGCTTTGGGGCAAGTGTATAATAAATCAGGAAATCTGGTTGAACCAAATTTTGCATTTATCTTCCTTAGGTATAATATAAGAGCTTCCTTAATGTAGTGTTAGGGAAGGGAGGATGTTTGTACCTCATCTTTAAGAGGACTGCACAGAATTATTTGCTCAGCTCACAGGCATTTAATGAGAGCTTTGTTTGGAACTATAGTGACAAAAGAAACAAAAAATTTCTTTGTTCATTTCCAACAAGTAAGAAATACAGATGAAGTTTACCAAAGGTAATGAACATAGTGCCTCCTATTATTACCCACCATACCTTCTACTCTTTAACAAAACTGAACTATCTTAGTCTTCTCACAATTCCTTGCAATGTCCCTTCTGTGTACTTTGCTCACACTGTTCCATACACCTAGGATATATTCCCCTCCTTCTTTAATCACCTATTGAATTACTACCTATCATTTAAAGCTTGATTCAAATACTATCTCTTTAATAGGCAATAAAATGTAGCTACATTATGATAGGTTCTAGTTAATAAGGATTGCAGAAATGAATGTTAGGATCATAGCTTGAGGGTATGACAAATTCAAGTGAAGATTTCTTAGGACTAGAGAAGATCTGATGATGTTTGTAGGCAGCAATAGAGGAAGAGTAGATAAGGATAAATTGAAAATGAAAGAGAGCAAGTGAAGGAATAATTGATAGCATGGACTCAGAAAGGAGAGGTGAGGAGATGATATCAAGGAAGCAAATAGAAAATTTGGCTATGGCAAGGAGAATAACCTTTCCATTGAGATAGAAGTAAAGTATGAGTGAGTAAGTGAAATTCTAAAGGGTTTGTGAGATCTGGAGTAGAGGAGATGAGGATGTTCTTGAAAGATATTTTTTTAATTTTCTTAGTAGGGTAAAAAGTAAAGCCATCTTCTGAGGGAGGACTTGGAGCACAAAACTAAAGTCATTATTATATTTGTACTGTGATTGAGAAAACAGTGTTCATACATGTTCCCAATTTGGTTTTAGTGCTCCTATTACCTTGCATTTATTTTGTGTGTATACTAAAATTATATAGGTATACTTAAAAGCAATATATATGCATATTTGTGTGTGTACTTAAATATCTATTCTTTTGAATAAACAATGAACACTGCAACTTAGAGAACCAATTTGGCCTGAGTTCCCTTCCTGATTCTGAAACTAACAGGCAAACCTTTTGACTTTTCAGTGTTCCAAGCAACACTTTATAAGTGTCATGTACAAATCAGATATTTCTCTGCTTTGGTAGATGGGATTTTGTCACTGGGAATGCCAATGAAATCTTAGAGAAGGAAAGGAAAGGAAAGG
Organism: Petaurus breviceps papuanus; assembly: GCF_028583685.1. Classification (NCBI taxonomy): domain Eukaryota; kingdom Metazoa; phylum Chordata; class Mammalia; order Diprotodontia; family Petauridae; genus Petaurus; species Petaurus breviceps. Next base: position 38,909,618 of record NW_027187391.1, read on the forward strand.
AAAGGAAAGGAAAGGAAAGGAAAGGAAAGGAAA